>NC_041393.1:70304527-70403663 GCF_002162155.2 Triticum dicoccoides
TTTTAGGCGCCCCCTCCCACATATATATAGGTGGGGGAGGAGGGAGCAGCCAGGGGGGCACCCCAAGTAGGATCCGAATCCTACTTGGGGTTTCCCGAAGTGGCGCCCCGTGCCTTATTTCACCGGAGAAGAAAAGGGAAGGGGGAATAGAGAAGGAAGGGGGGGTGAACCCCCTCTTTTCCTTCTCCCACTCGGCCTCCTGCCATAGGGGTGCGCGCCACCCCTTGTGGGCTGGTGTGCTCCCCTCTCATGGCCCATATGGCCCATATATTCCCCCCGGGGTTTCCGGTAACCCCTCCGGTACTCCGATAAATACCCGATATACTCCGGAACACTTCTGGTGTCCGAATACCATCGTCCTATATATCAATCTTTACCTCTCGACCACATCGAGACTCCTCGTCATGTCTGTGATATCATTCCGTACTCCGAACAACATTCGGTCAGCAAATCACATTACCCATATAATATTATATCATCATCGAATGTTAAGCGTGCGGACCCTACGGGTTTGAGAACTATGTAGACATGACCGAGACACCTCTCCGGTCAATAACCAATAGCAGAACCTGGATGCTCATATTGGCTCCCACATATTCTATGAAGATCTTTATCGGTCGAACGTTATGACAACATACGTTATTCCCTTTGTCGTCGGTATAATACTTGCCCAAGATTCGATCGTCGGTATCTTCATGCCTAGTTCAATCTCATGATCGGAAAGTCTCTTTACTCGTTCCGTAATACATCATCCTGTAACTAACTCATTAGTCACTTTGCTTGCAAGGCTTCTTATGATGTGTATTATCGAGAGGGCCCAGAGATACCTTTCCGATACTCGGAGTGACAAATCCTAATCTTGATCTATGCCAACTCAACAAACACCTTCGGAGATACCTGTAGAGCATCTTTATAATGACCAAGTTACGTTGTGACATTTTATAGCACACAAGGCATTCCTATGGTATCCGAGAGTTGGATAATCTCGTAGTCAAAGGAATATGTATTTGACATGAAGAAAGCAATAGCAATAAAACTGAACAATCAATATGCTAAGCTAACGAATGGGTCTTGTCCATCACATCATTCTCCTAATGATGTGATCCCGTTATCAAATGACAACTCATGTCCATGGTTAGGAAACCTTAACCATCTTGGATCAACGAGCTAGTCAAGTAGAGGCTCACTAGGGATGCAGTGTTTGTCTATGTATTCGCACATGTATTTAGGTTTCCTACCAATACAATTCTAGCATGAATAATAAACATTTATCATGAATAAGGAAATATAAAATAACAACTTTATTATTGCCTCTAGGGCATATTTTCTTTAGTCTCCCACTTGAACTAGAGTAAATAATCAAGATTACATTGTAATGATTCTAACACCCATGGAGTCTTGGTGCTGATCATGTTTTGCTCATGGAAGAGGCTTAGTCAATGGGTCTTCTATATTCAGATCCGTATGTATTTTGCAAATCCCTATGTCTCCCTTGAAATTGCTAGTATTCGATTAGAGGGGGGGGTGAATAGGTGCTTTTTATGAAAGTCTTCAAAATATGAGTGCTTTGAAGACAAACAATAGAAATGAACCTATTGATATGCAACGGAAGGTAGACTACACTAGACAGGCCATAGTCAAGTAAGCAATGTAGTGAAAGCACGAAGACTATCAGCAGCTAGGTAGTGTGGATCAGGATGGAAGATAGTACGAAGCCAAACAGTACACAGCCTTCACACAGTGAAGTCAATCAGATCAGGCAAGAGGGCCAATACTTCATGAAGACAAACTATAAGTAAAGAGAGAGAGGAAGGATAGAACCAGTTGCTCGGAGAGTGTTGGGGATATAACTATTAGGTATGACCGGCCCAGGAGGGGCTGGGCCACACCTATGACGAAGCCCACTGAAGACACTTGAAGATGGTGGTTCAGTTAAAGGCCCAAGGCCCTGAGGTGACTTAAGGCTCGTAGAGATAAACCGCCATATGTATGTAACTTGTATTGTAAGGAAGGAATAGAAAGAGACCGAGCCAGACATTGCTTATGAGCCGGCCGGGAGTCTGTGAGCCGCTGGGCGTCAACCTTTGTATATAAAGGGATGACCCGGCGGCGGTTTAGGGAAAATAACTACAGATCAAAAACTAGGTCAAGCAGAATCGCTCCCTGGTAATTGAGACATAAGCAATACCACCCAAAACTAGACCGTAGGATTTTACCTTCACCGCAAGGGCCGAACCAGTATAAACTCCGTGTCCTTTGTCCCGTTTAACCCCTTTAATCTTCCTAGTTGGGATGGCTCAATGACTAAGTCCTTATAATAGGACATCTGACGTGATAATTCCACGACAGTTGGCGCCCACCGTGGGGGCAGCTCATGGTGGATTTGAGTTCTTGAAGGGCAGCTTCGAAGGGCTCAAAGGATACGCTGTGGGTCGAATGACCAAGAGTCGTCGCGGCAAGATCTACATCAACGACGTAGGCTGGGGCCCCGACGCCGGCTCAATTGAGTACGGGTACCGGGTCCCCTTCGGCGGAATCCACGTCTTCATCGGCAAGATCGGTGAGCCGGACCCTAAACCGGACATCTGCACTGACATCGAAACGACTCAGCGTGCGAGACCAGCCCAGGCTCAGCCCGCCGTGAGGCGTGCCTTCATGGGATGCATCCATGAAGGGGAACCTTCGGAAGGATCCGTGTCTGGCGGTGAGACGACCATCTATTCTGATGGTGAGTTGTCCATGGGTGAGACCGATTCGTTATATCAACTGCAAGACAACGTGCTTGGGGGTTGTTCCGATGACAGTAGTATTCTGGACCCCTTTGAGCCGCCGAGTGATACGTCTCCAACGTATCTATAATTTTTGATTGCTCCATGCTACTTTATCTACTGTTTTAGGCAATATTGGGCTTTATTATCCACTTTTATATTATTTTTGGGACTAACCTATTAACCGGAGGCCCAGCCCAAATTTGCTGTTTTATGCCTATTTCAGTGTTTCGAGGAAAAGGAATATCAGACGGAGTCAAAACGGAACAAAATCAACTGGAGAAGTTATTTTTGGAAGGAAAGCCACCCGATGGACTTGGAGTGCATGTCAGGAGATACGGGAGGTGCTCACGAGGGTGGGGGAGCGCCCTCCTGGGCGCGCCCCCTGCCTCGTGGGACCCCTGTAGCTCCACCGACGTACTTCCTGCACCCATATATACCTACGTACCCAAAAACTTCCAGAATAGAAGATAGATCGGGAGTTCCGCCGCCGCAAGCCTCTGTAGCCACCAAAAACCAATCAGGACCCTGTTCCGGCACCCTGCCGGAGGGGGATCCCATCATCGGAGGACATCTTCATCATCCCGGTGCTATCCATGACGAGGAGGGAGTAGTTCACCCTCGGGGCTGAGGGTATGTACCAGTAGCTATGTGTTTGATCTCTCTCTCTCTCTCTCTCTCTCTCTCGTGTCCCCTCTATGGCACGATCTTGATGTATCCCGAGCTTTGCTATTGTAGTTGGATCTTATGATGTTTCTCCTCCTCTACTCTCTTGTGATGAATTGAGTTTCCCCTTTGAAGTTATCTTATCGGATTGAGTATTTTATGAGAACATTTGATGTATGTCTTTCCGTGATTATCTGTGGTGACAATGGGATATCATGTGCCACTTGATGTATGTTTTGGTGACCAATTTGAGGGTTCCACCCATGAACCTATGCATAGGGGTTGGCACACTTTCTTGACTCTCCGGTAGTAGCTTTGGGGCACTCTTTGAAGTACTTTTATGTTGGTTGGATGAATCTGAGATTGTGTGACGCATATCGTATAATCATGCCCACGGATACTTGAGGTGACAATGGAGTATCTAGGTGACATTAGTGTTTTGGTTGATTTGTGTCTTAAGGTGTTATTCTAGTATGAACTCTTGAATAGATAGAACAGAAAGGATAACTTTGAGGTGGTTTCATACCCTACCATAATCTCTACGTTTGTTCTCCACTATTAATGGCTTTGGAGTGACTCTTTGTTGCATGTTGAGGGCTTGTTATATGATCTATCTATGTTATTATTGTTGAGAGAACTTGCACTAGTGAAAGTATGAAGCCTAGGCCTTGTTTCCTATCATTGAAATACCGTTTGCGCTCACTTTTATCACTTGTTACCTTGCTATTTTTATTATTCCAGATTACAAATACCTTTATATACCATCCATATTGCGCTTGTATCACCATCTCTTCGCCGAACTAGTGCACCTATACAATTTACCATTGTATTGGGTGTGTTGGGGACACAAGAGACTCTTTGTTATTTGGTTGCAGGGTTGTTTGAGAGAGACCATCTTCATACTACGCCTCCTACGGATTGATAAACCTTAGGTCATCCACTTGAGGGATATTTGCTACTGTCCTACAAACCTGTGCACTTGCAGGCCCAACAACGTCTACAAGAAGAAGGTTGTGTAGTATACATCAAGCTCTTTTCTGGCGCCGTTGCCGGGGAGGTTAGCGCTTGAAGGTATATCTTTAGATCTTGCAATCGAATCTTTTTGTTTCTTGTTTTAGCACTAGTTTATTTTATAAAAGAAAACTACAAAAAAATGGAGTTAAGTTTGTCTCATACGCTTCATCTTTTTAATATCTTTCGTGAGTATGATGGAAAATAAAATTGTGCTCAAGTGCTAGAAGAAGAAATCTCTAAATTGTTTGGCACTAAATATGTGAATGATGAGCATGATTGCAATGTTGTTAGTATGAATTCCTTGAATATCCATGATGCTAATGACATGCAAAGCCACAAGCTTGGGGAAGCTATGTTTGATGAATATGATATTTTTTGTCCCCCAAGTTTTGATGAGAATATTTATTATGATGAAAGCATGCCTCCTATTTATGATGATTATATTAATGAAAGTGGGTTTGGAAGAGTGTCAACTTTAGGAAGTAGTGATCCCACTATTTTGGAGGATGTTGAATGTTATTGTGATGAATATGAAAGTGGATTTTGAAGAGTGTCAACTTTATTTAGTGATTCCACTATCTTGGGAGAGGTTTCAATCGATTATGATGAGAACAAAGTTGTTGCTTATGATGATTATTGTGAGGAAACTTATGCTATAAAAAGTAGTGATGATTATATTTACAAATCTTGTCATGATTATGATTTCCCTTTTTCTGAACATTACTCTTTTAATGTGGAAACAATTTTTAGTGTTCAAGTCTTTTATGATACACTCACCATTCCAAATGAGAAGAATTTTGCTCATGAAGAGAGTAGTAAATCTTCTATGCTTGTAGATCATGAAAAGAATGTTTTGGGTGCTGGTTATATTGTTGAATTCATTCATGATGCTACTGAAAATTATTATGAGAGAGGAACATATGCTTGTAGGAATTACAATAATGTCAAGTTTCCTCCTTATGTGCTTAAATTCTTGAAGCTATGCTTGTTGTACCTTCCTATGCTAGTTGATTATTGTTCCCATAAGTTGTTTGCTCACAAAATCCCTATGCATAAGAAGTGGGTTAGGCTTAAATGTGCTAGTCATATGCTTCATGATGCTCCCGTTATGTTTCAATTCTTATCTTTTATGTGAGCATCATTGCCATCATCATGCCTAGCTAGAAAGGCATTAAAGAAAAGCGCTTGTTGGGAGACAACCCAATATTTAACCTTACCGTTTTTGTGTGTCCACATGATTATGCTACTGTATTAATCATGTTTTATAGCTTTTGTTTCAATAAAGTGCCAAGTAGAACCTTTGGGAAGACTTGGGTGAAGTTTATGTGATCTTGCTGTGAAAAACAGAAACTTTAGCGCTCACGAGAATAGCTGCCATTTTTTACTGGAGAGTGCTTTTAGGTTGATTCTTTTTGAAGATGATTAATAGACAAATTCCTCAGGTTCACCAATTTATTTCATAATTTTTGGGGTTCCAGAAGTATACGTTTTATACAGATTACTACAGACTGTTCTCTTTTTGACAGATTCTGTTTTCTATGTGTTGTTTGCTTATTTTGATGCATCTATGGCTAGTATTAAGTGGTATGAACCACACAGAAGTTAGAATACAGTAGATATTACACCAATATGAATTTAGAATGAATTAATTACAGTACCTAAGTGGTGGTTTTATTTTCTTATACTAACGGAGCTCACGAGATTTCTGTTGAGTTTTGTGTTGTGAAGTTTTCAAGTTTTGGGTGAATTCTTTTGATGGATTATGGAACAAGGAGTAGCAAGAGCCTAAGCTTGGGGATGCCCATGGCACCCCCAAGATAATCCAAGGACACCAAAAAGTCAAAGATTGGGGATGCCCCGGAAGGCATCCCCTCTTTCGTCCACTTCCATCGGTAATTTACTTGGAGCTATATTTTTATTCACCAACATGATATGTGTTTTGCTTGGAGCGTCTTGTATTATTTGTGTCTTTGCTTGTTAGTTTACCACAATTATCCTTGCTGTACACACCTTTTGAGAGAGCCATACATGAATTGGAATTTGTTAGAATACTCTATGTGCTTCACTTATATCTTTTGAGCTTGATAATTTCGCTCATAGTGCTTCACTTATATCTTTTGAGCGTGATAATTTTTGCTCTAGTACTTCACTTATATCTTTTAGAGCACGGTGGTGGATTTGTTTTAAAGAAACTTTTGATCTCTCATGCTTCACTTAGATTATTTTGAGAGTCGTTAATAGCATGGTAATTGCTTAATGTTAATATACTTGGTATTCAAGATATGTGAAACTTTCTTTTGAGTGCGTTGAATACTAAGATAAGTTTGATGCTTGATAATTGTTTTGAGATATGGAGGTGATAATATAAAAGTCGTGCTAGTTGGGTGATTATGAATTTGAGAAATGCTTGTGTTGAAGTTTACAAGTCCCGTAGCATGCACGTATGGTTAAAGTTCTGTAACAAATTTGAAACATGAAGTGTACCTGGCTTGTGCATCCTTATGAGTGGCGGTCGTGGACGAGCGATGGTATTTTCGTACCAATCTATCCCCCTAGGAGCATGCGCGTAGTACTTGATTTTTGATGACTTCTAAATCTTTGCAATAAGTATATGAGTTCTTTTGACTAATGTAAGTCCATGGATTATACGCACCCTCACCTTTCCATCTCTGCTAGCCTCTTCGATACCGTGCATTGCCCTTTCTCACCTTGAGAGTTGGCGCAAACTTCGCCTGTGCATCCAAACCCCGTGATACGATACGCTCTATCACACATAAACCTCCTTATATCTTCCTCAAAACAGCCACCATACCTACCTATTATGGCATTTCCATAGCCATTCCGAGATATATTGCCATGCAACTTCCATCATCATCATCATGACATACATTACTTTTGTCATATTGCCATTGCATGATCATGTAGTTGACATCGTATTTGTGGCAAAGCCACCATGCATTATTTTTCATACATGTCACTCTTGATTCATTGCACCATCCCGGCACACCGCCGAAGGCATTCATATAGACTCATATCTTGTTCTAAGTTTCGAGTTGTAATCCTTGTGTTGTAATCAATATAAGTGTGGTGATCATCATTATTAGAGCATTGCCCAAATAAAAAAAAAGAGAAAGGCCAAAAAGAAAGGCCCAAAAAAACAAAAAAAATAAATAAAAAGGGCAATGCTACTATCTCTTTTTCCACAGTCTTGCTTCAAAGTAGCACCTGGTTCTTCATGTAGTGAGTCTCATATATTGTGCTTCAAAGTAGCACCATGCTTTTCATGTAGAGAGTCTCATGTGTTATCACTTTCATATACTAGTGGGAATTTTTCATTATAGAACTTGGCTTGTATATTCCTACGATGGGCATTCTCAAATGCCCTAGGTCTTCATGAGCAAGCAAGTTGGATGCATACCCACTAGTTTTCTTTTGTTGAGCATTCATAGCTCTAGTGCATCCGTTGCATGGCAATCCCTACTCCTCATGTTGACATCAATTGATGGGCATATCCACAGCCCGTTGATTATCCTCGTCAATGTGAGACTTTCTCCTTTTTTGTTTTCTCCACACAATCCCCATCATCATATTCTATTCCACCCATAGTGCTATATCCATGGCTCACGCTCATGTATTGCGTGAAGGTTGAAAAAGTTTGAGATTATTTAAGTATGAAACAATTGCTTGGCTTGTCATCGGGGGTATAGAAGTTGGGAACATCTTTGTGTGACGAAAATGAAGCATAGCCTAACTATATGATTTTGTAGGGATGAACTTTCTTTTGCCATGCTATTTTGAGAAGACATGATTGCTTTGATTAGTATGCTTGAAGTATTATTACTTTGTCAATATGAACTTTTCTCTTGAACCTTTCGGATCTGAATATTCATGCCACAATTAAGGAGATTTACATTGAAATTATGCCAAGTAGCACTCCGCATCAAAAATTATTTTTTATCATTTACCTACTCGAGGACGAGCACGAATTAAGCTTGGGGATGCTTGATACGTCTCCAACGTATCTATAATTTTTGATTGCTCCATGCTACTTTATCTACTGTTTTAGGCAATATCGGGCTTTATTATCCACTTTTATATTATTTTTGGGACTAACCTATTAACCGGAGGCCCAGCCCAGATTTGATGTTTTATGCCCATTTCAGTGTTTCGAGGAAAACGGATATCAGACGGAGTCAAAACGGAACGAAATCAACTGGAGAAGTTATTTTTGGATCGAAAGCCACCCGATGGACTTGGAGTGCACACCAGGAGATATGGGACGTGCTCACGAGGGTGGGGGGCGCGCCCCCTGCCTCGTGGGACCCCCGTAGCTCCACCGACGTACTTCCTGCACCCATATATACCTACGTACCCAAAATCTTCCAGAACAGAAGATAGATCGGGAGTTCCGCCGCCGCAAGCCTCTGTAGCCACCAAAAACCAATCGTGACCCTGTTCCGGCACCCTGCCGGAGGGGGATCCCATCACCGGAGGCCATCTTCATCATCCCGGCGCTATCCATGACGAGGAGGGAGTAGTTCACCCTCGGGGTTGAGGGTGTGTACCAGTAGCTATGTGTTTGATCTCTCTCTCTCTCTCTCTCTATCTCTCCCGTGTTCTCTCTCGTGTCCCCTCTATGGCACGATCTTGATGTATCCCGAGCTTTGCTATTGTAGTTGGATCTTATGATGTTTATCCTCCTCTACTCTCTTGTGATGAATTGAGTTTCCCCTTTGAAGTTATCTTATCGGATTGAGTATTTTATGAGAACATTTGATGTATGTCTTTCCGTGATTATCTGTGGTGACAATGGGATATCATGTGCCACTTGATGTATGTTTTGGTGACCAATTTGAGGGTTCCACCCATGAACCTATGCATAGGGGTTGGCACACTTTCTTGACTCTCCGGTAGTAGCTTTGGGGCACTCTTTGAAGTACTTTTATGTTGGTTGGATGAATCTGAGATTGTGTGACGCATATCGTATAATCATGCCCACGGATACTTGAGGTGACAATGGAGTATCTAGGTGACATTGGGGTTTTGGTTGATTTGTGTCTTAAGGTGTTATTCTAGTATGAACTCTTGAATAGATAGAACAGAAAGGATAACTTTGAGGTGGTTTCCTACCCTACCATAATCTCTATGTTTGTTCTCCGCTATTAGTGGCTTTGGAGTGACTCTTTGTTGCATGTTGAGGGCTTGTTATATGATCTATCTATGTTATTATTGTTGAGAGAACTTGCACTAGTGAAAGTATGAACCCTAGGCCTTGTTTCCTATCATTGCAATACCGTTTACGCTCACTTTTATCACTTGTTACCTTGCTGTTTTTATTATTTCAGATTACAAATACCTTTATCTACCATCCATATTGCGCTTGTATCACCATCTCTTCGCCGAACTAGTGCACCTATACAATTTACCATTTGTATTGGGTGTGTTGGGGACACAAGAGAGTCTTTGTTATTTGGTTGCAGGGTTGTTTGAGAGAGACCATCTTCATCCTATGCCTCCAACGGATTGATAAACCTTAGGTCATCCACTTGAGGGAAATTTTCTACTGTCCTACAAACCTGTGCACTTGCAGGCCCAACAACGTCTACAAGAAGAAGGTTCTGTAGTAGACATCACCGAGCCTAGTTGGGATCTTCATGGTTGGCATACAACCCGGTCAAAACTCTACGGCTGCGACAGCCATAACCTTCGGATCAGCGGTAGCCGGGGCGGGAGGACCTGCGCGCCCGCTGGCTCAGGTGCTGATAGATCTCATGGACAAGATGATAACCCTATTAACCGTCATGGTCATCCCAACGGATCAGACTCAACATGATGCGGAAATGGCACAGTTAAAGCTGGACATAGCACAAGCTAAAGAAGACCTGGCAGCGGAAGACATCAGGATGACCGCAGAGCTGGCGGCTCTGGACGCTCGAGCTCAGTAGATCAGTCATAGGCTTTTCAGCTCAAGATGGATCAGAACGCATCAAATGAGGTTATGAGGAGAAGGTACCAGAAGGCTCAATCTCGTCTGCCTCTGGTTTATTACCCTAGAAACCTTTTTCACACACCCGGAGTAGGCCCCAGTAACCCGCCGGAGGTGAACCGGGTTGCCGCGCCTGGGGCCGACACGCCGGTTCAGCCACTAGTTATGGAGCCCCCATGTCTGAACACTACTCCGCCTCCTTATGTGCCGACACCGTACCACCGGGTCATTATTCTAACCCACTGGAGAACATGGTCGCGGCGGCAGCACGACTGGCGGCTCTCCCAGCAGATGGCGATTCACCAACGCCGGTTCAAACACGAAGGGTCAGAGAACTTCTTCACACAGCTTTGGCGCAGCAGGAGGCATATTCTTACAGTAGAGATAGGGTTCATTCAACCCCACGTCCAAGCCGGAGCAAGAGTTATAGCAGGCACCTAGATTCGCTGGCCGTTTCAAGTAATGCCCAACGCCATGATCAGCCACGCGGGCACGACCCGAGAGGGGGTGGAGCTCCTAATGTGCGTAATCAGGACAGAGTGCGCCAGCAAATTGAGCAGGCGGCTCAGCAATCAGCTCAGCTGGCGGCTCAATAGGCGGCTGAAATGGCCACTTAGCAGGCGGCTTATCAGGCCCTGCCGGTTTATCCGACGACGTCAATTGAGGCATGTTTGGCCACTAGGACTGGAGGTGTACCTTGTTTGGTACCGGCTCTGCATAATGACTGTTTGCCCAAGGACTTCAAGGGGCCTCGTAAGGTGCCTAATTACACGGCCGATTTACAGCCTGGGGCATGGATTGAGAGTTACGAGATGGCCATGGAGCTACCGGAAGTCAGTGATGTTGCAATGGCCAAGTACTTCACCATGATGCTGGATGGAATAGCTTGTAACTGGTTGAAAGTGTTGCCACCTAATTCCATTGGCTCATGGGCAGAGTTAAAGGGGAGGTTTATCTAGAACTTTAAAGACACATGCAAGGAGCCCATGTTGATTGTGGACTTGACTATTTGAGCCTCTGAATATGAAGCTGGGGCGGCTCAACCACGATTGTAATGACATGGGCCAGCTAATGGCGGCTCTAGTCAAATATGCTGACTCTGATAGTACCAAGGATCCCGAGTCTGACGATGAGAAGGCAGGGAAGGGAACGAAGAACGGCAACGCGAAGGGCTCGCAGCATAACCTGGCGAATCAAGGGGGAAATAACAAACGTAAGGCTGATTGTAGCTTGGAGTTTGTGGTTAATACCTATGCACAGGGCAACAATCAGCGACGCAAGGGGAGGCTACCTCCTCGGTCTGGCGGGTCAGGTCCCACTCTCGAGCAGTTGTTAAATGAACCCTGCCCGAAGCACGACACTCAAGAGAAGCCAACTACTCACCTGTGGAAGGATTGCACGATCATGAGAGCTTTCAAGAATTCTAACATGTTTGATGGCAATCATGGGCCGGGCGGTGGTTTTCATGGTCCGAATAATGGAAGTGGCGGTTCTAGTTCCGGCTTTCAGGGCCACCAGAATAATCAAGGAGGTTTTAATCAAGGTAGCCAAGGTGGTTATAATCAGCAATCTGGCCAAGGGGGTCAGCAACAGCAGCATCAATCAGGGTATCAAAGTCATGCAAAGCAGTTGAATAGTGGGCAGTATCATGTCTTCACCACGAGTTTATGCAAACGGGACCAGAAGCTTCACAAGAGGGCAGTGAACGCCATTGAGCCGGTAGTTCCCCAGTACTTGCAATGGTCTGAGCAGCCCATTACATGGAGTCGGGCGGATCACCCACCCCGGGTTGACAACCCGGGTCACTTGGCTTTGGTGGTGGCACCTCAAGTTGGGGGGTACAAGTTCACTAAGGTACTCATGGATGGAGGCAGCAGCATCAATATCCTTTATTATGAGACCTTCCGTCGTATGGGGTTAACTGATAAGAATCTTAAGCAATCCAATACTATTTTCCACGGCATGGTTCCTGGTAAGTCGGCATACCCAGTGGGCAAGATTGAGCTAGAGGTAGCCTTTGGGTATGAGTATGATTCCAGGGCTGAGAAGTTAACTTTTGAGGTGGTCAAGATAAGGAGCTCGTATCATGCTCTGTTTGGGCGACCGGCTTATGCCAAATTCATGGCTCGGCCGTGTTATGTTTATCTGCAACTGAAGATGCCGGGTCATAAAGGGACCATTATGATTCATGGTAGTCGAAAGGTGGCTTTGGAGTGTGAGGAAGGCGACGCGGCTTATGCTAAGTCGGTCTGTGCTGCAGAAGAGTTAAAGTTTTATAAATACAATGTCGACCCAGTAGACACGACGTCCTTGAAGAAGCCCACCACAAAACATGAACCGGAGACGAAGTTTAAGTCGGCTGATGACACCAAGATGGTTGACTTTGTTCCTGGCGATTCTTCTAAACAATTTAGTATCAGTGCCAATCTGGATCCCAAATAGGAAAGTGCGCTCATCGAGTTCATCTGTCAGGACCCCAATCCTAAGTCACACCAATCTAACATGTAACACATCATATCACTTTGCGGCCTCACGCACGGTATTCCCACGGGTGCCACCTTACCTGGCCCAGGACCGTTTGCGCCTTTTGGCTCACGTATATGATAGTGCCGCTAGCATCCATATGACAAAGAACCCGGGCTGACATGGCTAGTCGTGAACCCCAAGTGGCACTAACTTACAGGGACATGCATACATGACCCAGCAACGAACGTGTCGGTCATCAACGAGTGAATCCGGGCTGTAGCAACTGGGCTAGCAGGACTCCGGTAAATCAGGCTGTAGCAGGCTAACAGGACTCCGGTAGACACCGCGTGACATTTCCCCGAAGGGACAGACACAGGAACGAAGAAGGACACACGCCGGCCAGCCTAAGTGTTCCGGAGCAGTAGCAAGCTACCAAGGCTCAGTGGAAGCATTAGGAGACATTTCCCGGTAAGAGAGGCTACCAAGGATAAACAACTAGATAGTCAGATCCCACACATACCAAGCATTTCAATAACATACATACAATATGCTCGATATGTGCAAATACAACATGGCATCAGAACATGACTCTACATCTCAAGTATTTTATTCAATAGGCTCCGAGGAGCGAGATATTACAAACATGGGTCCCATGACCCAACAACCAGAGCATACAAGTCAAAGCACATGCGGAAGCTTAACATGTCTGAGTACAGACATCTACACATGAAAAAGGCTGGGGAGCCTGTCTATCTACCAGACCCTGCCGAGGGCACAAGATCGTAGCTGAGGTAACAAGCTAAACGTCAAAGTCCAAGCGGTACTACTAGTGAGACTGAAGTCTCTCTGCAAAAACATAAATTAAGCAACGTGAGTACAAATGTACCCAGCAAGACTTACATCATAACTAACTACATATGCACCATTATCAACAAAGGGGTGGTGGGGTTTAACTGCAGCAAGCCAGCTTTGACTCGGTGGCTATCCTGAACTACGACTGCAAGTAACTCTTTGAGGTAGCACACACGAGTCCACATATTCACCATATCAATACACCACTATGGATCCGCTCCCGTCTCCCTACGAGAACGCCATGCATAGCACTCACGCTTATCTTGCGTATTTTAGAGTATCCACTTTCACTTGTCTATGAACTGTACAGGCAACCCAGAAGTCCTTTACCGCGGACACGGCTATTCGAATTGATCATATTAACCCTGCAGGGGTGTACTTCTTCACACACGCTCTCACCACTTACCACCGTTTACACGACATGTACTCGGCAACTTTCAAGCGGAAGCCCGGCGAGGGTGTCAGCCACGACCTGACTAACCACACAAGTCTCTCGTCCAGGTTTATCGCCTATTCGGATTCCATCCGCAAGGAGATCCGGCCGGGGTGTCGCTCACGGCCCCAAACGATGTGTGCTGGGTTCCCAAGCCCACCATCCGGGTGCCACTTGGTACATCGGGTCACTGTGCCTAGTCTGTCCCAAGCCCACCTGTACCGGGTGCCACTTGGTAGACTACTAACACTACCTACAAACACCAGAAACTAGTTGCAACTCCTGGACAGAGATCAGATTGATTAATAAGTCGAGAGGGGCACTTAAGCATTCCAATGCGTGGTAGTAGCTGTTCATGGATCACAAACACAGAACTCAGTTCCTGAGGACGGCTGCAATGAGACAACCCACCATGGACTCCTACATGGCCTCTCACCGCTACCTTTACCAAATCGCGTTCACACACTTAGACCACACACAGTAGGACATGTTCACACACTTCCAATTCATCCCTGATGAATCAGACCCGACTCAACTCTAAGCAGTAGCAGGCATGACAAACAAGCATGAATGAGTAGGCACATCAGGGCTCAAACAACTCCTACTCATGCTAGTGGGTTTCATCTATTTACTGTGGCAATGATAGGTCATGCAGAGGAAAGGGGTTCAACTACCACAACATGTAACCGTTGAATCGTTGTTGTCCTAATGCAGTAAAAGAGAGCAGGAGCGAGAGAGTGGGATTGTATTGGAATGAACAAGGGGGTTTTGCTTGCCTGGCACTTCTGAAGATAACATAGTTCTTCATCGGTGTCATCGATCACATCGTCAAAGCAACGTCTACTGAGAGGGGACAATCACCGGCAAACAAGCAGGAACACAATCAATGCAATGCACAATATGATGCATGAATGTGAGATGGCAATATGTCGGTGTTTAAGCTAATGCAACTAGCAGCAAGTTAAATGGAGTTGGTTTGAATCCAAGATTCAAATTCAAACTCCATATGTGAGGGTTTAAATGCTATTTATATGATTTGTGCTAAACAGCAGCTATAAGTTGTTCTAACATGCATGAAAATAGTACAGATGGATAGATTGGATTTTTCTGATCATTTTTCATATATAATTTGTTTCATTTGGAGTTACGGTTGATTTTATATGATTTTTAGAAGTTTTGGATATTTTCTGAAAGAAATAAATCATTTTAGATTTATTTAAAATCCAGAAAACAGATTACTGCGTTAGCATGATGTCGGTGTGACGTCAGCAGGTCAACTGGGTCGGCCAGGTCAAACCTGACCTGTGGGATCCACACGTCAGTGACTAACTAACTAATCTAAATTAATTAGTGTTAAAATACTACTAACTAAAATGTCGGTGGAGTAATTAAACTTAATAAAAACTAATCTAGGATTAGCTAGGGCCTGGGCCCACTAATCAGTGACTCAGGGAGGGTCAAACTGGGTCAACCTGGGTCAAATGAGGTCAAACCCGCCGGCGTTTAGCCGCCGGCGAGGCTAGACGCGGTGGGGCGATGCGGGTTTCGTGCTCCAGTGACCAAAACGACGGCGGAGCACGTCTACGGGTAGCTGGGAACTAGCCGCGTCGTTTGGTGGCAGTGGTGGAGCTCGGGGTGGCCGGGAACATCGCCGGCGACGACCTTGGTGGTCGTCGGAGTTCGGCCAAGGTCGAACACGGTGCTAGGGGGCACGGCGGGGCGCGTGGGGTGGTGCTACGGGTTCCTGCGAGTGCGGGGAGTGTGTTGGACATGGGGGTGTGACCAGTGGGTGGCCGGAGTCACGTCGGCGACGAGCTCGGTGGCGGCGCGTGCGGTGGAGCTTCATGCAGTCGCTACGGTGCACAAGAAGGCAAACAGAGAGGATGGGGAGGCAGCTGAGCTCACGGCGGTCACGTAGGAGCAAACGGCACGGTCCGGGACGAGCTGGTGCGGCAGCGACAGTGAAGGGCATCTGCGGCAGTGCTCGGTGAAGACGAGCTCGATGGAGACGAGGGAGAGCGTGCGAGCGCTCGGGGCTCGGCTAGCTCGACGTTGCGGACAACGGTGGAGCTCTTGGACAAGTCAGCATGGCGCGGGGACGACGGCGGACGCGGGTTTCACGGTGGCGCGGGCGCGGCAGCGTCGGCCATGGCGGGAGAGGGCGAGGGAGAGAGGCAGGGGGCGTGTGAGGTGTCTATGGGGTCGGGGCGGCAACGTGAAGCCTGCCCAGGTGTCCACGGGCGCGGGCGGCAAGCAGGTGGCGCCGTGGCGAGCTCGCGCTCGTCGGCGTCTCCTCCGTGCCTGCTTGGCGAGGATGAAGCAGCTGGCTGGCATGGGCCAGCACAGTGCTGGGCCTGCCAGGTGGGCTGCAGCCAGGTATGTTCCCTCCTTCTCTTTTATTTCCATTTTCTATTTTCTGTAATTGTGTTTGGCTTTAATAAAAATGCCAGGGCATTTCCAAAAATCATGAAACTGCTCAATGTCACTGTTTGGAATATTTCCAACAGCAAACATTTCAGTTTGTGATTATTTGAGCATTTAAAATATTATTTAGCAATTAAATGCCCAGATGCAAATACCATATGATTTAATTCAAAAATCCAGAATGGCCTAGAAAAATGTGCACATTTTTGGGAGAGGTTCTAGACCAATCCAAAAATAATGAACTTTTCTGAAGAGCATTTTGGGTTCACTAAAAATATTTATGGTTGACCCTATTTGATTTAATTTTGGTGCTAGGGTTTGTCAATCCCCATTTCAACTTAAATAAAATTTAAACATGATGCACACATGAAGGGCTAGCCTAGTGCATACCAGAACTAGGGATGTGACAACTCACCCCCACTAAACAAGAATCTCGTCGTGAGATTCAAGCATGAGGTAAGAAGACAGAGGGACACAAACTATCACAATATTCTCGATCCAGGTTGCACTTCATAAGGGCGTTGATTCGATCACCATCTTTGTCTTGTCGTCTTGTTCTGAGAACTCCAGCTAACATGACAAGGAGAGAAGAAGGAGACTCTAGAAGGATCGATCTTCTCGAAGATTGAACAACTCAGGATCAACTCACGAAGTAAGACATAGCACATCTCTCGAGCTGGGACACGAAACACACATCTAGAGGAATGGAGTGGAACATATGACGAGGGTTCACTAGGTAGACAACAATTCCACACCTAAGAGGGTGGTGAACGGTTGTCAACGTAGCGAGGAGTTGAGTTACCATGATACCACAACGAGACACCTTAGGGATGGTGACTCGTAGATATATCCCCTTAGGTGGCAAAAAGAATTACCTTTGATTCAGAGATCATTGAAACTCTTTTATACCAACCTAAGGCAATTCTCGAGCGACCATTTGGAGGGGTTCGGTAGAATGGCATACCCAGATTAGAATGGATGATGTGGATTACCTTGTTGAAAACAACACAAGGGATGTTTTTAGTAACTGGCGAGAAGCTCAACAGTGGAGAGTGAGTCCACTGTTTGAAAAGTTATAGCATAATTGAAGAAACTGAGAGCAGTCCCAGTTAGTGCTGATGATAACACCTAGCGCGTGTGCGTGCTCTCAAGAACTTGAGCATTTCCATATCCATCAAGGTTTTACCAATATCCATGTCAAGGATCCTGGCAACACAATTTACTACCATGATGAATACCGGTGGAACAGATGCAGATCCAAAGGAAGATAACACCGTCTCAGATTTCACCTTGGCGGGGCCAAGGAAATAAAATCTGGATGATCGACCGAGAGACATTTAGCACTCCACTTCTAATGTTCTCCTTGATGTGCTTGCATACCCATTTATTGAAATGGTTTGGTATCCGGAACATCAAGTAACAGGTAGGACTTCGGAAGCTCAAGAATCCATAAGACATAACTACGGAAGTAAATCCTGCAAAATCCTTATGGGAAGGTGGCCAACTTCTTCAATCAAGATACTACAATAATAGGTCTTCCGGCTGGGTGTGTTGGCCACAACATCCACTTACCGGTTACGGAGAGGCCAATATTATAGTTCTTGGGAAACGTTCCAACTGTCATATCTGCCTGAGATTCAGATCTGGTTGGTGTCAGGATATTCCAGACACATCAAGTCTAGAAGGAAAAATGAAAGTTTTCAACGCAAATCGACGAGATGACATTGCGAGATTCTCAGGAAATGAACTATGATAGCAAGCTCCAAAACATGAGCTGGTTCTGCTACCACGTGTGAACATGCTGTCCCAGACAAACATGATCACATGGTAGTCTTACAATAAAACACTACCGAGTTCTGGTAGGGAACCATCATCGAGGATATCGAAGTCTTGTGCACTTATCGATGAACTTCTTGTCCTTGAACAAATCAATAAATGGCTTGGTGTGCTAAGGATACGTATGGAATGAAGATGATCAGTCTATCAGACCATAGAATACTTCGCACGTGCATGACTGACTTGGGATGATTCCAGAGGAGGTAAAACAAGCCTTCTCAAATTCATGGCGGCAACTTGCATCAAGTGCACATGAATTAGGGGGACTCACTTCTTTCGTCCAAACAAATGCTTCACGAACGGGTCATGAAGAAAATGCTTACACAAGTTTCCAATGCTAGCTTAGATGTTCAACATGAGTCATGGAGGGGCTAAAATGCTGCTTATGAGCACAACAACAAGTCATCAAGATTCCCATGGTGATGGAATTCCACAACTATGTGAACAAGGCGATAGTATTGGTCAGACCCAAAAGATATAATGGTGTATGCTCGAGGAGACAACCACGAGTAAGACAACATCACGAATATCATTGGTTCTGATTTGATTTGACGATAGCACATACTCAAATCAAAGATTGGATAAGATAATAGATCCATCAATTGACCATGAGGATCAACCAATGAAGATATCATCTTTCTTGAAAACACACGAACACCAGGATATCCCTTTGAAATGAACTAAGTTAGGTAAGCTTTTATCTTCCAACTCTCCAAGTTGTCGTTTATCTTAACCAACTAGCTCAGGGGTATCCAACACGGATTCTTGGAGAAAGGGTGGTTTACAAGGAAACAAACATGATCACAAACTTAACATAGCGGTCAAGTGACGACCTGGTGATGCTTCCGAGAAGATATTCGAAAAACCACGAACCACCGATATGTTACTAAGCTCGAGAACAATCTTGCTTTTTAGGGCAAGATGATATGATCAAAAGAGCGAGGGATTGGCACAATCTTAACTCATTGATCAGAGAGTGCACCGGAGATAAGGACTAGGTAGCACAATCTATCTTAGAATGAAGATTCAAAACCAACACGCTAAGAATGAAATTATTGTCCTTTAACTACCAAGCAACAGAGTTGCTAGGAGTATAGATTGAAGGAAATATGCCCTAGAGGCAATAATAAAGTTATTATTTATTTCCTTATTTCATGATAAATGTTTATTATTCATGCTAGAATTTTATTAACCGGAAACATAATACATGTGTGAATACATAGACAAACATATAGTCACTAGTATGCCTCTACTTGACTAGCTCATTAATCAAAGATGGTTATGTTTCCTAACCATAGACATGTGTTGTCATTTGATTAATGGGATCACATCATTAGAAGAATGATGTGATTGACATGACCCATTCCGTTAGCCTAGCACATGATCGTTTAGTATACTGCTATTGCTTTCTTCATGACTTATACATGTTCCTGTAACTATGAGAAATATGCAACTCCCGTTTACCGGAGGAACACTTTGGGTACTACCAAACTTCACAACGTAACTGGGTGATTATAAAGGAGTACTACAGGTGTCTCCGAAGGTACATGTTGAGTTGGCGTATTTCGAGATTAGGTTTTGTCACTCCGATTGTCGGAGAGGTATCTCTGGGCCCTCTCGGTAATGCACATCATTATAAGCCTTGCAAGCAATGTGACCAAATGAGTTGGTTACGGGATGATGCATTACGGAACGAGTAAAGAGACTTGCCGGTAACGAGATTGAACTAGGTATTGGATACCGACGATCAAATCTCGGGCAAGTAACATACCGATGACAAAGGGAACAACGTATGTTGTTATGCGGTTTGACCGACAAAGATCTTCGTAGAATATGTAGGAACCAATATGGGCATCCAGGTCCCGCTATTGGTTATTGACCGAGAATGGTTCTAGGTCATGTCTACATAGTTCTCGAACCCGTAGGGTCCGCACGCTTAACGTTACGATGACAGTTTTATTATGAGTTTATAAGTTTTGATGTACCGAAGTTTGTTCGGAGTCCCGGATGTGATCACGGACATGACGAGGAGTCTCGAAATGGTCGAGACATAAAGATTGATATATTGGAAGCCTATATTTGGATATCGGAATGGTTCCGGGTGAAATCAGGATTTTACCGGAACACCGGGGGGTTACCGGAACCCTCCCGGGGGATAATGGGCCTTAGTGGGCCATGAGGGAGAAGAGGAGGGCCGGCCAGGGCAGGCCGCGCGCCCCCTCCCCCCTAGTCCGAATAGGACAAGGAGAGGGGGGCGGCGCCCCCTTCCTCTTTCCCCTCCCCCCTTTCCTTCTCCAACAAGGCAAGAGGGGGGAGTCCTACTCCCGGTGGGAGTAGGACTCCTCCAGGCACCCCTTGGGGGCCGGCCGCACCTCCCCCTCCCTCCTTTATATACAGGGGCAGGGGGGCACCCCATAACACACAAGTTGATCTACGGATCATTCCTTAGCCGTGTGCGGTGCCCCCCTCCACCATATTCCACCTCGGTCATATTGTCGCGGAGTTTAGGCGAAGCCCTGCGCCGATAGAACATCATCATCGTCACCACGCCATCGTGCTGACGGAACTCATCCCCGAAGCTTTGCTGGATCAGAGCCCGGGGATCGTCATCGAGCTGAACGTGTGCTGAACTCGGAGGTGCCGTACGTTCGGTGCTTGGATCGGTCGGATCGTGAAGACGTACGACTACATCAACCGCGTTGTCATAACGCTTCCGCTTACAGTCTACGAGGGTACGTGGACGAACACTCTCCCCTCTCGTTGCTATGCCATCACCATGATCTTGCATGTGCGTAGGAATTTTTTTGAAATTACTACGTTCTCTAACATAGATTCCACACATCATTGTTCACTTGTCGGCATTCCGGTTGTGACAACACGACACCGAGGAATGAATAATGATGTCGAGAAGTATCACTACATCAAGAATTCATAAGAGAAGGTGCAATTCGCATGACATTCCTGACATAAAGTGGGTAATACTTTAGGGTAGAACAGACCAAAACCTGGATTGGCATTTTGATCTGCGAAGTACAACTACTTTGATCCTATCTTGGAAATGGATGAGATACTGGAGTTTGTTTCTCCTAGTCATTCTGGAATAGAATGGCTTGATGGACCACAAGAATAATAGGTATCGATGAACGAATGCACGCATACTCTTGACTATCAATTGATAGACGAGGGTCAGAAGACTACTAAAGAGGGACAACTCAAAGGAACATACGGTTTTCTGAGTTGTGGATGCATAGATTAGTATGTCGAACCAAGTTCAACAAGTTTCTTCCCGGTAATCCATGCAGAGAGGTAGGACTGGCAGAGTATCAACATAGAATCGAGAACTCATCGAGAGCATTCTTGTTGTGATCTCTTGGTTCAAGGAACTTCTGCCATAAGCGGTTCATAGTATTTGGAAGAAGGAAATACCACGGACCTCGAGGACTAACGCAAAGGTTACTAGTATCCTAAAGGAACTAGCAATCACTATCAACACGAGGTAAGTAGGCTAAATCTTGGGTTCAAACCCCAGAAGTAGAATACCTACTAACTGTTGGGGAACGTAGCAGAAATTCAAAATTTTCCTACGTGTCACCAAGATCTATCTATGGAGAAACTAGCAACGATGGAAGGAGAGTGCATCTACATACCCTTGTAGATCGTTAAGCGGAAGCGTTCATGAGAACGGGGTTGAAGGAGTCGTACTCGTCGTGATCCAAATCACCGGAGATCCTAGTGCCGAACGGACGGCACCTCCGCGTTCAACACACGTACAGCCCGGTGACGTCTCCCATGCCTTGATCCAGCAAGGAGAGAGGGAGAGGTTGAGGAAGACTCCATCCAACAGCAGCACAACGGCGTGGTGGTGGTGGAGGAGCGTGGCAATCCAGCAGGGCTTCGCCAAGCACCACGGGAGAGGAGGAGTAGGGAGAGAGGTAGGGCTGCACCAAGAGGAGAAGTTCTCATGTGTTATGGGCAGCCCCAGGCCTCTATTTATATAGGGGAGAAGGGGGCTGCGCCCCCTTTAGGGTTTCCCACCCCAAGGGGTGCGGCCAGCCCTAGATGGGACTTGGGGAGGCGGCCAAGAGGGGGAGAGAGGGGAGGCGCCCACTAGGTGGGCCTTAAGGCCCATCTGGACTAGGGTTTGCCCCCTCCCACTCTCCCTTGCGCCTTGGACCCCTTGTGGGGGGCGCACCAGCCCACCTAGGGGCTGGTCCCCTCCCACACTTGGACCACGCAGCCTTCTGGGGCAGGTGGCCCCACTTGGTGGACCCCCGGGACCCTCCCGGTGGTCCCGGTACGTTACCGATAAAACCCGAAACTTTTTCGGTGACCAAAACAGGACTTCCCATATATAAATCTTTACCTCCGGACCATTCCGGAACTCCTCGTGACGTCCGGGATCTCATCCGGGACTCCAAACAACATTCGGTAACCACATACAAGCTTCCTTTATAACCCTAGCGTCACCGAACCTTAAGTCTGTAGACCCTACGGGTTCGGGAGACATGCAGACATGACCGAGACGTTCTCCTGTCAATAACCAATAGCAGGATCTGGATACCCATGTTGGCTCCCACATGTTACACGATGATCTCATCGGATGAACCACGATGTCAAGGACTCAATCGATCCCGTATACAATTCCCTTTGTCTAGCGGTATTGTACTTGCCCGAGATTCGATCGTCGGTATGCCGATACCTTGTTCAATCTCGTTACCGGCAAGTCTCTTGACTCGTTCCGTAACACATCATCCCGTGATCAACCCCTTGGTCACATTGTGCACATTATGATGATGTCCTACCGAGTGGGCCCAGAGATACCTCTCCGTTTACACGGAGTGACAAATCCCAGTCTCGATTCGTGCCAACCCAACAAACACTTTCAGAGATACCTGTAATGCACCTTTATAGCCACCCAGTTATGTTGTGATGTTTGGTACACCCAAAGCATTCCTACGGTATCCGGGAGTTGCACAATCTCATGGTCTAAGGAAAAGATACTTGACATTAGAAAAGCTTTAGCATACGAACTACACGATCTTTGTGCTAGGCTTAGGATTGGGTCTTGTCCATCACATCATTCTCCTAATGATGTGATCCCGTTATCAACGACATCCAATGTCCATAGCCAGGAAATCATGACTATCTGTTGATCACAACGAGCTAGTCAACTAGAGGCTCACTAGGGACATATTGTGGTCTATGTATTCACACGTGTATTACGATTTCCGGATAATACAGTTATAGCATGAATAAAAGACAATTATCATGAACAAGGAAATATAATAATACTTTTATTATTGCCTCTAGGGCATATTTCCAACAGTCTCCCACTTGCACTAGAGTCAATAATCTAGTTCACATCGCCATGTGATTAACACTGACAGGTCACATCGCCATGTGATCAACATCCAAAGAGTTTACTAGTGTCATTAAACTAGTTCACATCATCATGTGATTAAGACTCAATGAGTTCTGGGGTTTGATCATGTTTTGCTTGTGAGAGAGGTTTTAGTCAACGGGTCTGCAACAATCAGATCCGTATGTGCTTTACAAATCTCTATGTCATCTCCTAGATGCAGCTACCACGCTCTATTTGGAGCTATTCCAAATAACTGTTTTACTTGGAGCTATTCTAAATTGTTGCTCCATTATACGTATTCGGTATCTCTACTCAGAGCTATCCGGATAGGTGTTAAGCTTGCATCGTCGTAACTCTTTACGTCGAACTCTTTATCACCTCCATAACCGAGAAAATTCCTTAGTCCACTAGTTACTAAGGATAACTTTGACCGCTGTACTGTGATCCATTCTTGGATCACTCTTGTACCCCTTGACTGACTCATGGCAAGGCACACTTCAGGTGCGGTACACAGCATGGCATACTGTAGAGCCTATGTCTTAAGCATAGGGGACGACCTTCGTCCTTTCTCTCTTTTCTGTCGAGGTCGGGCTTTAAGTCTTAACTTCGTACCTCACAACTCAGGCAATAACTTCTTCTTTGACTGATCCATCTTGAACACCTTCAAGATCATGTCAAGGTATGTGCTCATTTGAAAGTATTATTAAGCATTTTGATCTATCCTTATAGATCTTGATGCTCAATGTTCAAGTAGCTTAATCCAGGTTTTCTATTGAAAAACACCTTTCAAATAACCCTATATGCTTTCTAGAAAATCTACGTCATCTCTAATCTATGATATGTCGACAACATATATTCATCAGAAATTCTATAGTGCTCCCACTCACTTCTCTGGAAATACAAGTTTCTCATAAACTTTGCACAAACCCAAAATCTTTGATCATCATCAAAGCATACATTCCAACTCCGAGATGCTCACTCCAGTCCTTAGAAGGATCGCTAGAGCCAGCATACCTTTTAGCATCCTTAGGATCGACAAAACCTTTCTGATTGTATCGCATACAACCTTTCCTTACGACTGGTAAGGAAACTCATTTTGACATCCATCTGCCAGATTTCATAAATGCAGCTTGTGCTAATGTGATTCCGACGGATTTTAAGCATCGCTACGAATGAGAAAATCTCATTGGAGTCAACTCCTTGAACTTGTGAAAAACTCTTCGCCACAAGTCGAGCTTCATGGATGGTGACATTACCATCCACGTCCGTCTTCTTCTTAAAAGATCCATTTATCAAATGGCTTGCCGATCATTGGCAAGTCCGCCAAAGTCCATGCTTTGTTCTGATACATGGATCCTATCTCGGATTTCATGGTTTCTTAACCATTTGTCGGAATTTGGGCCCACCATCGCTTCTCCATAGCTCGTAGGTTCATTGTTGTCTAGCAACATGACCTTCAAGACAGGATTACTGTACCACTCTGAAGTAGTACGTATCCTTGTTACCCTACGAGGTACGGAAGTGACTTGATCTGAAACATCATGATCACTATCATAAGCTTCTACTTCAATTGGTGTAGGTGCCACATGAACAACTTCCTGTGCCCTGATACACACTGGTTGAAGTGATGGTTCAATAACCATATCAAGTCTCCACCATCCTCCCACTCAACTCTTTTGAGAGAAACCTTTCCTCGAGAAAGGACCCGATTCAAGAAACAATCCATATTGCTTTCGGATCTGAATTAGGAGGTATACCCAACTGTTTTGGGTGTCCTATGAAGATGCATTTTATCCGCTTTGGGTTCGAGCTTATCAATCCTGAAACTTTTTCACATAAGCGTCGCAGCCCCAAACCTTTAAGAAACGACAACTTAGGTTTCTCTAAACCATAATTCATACGGTGTCATCTCAACGGAATTACGTGGTTCCCTATTTAAAGTGAATGTGGTTGTCTCTAATGCCTAACCCATGAATAATAGTGGTAATTCGATAAGAGACATCATGGTACGCACCATATCCAATAGGGTGCAACTATGATGTTCGGACACACCATCACACTATGGTGTTCCAGGCGGTATTAATTGTAAAATAATTTCCACAATGTCTTAATTGCGTGCCAAAACTCGTAACTCAGATATTCATCTCTATGATCATATCATAGACATTTTATCCTCTTGTCACAATGATCTTCTACTTCACTCTGAAATTACTTGAACCATTCAATAATTCAGACTTGTGTTTCATCAAGAAAATATTCTCAACATCTACTCAAATCATCTGTGAAGTAAGAACATAACGATATTCACTGCATGCCTCAGCACTCATTGGACTGCACATATCAAAATGTGTTACTTCCAACGAGTTGCTATCTTGTTCCGTCTTACTAAAACGAGGCTTTCAGTCATCTTGCCCATGTGGTATGATTTGCATGTCTCAAGTGATTCAAAATCAAGTGAGTTCAAACGGTCCATTTGCATGGAGTTTCTTCATGCATATATACCAATAGACATGGTTCGCATGTCTCAAACTTTTCAAAAATGAGTGAGTCCAAAGATCCATCAACATGGAGCTTCTTCATGCATTTTATACCGATATGACTTACGTGGCAGTGCCACAAGTAGGTGGTACTATCATTACTATCTTTTGGCATGAACATGTGTATCACTACGATCGAGATTCAATAAACCATTCCTTTAGGTGCAAGACCATTGAAGGTTTTATTCAAATAAATAGAGTAACCATTATTGTCTTTAAATGAATAACCGTATTGCGATAGACATAATCCAATCATGTCTATGCTCAACGCAAACACCAAATGACAATTATTCAGGTTTAATACCAATCTCGATGGTAGAGGGAGCGTGCGATGCTTGATCATATCAATATTGGAAACATTTCCAACACATATCGTCAGCTCACCTTTAGCTAGTCTCCGTTTATTCTGTAGCTTTTATTTCGAGTTACTGAACCGGTATCTAATACCCTGGTGCTACTAGGAGTACTAGTAAAGTACACATCAACACAATGTATATCCAATATACTTCTATCGACCTTGCCAGCCTTCTCATCTACCAAGTATCTAGGGTAATTCTGCTCCAGTGGCTGTTCCCTTTATTACAGAAGCACTTAGTCTCGGGTTTGGGTTCAACCTTGGGTTTCTTCACTAGAGCAGCAGCTGATTTGCCGTTTCATGAAGTATCCCTTTGTTCCTTTGCCCTTCTTGAAACTAGTGATTTCACCAACCATCAACAATTGATGCTCCTTCTTGATTTCTACTTTCGCGGTGTCAAACATCACGAATATTTCAAGGATCATCATATCTATCCCTGATATGTTATAGTTCATCATGAAGCTCTAGCAGCTTGGTGGTAATGACTTTGGAGAAACATCACTATCTGGAAGATCAACTCCCACTCGATTCAAGTGATTGTTGCACTCAGACAATCTGAGCACAAGCTCAACGATTGAGCTTTTCTCTGTTAGTTTGCAGGCTAAGAAAATCGTCGGAGGTCTCATACCTCTTGACGTGGGCACGAGCCTGAAATCTCAATTTCAGCCCTCGAAACATCTCATATGTTCCGCGACGTTTCGAAAAACGTCTTTGGTGCCTCTACTTAAACCATTTAACTGAACTATCACGTAGTTATCAAAACGTGTATGTCCGGTGTTCGCAACATCCACAAACGACGTTTGGGGTTCGGCACACTGAGCAGTGCATTAAGGACATAAGCTTTCTACTGTCCGCATAATTGCTACTTTCAACTTTCAACTATATTTTCTCTAGGAACATATCTAAAACAGTAGAACTAAAGCGCGAGCTAACGACATAATTTGCAAAAGGTCTTTTGACTATGTTCAGGATAATTAAGTTCATCTTATGAACTCCCACTCAGATAGACATCCCTCTGGTCATCTAAGTGATTACATGATCCGAGTCAACTAGGCCGTGTCCGATCATCACGTGAGACGGACTAGTCATCATCGGTGAACATCTTCATGTTGATCGTATCTACTATACGACTCATGCTCGACCTTTCGGTCTCCGTGTTTCGAGGCCATGTCTGCACATGCCAGGCTCGTCAAGTTAACCCTAAGTGTTTTCGCTGTGTAAAACTGTCTTACACCCGTTGTATGTGAACGTAAGAATCCATCACACCCGATCATCACGTGGTTCTTAGAAGCGACGAACTATAGCAACGGTGCACAGTTAGGGGAGAACACTTCTTGAAATTTTTGTAAGGGATCATCTTATTTACTACCGTCGTCCTAAGTAAACAAGATGCATAGTCATAATAAACATCACATGCAATTATATAGTTGTGACATGATATGGCCAATATCATATAGCTCCATTGATCTCCATCTTCGGGGCTCCATGATCATCTCGTCACCGGCTTGACACCATGATCTCCATCATCATGATCTCCATCATCGTGTTTTCATGAAGTTGTCACGCCAACGACTACTTCTACTTCTATGGCTAACGCGTTTAGCAATAAAGTAAAGTAATTTACATGGCGTTCTTCAATGACACGCAGGTCATACAATAAATTTAAGACAACTCCTATGGCTCCTGCCGGTTGTCATACTCATCGACATGCAAGTCGTGATTCCTATTACAAGAACATGATCAATCTCATACATCACATATCATTCATCACATTCTTCTTGGCCATATCACATCACATAGCATACCCTGCAAAAACAAGTTAGACGTCCTCTAATTGTTGTTTGCATGTTTTACGTGGCTGCTATGGGTTTCTAGCAAGAACGTTTCTTACCTACGCAAAACCACAACGTGATATGCCAATTGCTATTTACCCTTCATAAGGACCGTTTTCATCGAATCCGTTCCGACTAAAGTGGGAGAGACTGGCACCCGCTAGCCATCTTATGCACCAAGTGCATGTCAATCGGTGGAACCTGTCTCACGTAAGAGTACGTGTAAGGTCAGTCCGGGCCGCTTCATCCCACAATACCGTTGAAACAAGATTGGACTAGTGACGGTAAGCATATTGAACAAAATCAACGCCCACAACTACTTTGTGTTCTACTCGTGCAAAGAATCTACGCAATAGACCTAGCTCTGATACCACTGTTGGGGAACGTAGCAGAAATTCAAAATTTTCCTACATGTCACCAAGATCTATCTATGAAGAAACTAGCAATGATGGAAGGAGAGTGCATCTACATACCCTTGTAGATCGTTAAGCGGAAGCGTTCATGAGAACGGGGTTGAAGGAGTCGTACTCGTCGTGATCCAAATCACCGGAGATCCTAGTGCCGAACGGACGGCACCTCCGCGTTCAACACACGTACAGCCCGGTGACGTCTCCCATGCCTTGATCCAGCAAGGAGAGAGGGAGAGGTTGAGGAAGACTCCATCCAACAGCAGCACAACGGCGTGGTGGTGGTGGAGGAGCGTGGCAATCCAGCAGGGCTTCGCCAAGCACCACGGGAGAGGAGGAGTAGGGAGAGAGGTAGGGTTGCACCAAGAGGAGAAGTTCTCATGTGTTATGGGCAGCCCCAGGCCTCTATTTATATAGGGGAGAAGGGGGCTGCGCCCCCTTTAGGGTTTCCCACCCCAAGGGGTGCGGCCAGCCCTAGATGGGACTTGGGGAGGCGCCCACTAGGTGGGCCTTAAGGCCCATCTGGACTAGGGTTTGCCCCCTCCCACTCTCCCTTGCGCCTTGGACCCCTTGTGGGGGGCGCACCAGCCCACCTAGGGGCTGGTCCCCTCCCACACTTGGCCCACACAGCCTTCTGGGGCAGGTGGCCCCACTTGGTGGACCCCCGGGACCCTCCCGGTGGTCCCGGTACGTTACCGATAAAACCCGAAACTTTTCCGGTGACCAAAACAGGACTTCCCATATATAAATCTTTACCTCCGGACCATTCCGGAACTCCTCGTGACGTCCGGGATCTCATCCGGGACTCCGAACAACATTCGGTAACCACATAGAAGCTTCCTTTATAACCCTAGAGTCACCGAACCTTAAGTGTGTAGACCCTACGAGTTCGGGAGACATGCAGACATGACCGAGACGTTCTCCGGTCAATAACCAACAGCGGGATCTGGATACCCATGTTGGCTCCCACATGTTCCACGATGATCTCATCGGATGAACCACGATGTCAAGGACTCAATCGATCCCGTATACAATTCCCTTTGTCTAGCGGTATTGTACTTGCCCGAGATTCGATCGTCGGTATGCCGATACCTTGTTCAATCTCGTTACCGGCAAGTCTCTTTACTCGTTCCGTAACACATCATCCCGTGATCAACCCCTTGGTCACATTGTGCACATTATGATGATGTCCTACCGAGTGGGCCTAGAGATACCTCTCCGTTTACACGGAGTGACAAATCCCAGTCTCGATTCGTGCCAACCCAACAGACACTTTCGGAGATACCTGTAATGCACCTTTATAGCCACCCAGTTACGTTGTGACGTTTGGTACACCCAAAGCATTCCTACGGTATCCGGGAGTTGCACAATCTCATGGTCTAAGGAAAAGATACTTGACATTAGAAAAGCTTTAGCATACGAACTACACGATCTTTGTGCTAGGCTTAGGATTGGGTCTTGTCCATCACATCATTCTCCTAATGATGTGATCCCGTTATCAACGACATCCAATGTCCATAGCCAGGAAATCATGACTATCTGTTGATCACAACGAGCTAGTCAACTAGAGGCTCACTAGGGACATATTGTGGTCTATGTATTCACACGTGTATTACGATTTCCGGATAATACAGTTATAGCATGAATAAAAGACAATTATCATGAACAAGGAAATATAATAATACTTTTATTATTGCCTCTAGGGCATATTTCCAACACTAACTAGTTGGCATCATGGGATGCTTTCGAGGATGATGGCAAGAATCATCACACTGGGACACAGAACATGGCTAGATTACTAGGTGATACTCTAGACATCTAGTGGTCATAATAATAACTCCAACATATATGTTGAGGCAATAGAGCACCTCAACTCACTAATTAGTGTGGTTAATCTGGCCCAAAGGAACATCGAAACCAGAGGGAAAGGATTTGCAAATGCATCAGACTATTTAGAAACCTGGGATGACTCTGACAGCATACGGCTGTAAATACTCAAAAGAATATGAGACATGCTACAAAAATGGTGGCATAACCACTCAGAAGCACAATATCAAGGTTTCGAGATCAACAGTTAACATACGGAGGTAGAAACTGAACTGAGGCTTAAATCCAATGGGCCTACTGATTAGTAACACGTGATCCTGATAGAAAGAAGAGAAATCCTAGTTCCTTAACCCTGTAGGAAAGATATGATGACTCAGATCAGAAGGGCATAAGGTATAAGAAGTGCAAAGAGCCTTACGTTCCATCCCACAATCAATTCCCCTACATATAACTAAAGCATTTCTAGACTCAACTTCGACCAGTTTGGCTTGGTAATCCTATAGGCAGTCCAGCTCTGATAACAAAGCTGTCAGGACCCCGATCCTAAGTCACACCGATCTAGCATGTAACACATCATATCACTTTGTGGCCTCACGCATGGTATTCCCACGGGTGCCACCTTACCTGGCCCGGGACCGTTTGCGCCTTTTGGCTCACGTATATGATAGTGCCGCTAGCATCCATATGACAAAGAACCCGGGCTGACATGGCTAGTCGTGAACCCCAAGTGGCACTAACTTAGAGGGACATGCATACATGACCCAGCAACGAACATGTCGGTTATCAGCGAGTGAATCCAGGCTGTAGCAACTGGGCTAGCAGGACTCCGATAAACCGGGTTGTAGCAGGCTAACATGACTCCGGTAGACACCACGTGACATTTCCCCGAAGGGACAGACACAGGAACAAAGAAGGACACATGCTGGCCAGCCTAAGTGTTCCGGAGCAGTAGCAAGCTATCAAGGCTCAGTGGAAGCACTAGGAGACATTTCCCGGTAAGAGAGGCTACCAAGGATAAACAACTAGATAGTCAGATCCCACACATACCAAGCATTTCAATAACATACACACGATATGTGCAAATACAATATGGCATCACAACATGACTCTACATCTCAAGTATTTTATTCAATAGGCTCCGAGGAGCGAGATATTACAAACATGGGTCTCATGACCCAACAATCAGAGCATACAAGTCAAAGCACATGCGGAAGCTTAACATGTCTGAGTACAGACATCTACAAATGAAAAAGGCCGAGGAGCCTGTCTATCTACCAGATCTTGCCGAGGGCACAAGATCGTAGATGAGGTAACAAACTAAACGTCGAACTCCAAGCGGTACTACTAGTGAGACTGAAGTCTCTCTGCAAAAACATAAATTAAGCAACGTGAGTACAAATGTACCCAGCAAGACTTACATCAGAACTAACTACATATGCACCATTATCAACAAAGGGGTGGTGGGTTTTAACTGCAACAAGCCAGCTTTGACTCGGTGGGTATCCTGAACTACGACTGCAAGTAACTCTTTGAGGTGGCGCACACGAGTCCACATATTCACCATATCAATACACCACTATGGATCCGCTCCCGTCTCCCTACGAGAACGCCATCCATAGCACTCACGCTTATCTTGCGTATTTTAGAGTATCCACTTTCACTTGTCTATGAACTGTACAGGCAACCCAGAAGTCCTTTACCGCGGACACGGCTATTCGAATAGATCATATTAACCCTGCAGGGGTGTACTTCTTCACTCACGCTCTCACCACTTACCGCCGTTTACACGACATGTACTCAGCAACCTTCAAGCGGAAGCCCAGCAAGGGTGTCGGCCACGACCTGACTAACCACACAAGTCTCTCGTCCAGGTTTATCGCGTATTCGGGTTCCATCCGCAAGGAGATTCGGTCGGGGTGTCGCTCACGGCCCCAAACGATGTGTGCAGGGTTCCAAGCCCACCATCCGGGTGCCACTTGGTACACCGGGCTACTGTGCCTAGTCTGTCCCAAGCCCACCTGTACCGGGTGCCACTTGGTAGACTACTAACACTACCTACAAACACCAGAAACTAGTTGCAACTCCTGGACAGAGATCATGTTGATTAATAAGTCGAGAGGGGCACTTAAGCATTCCAATGCATGGTAGTAGCTGTTCATGGATCACAAACACAGAACTCAGTTCCCGAGGACGGTTGCAATGAGACAACCCACCATGTACTCCTACATGGCCTCTCACCGCTACCTTTACCAAATCGCGTTCACACACTTAGACCACACACAGTAGGACATGTTCACACACTTCCAATTCGTCCCCGATGAATCAAACCTGACTCAACTCTAAGCAGTAGCAGGCATGACAAACAAGCATGAATGAGTAGGCACATCAGGTCTCAAACAACTCCTACTCATGCTAGTGGGTTTCATCTATTTACTGTGGCAATGATAGGTCATGCAGAGGAAAGGGGTTCAACTACCCCAACATGTAACCGTTGAATCGTTGTTGTCCTAATGCAGTAAAAGAGAGCAGGAGCGAGAGAGTGGGATTGTATTGGAATGAACAAGGGGGTTTTGCTTGCCTGGCACTTCTGAAGATAACATAGTTCTTCATCGGTGTCATCGATCACATCGTCGAAGCAACGTCTACTGAGAGGGGACAATCACCGGCAAACAAGCAGGAACACAATCAATACAATGCACAATATGATGCATGAATGTGACATGGCAATATGTCGGTGTTTAAGCTAATGCAACTAGCAGCAAGTTAAATGGAGTTGGTTTGAATCCAAGATTCAAATTCAAACTCCATATGTGAGGGTTTAAATGCTATTTATATGATTTGTGCTAAACAGCAGCTATAAGTTGTTCTAACATGCATGAAAATGGTACAGATGGATAGATTGGATTTTTCTGATCATTTTTCATATATAATTTGTTTCATTTGGAGTTACGGTTGATTTTATATGATTTTTAGAAGTTTTGGATATTTTCTGAAATAAATAAATCATTTTAGATTTATTTAAAATCCAGAAAACGGATTACTATGTCAGCATGATGTCGGTGTGACGTCAGCAGGTCAATTGGGTCGGCCAGGTCAAACCTGACTTGTGGGATCCACACGTCAGTGACTAACTAACTAATCTAAATTAATTAGTGTTAAAATACTACTAACTAAAATGTGAGTGGAGTAATTAAACTTAATAAAAACAAATCTAGGATTAGCTGGGGCCTGGGCCCACTCGTCAGTGACTCAGGGGGGGGGGGTCAAACTGGGTCAACCTGGGTCAAACGAGGTCAAACCCGCCGGCGTTTAGCTGCCGGCGAGGCCAGACGCGGCGGGGCGATGCGGGTTTCGTGCTCCGGTGACCAAAACAATGGCGGAGCACGTCTACGGGTAGCTGGGAACTAGCCGCGTCGTTTGGTGGCAGTGGTGGAGCTCGGGGTGGCCGGGAACATCGCCGACGACGACCTTGGCGGTCGCCGGAGTTCGGCCGAGGTCGAACACGGCGCTAGGGGGCACGGCGGGGCGCGTCGGGTGGTGCTACGAGTTCTTGCGAGTGCGGGGAGTGTGTTGGACATGGGGGTATGACCAGTGGGTGGCCGGAGTCACGTCGGTGACGAGCTCGGTGGCGGCGCGTGCGGTGGAGCTTCGTGTAGTCGCTACGGTGCACAAGAAGGCAAACAGAGAGGATGGGAGGCAGCTGAGCTCACGGCGGTCACGTAGGAGCAAACGGCACGGTCGGGGACGAGCTGGTGCGACAGCGATGGCGAAGGGCATCTGCGGCGGTGCTCGGTGAAGACGAGCTCGATGGAGACGAGGAAGAGCGTGCGAGCGCTTGGGGCTCGGCTAGCTCGACGTTGCGGACGAGGTGGAGCTCTTGGACAAGTTAGCGCGGCGCGGGGACGACGGTGGACGCGGGTTTCACGGTGGCGGGGGCGCGGCAGCGTCGGCCATGGCGGGAGAGGGCGAGGGAGAGAGGCAGGGGGCGTGTGAGGTGTCTGCGAGATCGGGGCGGCAACGTGAAGCCTGCCCAGGTGTCCACGGGCGCGGGCGGCAAGCAGGTGGCGCCGTGGCGAGCTCGAGCTCGTCGGCGTCACCTCTGTGCCTTCCTGGCGAGGACGAAGCAGCTGGTTGGCATGGGCCAGCACAGTGTTGGGCCTGCCAGGTGGGCTGCGGCCAGGTTAGTTCCCTCCTTCTCTTTTATTTCCATTTTCTATTTTCTGTAATTGTGTTTGGCTTTAATAAAAATGCCAGGGCATTTCCAAAAATCATGAAACTGCTCAATGTCACTGTTTGGAATATTTCCAACAGCAAACATTTCAGTTTGTGATTATTTGAGAATTTAAAATATTATTTAGCAATTAAATGCCCAGATGCAAATACCATATGATTTAATTCAAAAATCCAGAATGGCCTAGAAAAATGTGCACCATTTTTGGGAGAGGTTCTAGACCAATCCAAAAATAATGAACTTTTCTGAAGACCATTTTGGGTTCATTGAAAAGATTTATGGTTGACCCTATTTGATTTAATTTTGGTGCTAGGGTTTGTCAATCCCCATTTCAACTTAAATAAAATTTAAACATGATGCACACATGAAGGGCTAGCCTAGTGCATACTAGAACTAGGGATGTGACATCATCCGTGAGAACCGGGACATCTTTGCATGGAAGCCTTCTGACATGTCGGGTGTACAGAGAGAACTCACTGAGAACACTCTCAATATTGATCCTAAGTTTAAGTCGGTCAAGCAGTTTCTTCGGCGGTTTAATGAGAGGTGCAAGGTTATTGGTGAGGAGGTGGCCCGGCTCTTGGTAGTTGGGATCATTATTGAGGTATTTCATCCTCAGTGGTTGGCTAACCCGGTGCTAATGCTCAAGAAGAACAGCACTTGGTGTATGTGTGTGGATTACACGGACTTGAACAAGGCTTGTCCGGCTGATCCCTTTGCTCTCCCTCGTATTGATCAAATCATTGATGCTACGGCGGGGTGTGAGCGTCTGAGTTTTTTGGATGCTTATTCTGGATATCATCAGATCAAGATGGCAGTTAAGGACCAGGAGAAGACGGTGTTTATTACTTCCTTTGGAGCATTCTGCTATGTTTCTATGCCTTTTGGTCTTAAGAGTGCCCATGCGACTTATCAGCATTGTGTGCAGAATTGCCTTCATACTCAGATTGGGTGCAATGTTCATGCTTATGTGGATGATATTATGGTAAAGTCTAGGGAGAAGGAGACCCTGATAGATGATTTAAGGGAAACCTTTGATAATCTCTGGGTCTACAATATGATGCTTAAACCGGCGAAGTGTGTTTTTGGTGGGCCGACAGGCAAGCTCTTGGGATTTCTGGTTTCTAACAGAGGCATCGAGGCTAACCCGGAGAAAATCAAGGTTATTACCTCTTTGGCAAAACCCAAGTGTATCAATGACGTTCAGCGTTTGGCGGGTCGTATCGCTGCTTTAAGCCGGTTCATAATCCGGTTAGGTGAGAAGGCCATACCGATGTATCAGATGATGAAGAAGACAGATGACTGCTACGTCTTGAGCTTGCGTTGGTTTTCCTTGAAGAGGAAAGGGTGATGCAACACAGTAGCGAAAGTATTTCCCTTAGTTTTTGAGAACCAAGGTATCAATCAAGTAGGAGGCTTCTCCACAAGTCCCACGAACCTACACAAACAAACAAAGAACTCACAACCAACGCGACAAAGGGGTTGTCAATCCCTTCACGGCCACTTGCAAAAGTGAGATCTGATAGAGATAATATGATAAGATAAATATATTTTTGGTATTTTATAATATAGATCCAGAAAATAAAGATGCAAATAAAAGTAGATTGGAAGCAAATATGATAAGAGATAGACCCGGGGGCCATAGGTTTCACTAGTGGATTCTCTCAAGAGCATAAGTATTACGGTGGGTGAACAAATTACTGTCAAGCAATTGATAGAATAGATAATAATTATGACGTTATCTAGGCATGATCATGTATATATGCATCACGTCCGCAACAAGTAGACCGACTCCTGCCTGCATTTACTACTATTACTCCACACATCGACCGCTATCCAGCATGCATCTAGAGTATTAAGTTCATAAGAACAGAGTAACACATTAAGCAAGATGACATGATGTAGAGGGATAAACTCAAGCAATATGATATAAACCCCATGTTTTTATCCTTGATGGCAACAATACAATACGCGTCTTGCAACCCTTTCTGTCACTGGGTAAGAACACCGCAAGATTGAACACAAAGCTAAGCACTTCTCCCATGGTAAGAAAGATCAATCTAGTAGGCCAAACCAAACCGATAATTCGAAGAGACTTGCAAAGATAACTCAAACATATAAAAGAATTCAGAGAAGATTCAATTATTATCCATAGATAAATCTGATCATAAACACACAATTCATCGGATCTTGACAAACACACCGCAAAAAGAGATTACATCGAATAGTTCTCCACAAGAGAGGGGAAGAACATTGTATTGATATCCAATAAGAGAGAAGAAACCATCTAGCTAATAACTATGGACCCTAAGGTCTGTGGTAAACTACTCACAACTCATCGGAAGGGCTATGGTGTTGATGTAGAAGTCCTCCATGGTGGATGCCCCCTCCGGCAGAAAGCCGGCGACGGCTCCAAGATGGGATCTCGCGGATACAGAAGGTTACGGCGGTGGAAATTGTATTGTGGTTTCTCCCTGGATGTTTTCGGGGTACGTAGGCTTATATGGGAGGAAGAAGTACGTCGGTGGACACGCGGGGGGCCCACGAGACAGGGGGCGCGCCCTGTAGGGGGGGCGCCCTCCTATCTCATGGAGGCTCAAGCTGTTTCTTGACTTGCACTCCAAGTACTCTGGATCACGTTCGTTACAAAAACCATGCTCCCGAAGGTTTCATTCCGTTTGGACTCAGTTTGATAGTCCTTTTCTTCAAAATACTAAAATAGGAAAAAAACAGCAATACGGGCAGGGCCTCCGGTTAGTAGGTTAGTCCCAAAAATGATAATAATGTATAAAATAAAGCCCATAAACATCCAAAACAGGTAATATAACAGCATGGAACAATCAAAAAATATAGATACGTTGGAGACATATCAATGACTTTGTCTGGAGCGATGCTGCTAACGCTGCCTTTGAGGATTTGAAGAGACAGCTGGCTGAGCCGCCGGTCGTTGCTACTCCAACTTATAAGGAGCCCTTATTGTTATATGTGGCTGCTAACACACGTGTTGTCAGTGTGGCCATCATGGTGGAGCGCAAGGAGGCTGGTAAGGAGTATTCGGTTCAATGGCCGGTTTATTATATCAGTGAGGTGCTTATTGAGTCCAAGCAAAGGTATTCGCATTGGCAGAAGCTCGTTTATGGGGTGTTCATGGCAAGCCGGAAGCTTAAGCAATATTTTCTGGGTCATCCCATCATTGTGGTCATCTCTACTCCGTTAGGGGATATCATCCAAAACAGAGAAGCCACAGGACGAGTCGCCAAGTGGGCTATTAAACTTGGGCCTCATGGTTTGAAATATGTACCACGCACTGCCATCAAGTCTCAAGCACTGGTGGATTTCATCAATGATTGGACGGAGCTGCAGATGCCTGAAGAGAAGACGGACAACACATATTGGACTATTCACATTGATGGGTCCAGGCAATTGGAGGGCTCGGGGGCTGGAGTTGTTCTAGCTTCCCCTCGAGGTGATAAATTTTGTTATGTGCTAAGGTTGATGTTCCCTTGTACTAACAATGCAGCTGAGTATGAAGCCTTGCTCCATGGTCTTCGGATGGCTAAGGAGATGAGTTTAAGCCAGGTAAGATGCTTTGGCGACTCAGATCTAGTGGCTCAGCAAGTTTTAGGCAAGTGGGATTCCAAGGATCCCCTCATGCCAGTGTATTGCCGTGAAGTTGATGCTGTTGCAGGACACTTCAAGGGTTACCAGGTGGAGCACATTGATCGCAGAAAGAACGAGGCGGCTGATGCTTTAAGCCGACTGGGGCCTCAACGTAAGCCGGTTCCACCAAATACCTTTTTGGATATTTTGCATAACCTGCCTATCAAGTTGCCTACAGAGGAAGACTTGGCTGTTCCAGACCCGGAGACACAATTGGTGGCGGCTCTTCATGTCATCCCAGATTGGACAGTGCCATATTTGGCTTACAAGAATTACCTGAGGATGAAACCATGGCACGTCAGATCACCCAGCGATCTAAGTCAATGACGATTGCTAATGGCGAGTTACATCATCGCAGTGTCACTGGGGCATTTTAGTGTTGTGTCTCTCCTGAGGAAGGTCAAGAGATTCTTCGTGAGATTCATGAAGGATATTGTGGCCATCATGCCGGTTCAAAGTCCCTTGTGGCCAAAGCTTTGCGTCATGGATTTTATTGGCTGACAGCTCACGCTGATGCAGAAGATCTGGTCAGTAAGTGTGATGGTTGTCAGAAATTTTCACGACGAGCTCCGGCTCAAGAATTGAGGATGATTCCAATTACTTGGCCGTTTGTTGTGTGGGGACTTGAAATGGTTGGGCCTTTCAAGGGATCCAAGGATAAAAAGACCCACCTCTTGGTGGCGGTTGATAAATTCACAAAGTGGGTGGAGGCAGAGCCGGTCAGTAAGTGTGATTCGGCAACGGCGGTTCAATTCATGAAAAAGGTGATTTTCCATTCCGGCTTCCCCCACAACATCATAACTGATAATGGCACTAACTTGTCCAAGGGGGCTATGGAGCAGTTTTATCAATGTGAGCATATCCGGCTTGATGTATCATCAGTAGCTCACCCTCAATCCAATGGTCAAGCAGAGAGAGCCAATCAGGAGATCTTGAAAGGCATCAAGCCTCAGCATCTGGTTCCTTTGCAATGAACGCCGGGTTGTTGGGTGGAGGAGTTACCCTCAGTGTTATGGAGCATCAATACTACCCCCAACAGATCTACAGGTTACACCCCTTTCTTCATGGTTTATGGAGCAGAGGCGGTTCTTCCTAGTGACATCCGTCATGACTCGCCCCGCGTGGTGGCTTACGTTGAAGCTGATAATGAGCAAGCACGTCAGGAGGCACTTGAAATGTTGGATGAGAAGCGTGACTTAGCAGCAGCCCGCTCGGTGATTTACCAACAGGACCTGCACCGTTATCACAGCCGTCGGGTTAAGTCTAGAACCTTTTGGGAAGGTGATTTGGTGCTCCGGCTCATCCAGGATCAAACTGATGCACACAAGTTATCCCCACCTTGGGAAGGGCCCTTTGTGGTCAGCAAGAACTTGAACAACGGGTCATACTACCTTAGCAATGTTCGAGAGCACAAAGACTCACATAAGTCGGAGGAGGAGACTCGCCGGTCGTGGAATATAGCTCATCTTCGACCTTACTGCACTTGAGCCACCGGCTCTCATGATGTACATATCTTGACGATGTATATATTATAAGTAATAAAGCAGGACCTCTGTCCTTTTCATCCTAATTGAGCATATGTCTTCATCATCATAATTTCAAATGATCAATCGGGGGATGATCATATTCGAATCTAGTTTAACCCTCTTGGTCCAGCTTATGATTGTATTCGAATCTAGCCGTTAAAATTCATGGTCACTAGGGGGCTTCCTGTTCAAACATAGGTCGTATTCCAACCAAAGAGAACATAGCTGTCGGTACCCTCTTGATCGGCGCAATGCCAAAACTCACTAGGGGGCTTCTTGATCATATTCGAATCATAGCTTAACCCCCTTTGGGTCCAACTTTGATCGTATTCGAATCAGAGTCGTTAAAAAACTCTCAACGTCATTTGGGGGCTTCCTGTTCAAACATAGGTCGTATTCGAACCAAAGAGAACATAGCTGTCGGTACCTTCTTGATCGGCGCAACGCCAAAACCACTGGGGGCTATATGATCGTATTCGAATCCTAGCTTAACCCCTTTGGAATGGTTTACTGATCGTATTCGAATCAGAAGCCTTGCTTTGTTTTATCTCTATTTAGCTTAAGTTTTTTTGAAAGCAATCTTTGGTTTTGTCTTGAGACTTCTTTGTTCAGATTTAAATACGAGTGTGGTTTAGCTTTAAACTGGCTTGATTTGAATGATAAGTCACCCACATATGTCAAATATCATATACTTGAAGTGAGCAGCTTCTAAGGATTGGGTTACCACCCTTACTGTTCGGGTTATATAAGTCGGCAGTTCAAGTTCAAAATCACAGGTATGATATTATAGTATGGTTCAAAAGCTATAATTCCTAACAGGTTTATCTGTGATTCTTATCTTCATAATGAAAGTTATATGACCTACCTTGTGGTAAGCTGTCAAGGGTACTTGTGATCTATTTCTCTGTGCAGGATAGTTTAAAAGCTTTCTGATGCATAAGGAAAACAAATGTTAAGTGTAAGGAGGAGTAAATATAAGATGGCGGCTTAAACAGTGTCACAACATCAAAACATGCATGATGGCATGACAAAGCAAAGTCATTTCTACTCCTATTACACGACTCCCCGAGTCCAAGAGATTAACATTTTTTCAGAAGGTTACAAATACGAGCCGCCTGGCGGATCAACTCTCTTGTTGGCCTGAAGCTTCCGGGTCAACCCTTTCCACTCCTTCGTCATGTTCCCTGTCCTGGAAGGATGATGATGACCAGTCAATGCCATTCAAAGCTTCAAATTCAGCTTCATCAACAATTAGTCCGACCGGGTCAACTTCAGGGGCAAAGGTATGCTTACGAATTGGTGGAATCAGGCTTGTCAGCTTGTAATGTGGTGTCGGAATCCTCTGATTCTCTGCATCATAACCCGCCTGGTACTTCATGAGATCCACGTCATCAGCAATCAAGGTGGCCACAGGGCATACTTCCTTCACACAGGTAGCAAAGTCATCCTGTTCAAATAGCGTACCATCCTCCTTAAGGCTTGGATACCCAATGGCGATGTCGGCCGGGTCTAGTTCCGGTAGCCAGGCTTTGGCCCGGCTTAATGCAGCTACAGCTCCGGCTCTTGCAGACAATTGCCTTAGTTTAGTGAACCATTGGGGCAGCACAGAAAGCTTCCTTAGTACATCCACCAAAAGTGTGGGGACTTCATTTGACAGGGCCACTGTGGCTAAGGCGCGCTGAGATCCGGTGTAGAGTTGTTCCACCAGCGTGTAAACTGCCTTCAGCTTTATCAACATGTCTTGGTTGAGATCTGAACTCCTGGGGCCTGCATCACAATGTCAGGTGCGTTAGTAACAATTTATAAGATCATTGGAAAGTTTCAAGTATTTAACACTTGCAGGGCAACTTACCGAATATTGCTGTGACCATCTGAGAGACATGGTGTTTTAAGCCGGATAATTCGACGGTCGCTTCTTCAAGAGCTGCCTCTGCCTTCTCAGCTCGATTGGTCAAAGCAATCTTTTCATCAGCCCAGGCCTTTTTCTCTATTTCAAAGTCCTGTTTCAGTTTCTCTTGTTCAGATACACTGAATTCAAACTTGGAGTTGGCCCTTTGGGTTTCTGTCTCTTGTGATTCCAGGTGGTTCTTCAAGTCAGATATTTCTGATTGAAATTGGTTGGTGGTGGCATGTACAAATACCGGGTCAAAATCATGACTATTAGCATATCATATTCAAGTCCCAAGCACTTTGCAAGCAAAACTACTTGGCACTTGGGGGCTAATGTGTACCAAAAGATTATATCTATGTGGCGGTTCATGAGAGTAAGTCCCAAGCACCTTGCACGCAAGAGTACTTGAGACTTGGGGGCTAATGTCAACCGAAGAAATTTCATCTATAATGGCGGTTCATGAGAGTAAGTCCCAAGCACTTTGCAAGCAAGACTACTTGGCACTTGGGGGCTAATGCATAATGCATTTAAAGCTACACAAGTACTATATTCTACACAAGCATGTGAAGGACCGGCTCATTCATTTTTGATTAACCCGGCCCTTGGGGACTATGGATTAAGCTGGATTTTTTACAGGTTTGATCAAAGGATATTACTAAATACTTGTATGATTGATTCCAAGTCTACAGCATATTCATCATAAGCAATAGACTTGGGGGCTGGCATAATAAGGATGATTCAAGGAACAGAGGAGATTATACCTCAAATTATGGTGCATTTGCTTCACCATGTCGATTTCAACGTCACGGCTGCTGTGCACTTGGCTAAGATAGCCAGACAAAACTTCCCCAATGCTCATGTGAGAGTAATCATCAATGTCAAATCTGACCTTACGGCGCTCCAGGAGTTCTTCTTTGGCAGAGCACTTGGTGAGCACAGTATGTCTTCCCGGCTCAATATAGCTGGTGGTAATTTCAACATCAGCGTCTTGAGGGTCGTTTGTTTTGACTAGGCTAGAAACCTCAGGATTTCAGAGCCATCAGTGGCTTGATCAGCAGGTGGGTTAGTAGTTTATGTTGGCGGCTCATGCGCCGATTCAGGTGGCGGCTCAGCAACGGAGCCTTCAGGTGCGGCCGTTTGGAGTTCCGGTTCTTTGAGGGTTGGCTCGTCGTCTGGCTTGTCATTCTTTGCCTTCTTGCTAGGCTTTGCTTTGCCGCGACATAAGACTAAAAGGTCAGTATAAATATAAACATTCAATAAAATACAGGATAAGTAAGTCATCATTACCCTGGAGGGATCTTAAAATCCGGTAGGTTGGATTGAATTGAGTCGCCGGAGGAAGGATATGTTTCCTGATAATTCAAGTCAGAAGGATTCAGTGGTTGACGAGTAAGACCCGCCAAAGGATAAGAGGAATTTAAGTCGGAGGTGACCTCGTTCCGGCGTTTCCGTGGTGTGTTTGGTAAGCCAGAGGAGAGATCCGCGTCTTTGCTGGTCTGGGTCTGCCTCTGGTTCTCATGAATCTGTTGCTTCAAAAGAAATTGAGGATCTTGATAAGCTAAGGGATGTAAAAATCTTACTTTCTGGGTTACTCATCGGATTTTTTGTCTCGGCAAAGGCTCTGAGTCGTAGGAAATAATATTTACCTCTTCATCTACCCTGCGACTCGTGCCCGTATCATCCTGATCATAATCAGTATCAATAAGGTGATTAAAAAATGAACCAAGAGAGTCAAGGGATACCTCCGACTCAGAAGAGTCCTCCAGTTGAAGTAGCTCAGAAGCACTGGGTTTCTTTCCTCTTTTCTTCACGGCGGCTTTCCTGGCGGCTCTCTTGGCCTTCTTGGCTCTTTTTGCGGCCTCATGGTCATATTTTACTTTCCAGAATTTGTCATCAGCCTGTGAAAGTCAACAAAGGTTTGAGTACAGATAAAGCATCAATGTTGAAGATGATTTATTCAGCTTGGCGACTTACCGCTGGCACCGGGTTGGCTTCGCGGAAAGGGCTTAAGCCCACCTTACCACAGTCTGCTAGGCTTTCATTCAGGAGATACTTTTTCATGTCATTGATGACATGGTCGGGCAAATCATCAGAACTGTGTCATAGAGGGTCAGCTTTCTTGCCCGAAAAAGTGCACATTAGACCGGGGCGGCGGCTTAATGGAATGATCCGCCAGGCAAGCCAAACCCGGACCAAGTCAATGCCATTTAGCCCGTTCCCCAGAAGAGCCTTGATTTTAACCAAGGTGGGGGTGAGCGTCTTACGTTCGGTGGCTGATATCTAATCAGGAAGTGGATGATTGGAATCAAGACACAGAGCGCGAAAACCGGGCAGAGGATTCTCATCAGCCAGAGAAGTGTCTTGGCAATAGAACCATGTTTGGTTCTAGTCTTTAGGATGACTTGGTGGATTGGCATAGGGAAAAATGACGTCTCTCCGACGCTGGATTGAGACACCGCCAAGTTCCAAACTTTGTCCGTTGGCACATTCATTTCGGCGGTTCAAGTAGAACAACTCTCTAAAGAGTAGCAAGTTGGGTTCTTCTCCAAGATATACCTCACTGAATACTTGAAAATTGCAAATATTAGACACGGAATTGGGTCCAATGTCTTGAGGATGGACATAAAAGAAGTGCAGGACGTCCCTAAAGAATTTTGAGTCGGGTGGTGAGAAACCCCGGTTCATATGATCCGTAAAGACAATTACTTCCCCTTCCTTGGGTTGAGGTCTCTCTTCTGTTGGGTCAAGAGCACGATACAACATGACATCCCTTTGCGGTAGATAGCCAACTTTCACAAAGTCTTCAAAGGTCTTCTCAGTGACAATGGACTGAACCCAGTTGCATGAAGTGGTTGTCTTCGGTGGCATTGTGATGAAAGCCTAAAAAAGAGTAAAATTTCCGGTTCAAATTTAAGCCGAAGAGAAACATTACAGTACATATGCAAGATGGCGGCTTATAAGGGTCCTAATGGTATATGGCTAGTTATGCCAGAATATTTAAGCCGCCATGAGCATTATAAGCAGTTAAGTTATTTAAACCGCCATGGGTGGTTAAGATTGTTAATTGAGCATTACCCTTTTTCAAGCTGGTGATAAAAGTCGCCATGACTAGGTGGATCTAACAAGTGCAGTTTTTTGACTAAGTGTTACATAAACAAGTTTCACAGGCTATGATAATTATTTTGGATCAAATGTTGTTCAAGAAAAGGAAATATTCTAGACCTAAAAGCTAGTACAGATGAGTTTGTAAGTCCTAATGAGGCCTCTTTACAGAAAAAGAGATTTGTTAGCATCAAAAATGGACGCAAAACAGCTACCGCATGGGTTCTATGCTCCTTTTGGATCAAAAGAGGTTGCAGTAAAGAAACTATGAAGAAATCATGATGGGCAGCGGAAAACACAGAGGAACTCGCAAACCCTAATGCGGATCTAAGGTGCGGAAAGACGAAGACTTACAAGTTGCAGATCTACTGCGGAGGGGTGCCGTCGTTCTCTGGGTCGACTCAGGTTGATACAGCGGCCGAGGTCGAGGAAGACGAGGTGCTCTGTGGCAGCGGCGGAGCTCGAGTGGCAGTAGGGTTGCGGGAGGAAGAAGACGAAGGAAAGGGGAGAATGAGGAAGACCTGGTCGTGTCTATTCATAAGGAAAGACTGATAAGCAGGCTAGAAAAATGAGGAGGCTAGAAAAATAATTATCTAAACTACTGAGACGCCTCAATTCTCGGGATGCTCATTAAGATAAGGATCCATTGAGGTATATTGGACAAAGCATAAAATAATGACATATGACGTCATGGCGGATTATCCTAAATCTGGAGGATGACGTCACGGTGGGTTATAGATTCTCGCACAATGAGGAAGCAGAAGATTTTTTCCAAGTGTTGAAGATTGACATGAACCAGTTCAAATCAATCTGGGGCCTAATGTTGGGGATATAACTATTAGGTATGACCCGCCCAGGAGGGGCCAGGCCACACCTATGACGAAGCCCACTGAAGACACTTGAAGATGGCGGTTCAGTTAAAGGCCCAAGGCCCAGAGGCGACTTAAGGCCCGTAGAGATAAACCGCCATATGTATGTAACTTGTATTATAATGCAGGAATAGAAAGAGACCGAGCCGGACACTATTTATGAGCCGGTCGGGTCTCTGTGAGCCGCTGGGCATCAACCTCTGTATATAAAGGGACGACCCGGTGGCGGTTCAGGGCAAGTAACTACATATCAAAAACTAGTTCAAGCAAAATCGCTCCCTGGTAATTGAGACATAAGCAATACCACCCAAAACTAGATCGTAGGCTTTTACCTTCACCACAAGGGGCCGAACCAGTATAAACTCTGTGTCCTTTGTCCCGTTTAACCCCTTTAAGCTTCCTAGTTGCGATGGCTCCACGACTAAGTCCTTACAATAGGAAATCTGACATGATAATTCCACGACGGAGAGGACAAGGGGTTTGTTGGACCAGTTCCAGTTGCTGTGACAACTGTACGTCTGGTTAGGGAGGCTGAGATTCAACTCACAAGACTACGTCTTCATCTTATTCCCCTTGAGCCAAGAACACTTAGTCCTCGCCCAATCACTCTAGTAAGTCTTCGAGGGAGACTTCCAAACCTTCACATACTTCGTTCAAGGGCAATCCACAATGACTCTTGGATGCTCAGAACGCGACGCCTAACCGGCTGGAGGATTCACAGTCCTCAAGTGTAATAAGTCTTCAGATCACGCGAACAGAAAGACTTCAGTGACGCCTAACACTCTTTGGCTCTGGATGTTTTGGGCTTTGTCCTTGCAAGGATTCTCTCTAAAATGCTTCAGAGGTGGGTTGCTCTCAAATGACAAAATCCGTGCACTAAATCTGAGAAGCCACCAACTTATGGTGTAGGGGGTGAGCTATTTATAGCCAGGAGGCAACCCGACCTGATTTGTCCAAAATGACCCTGGGTCAGTAAGGAACTGGCACATGTCCAATAGTCAGATTTCCAACACATGCGGCAACTTAGCTTGGGATACAAGCCAAGCTGACTCATCCAGCTCTGGATAAGATTTGCTCTCATTGTCTTCGCTCAAAGACATAGGATTTGGTTGAGCATCACTTCAGTCACTCTGACTTTGTTCACTTGGACCCCACTTAACAGTACGGTGGTTCCTATGACTCAACAAAGAAGAAAAGGAAACTACTAAACAACTATGTCTTCGCACTCCATAGTCTTCATGTCATGCGATGTCTTCTCTTGTCATAGTCTTCAATGTGAATATCTTCACAGACCACTATTGTCTTCAATGTCTTCACACATTTTTAGGGGTCATCTCTGGTAGGTAAACCGAACCAACATGGGAGTACTACTTGTGTTATCCTGCAATTCTCATAAACACATTAGTCCCTCAACCAAGTTTATTGTCAATACTCCAAAACCAACTAGGGGTGGCACTAGATGCGCTTACAATCTCCCCCTTTTTGGTGATTGATGACAAACTGGTTGAAGTTTTCAACGGGGATAAAAGTATGTCAAAGTTTAGTTATGTGAGCATTGTCTTCATACATATGACGAGGCTCCCCCTGAAGATGTGCATATAAACGATTAGCTTTTGAATGCAAATGCACATGGCAGTTTTTGCTTTGTGAAGTCCATCTTCAAAGTGTGAAGACAATATATTATGCATATAGAAAGATAATGAAGATAATGATATGCATAATGGAAAATGGACGTCTGCAGAATGACTTCATGTGGAATTTATCATCGCAACACATAATAGCAGAAAAAGTAGCAGACGACCATCGAGTTTAAGTGTTACAACTCAAAGAACCAAATATATCAAAAGACAAGAGTTGTAAAACTTGCAAAATAATGCAACCACCCATAAGGACCCGCTTGAAGACTATCAACTCATATGCTTCTCCCACTTTTGTCAGTAATGACCAAAAAGGTTTGAAGACATAGAGCGTCTACTCGTTTCCAGAAGGAGCAGGGTCGGCGTTGGAGTTTGGTGGTGCAGAGGGGTCTGGTGCAGAGTCGAGATGCAGTGTATCCATGGTCGATGAAGTGGTGTCATATTCTTCATCGACGACATTCGCAACAACAGTTGCATCCAAAGATGAATACTCAGAATCTTCAAGTGAGGGAGTGCGGAGCCAGCTTGCATTTGGTGGAGGCCTGGAGTCAAACTTGAAGCTCTCGGTGAAGCCATCTGCTCGCGGATCATCTTCAGAGCATAGCAGAGTGAGGCTTTTCCACGACCGCCGAGCATTCTCACGCGGAATAAATGAGTTCTTGGTTGCCAAGTTGCGAATGCGATTGACATCCACCAAGAGACTCTGCATGTGATGCTTCAGCCAGTCGTGGTGCTTATCCTGCTTCTGATGTAGGGCCACAAGAAGTTCGCGGTCATTGAGTACACGAGAATGCTTCCGAGGCCTTTGGGCAATTGTACTGGCAGTGGCTTCAGTATTTGCACGATGAGGCATGCACACATTGCCAGCCAGAGGATAGGCAGTAGTTGCAGCATTGGGAACATGAACCCCTTCGATAAGTTGTGAGAAGCTGCAATGATAAATATGTTGATGACATAGAGGCTCCTTGGCAGGCTTGGGGTAGGTAGCTTCAACTGACATATCAACCTTAGGCAGAAAGACAAGATGGTTGCGTGCTGAAGGCTAATAATTGACATAAGAATGGAGCTTGATTAGATGCATTACCCATGGAGCATAAAACTTCAAGCCAAACAGATCTATCCCAGATGCAGCAAGTTGTCTAGTGAAGAAATCCTGGGAGTTGAATCTGATGCCATTGACAATATAGAAGACCAAAGTCTTCATGGCTCCTTCCAGTTTGGCTTCAGAAGAATGTCCCTTGATTGGCCAGAGAGTATGCCTCAGTATATGATAGACTGTGCGGGGAAAATACTCGAGGTCTTTGACAAAGAATTCCTTGGGATATTATGCATCTTGAGGCAATGGCTTCATCAGGCTAAGCACTTGACTCATATTGGGTTCAGGTCGCTGAAAAATGCTCTGTAGTTCTTCTTTGTGATGTTGACAACCAGGCTCATACAGATCACCTGGAGTGGGAAGGGAGGTAAGCTCGATGATGTCTTGAGCTTTAGCTTCATGGTGCACATCACCTGTCATCCACTCGAGGATCCATGTCTCTAGATCCCGGTTGTAGCCACGAATGTGAAGAGTAGCATAGAACTGCAGGAGTAGTTCTTCATTCCAGTGCTATTTGCCAGTGACAAATTCTAGAAGACCAGCATCCCGAAAGCAATCCAGAGCTTCTTCAAGACAGGGGAGCCCAGCCATAGCTTCACAATCAAGGCGCATCTGAGGAAAGATTCTTTCTTGATTGTAGATCACACAGGAGTAATAGCTTCGCTATTGATGGCTCCAAAAGCGATCTGAAGAGATCCTTGGCTTTGAGTAGGGATTCTTGTCACTGTCAAAGAAGGTATTGTGTGCTCTGAAGCTGTTGACACTGAAAGATCCTGGTGCTGTAGCAGCGCCTGGAAGCCTTGGCAGCCTGGGCTTTGGCTTCTGTACTTGTGGTCGCTGCTGCACATGATAATCATATTGGGGTCTGGGACCAGTGGGAGGAACCAGGATTGGCCAGCAAACAATGACTAACTCCCCCTAACGATTGTAAGTTGTTTCCATAGTGTGAGGCCTTGGAGGAGGAATTGCGCTGCTAGTGGAGCCGGCGTCACGGAGGTTTCAGGGTTCACATTGGCTTCAGGCACAACATTAGCTTCAGGCTCCACAGGATCTTCAACCAAGACAAGGTCATTGGCTTCAGCAGTGTTTGTGGCAGCCTCATTGTTCTCAACCTCCATTTGGTCAATGACCGGAGGGTCTTGCACAGTCACATTCTCCTCGAGAATGGCTTGATTTGGGGCCGAGGGTGTGGCAACTCTCTCTTCTCTTCTTTCTCTTTCTTCTTCATCGATGGATGCAGCCGGAATGTCTTCAGCGGTTTTGGCTTCAGACTCAGGAACCATCGCAGAAGGATTCTCTTCAGGGAACACTTGGCGTGCCACTGAACTTGATTGTTGTGAATCTTCTTCTGGGATGGTTGACATGGAGATGGATGGCCTGAGACCTTTGCGAAGCCGTTGGAACACGGGAAATGCCTTTGGCGATGGTGTGGTCTCCATGTAGTTGTCGTCATTCACCACTGGATTGGTGACATGCGTTGGTGGAGTGCGGGGTGTTTCATCATGAACTGGGGTTTCTTCTTGCGGGCGCTCAGCCAATGAATCATCCTGATCAATTGCCATCAATCGACGACCAATGCTGATGTATTCGCTGCTTGTTGGAGCAGGCGATGATACCAAGTGGTGCTTGAGTTGAGGAACGACTTCATCATCAATTACATTGTCTTCATGACCAATGCCTTCAGCTGCATTGGGGTCAACAACTGGAACCTGTTCTTCTTCACGAGCCTCTATGGAAGCAGGCTGGTGCATCACAACATGTTGATCCTTGTGGGAGGCAGCAGGAGGAGCAACTGAGATGGGTTCAATAATGAGAGGCTGAGAAGCCGCAACACTTCCTTTGAAGACTTAGTTCCCTTAGTCTTCAACTTTTTCTTTGAAGGAGCATCGTCAGATGCATCCTTGTGCTTGCGCTTCTTGGCTTCAACTTTACCTTCCCTTGTTTTCTTCAACTCTGAAGCTGCTGAGGGGACCTTAGGCTCTGAGCCTGTCATACTGGCAGGGAAGACAATGCGAGGTTCTTCCTGCCTTGGTGCAGTTTGGGTCTCAGCAGACTTCTTCTTCTTGGCAGCCATCTTGGGATCTGTCGGTGTCAAAACCGGCGGATCTCGTGTAGGAGGTCCCAAACTGTGCGTCTAGGCGGATGGTAACAGGAGACAAGGGACATGATGTTTTTACCCAGGTTCGGGCCCTCTCGATGGAGGTAAAACCCTACTCCTGCTTGATTAATATTGATGATATGGGTAGTACAAGAGTAGATCTACCACGAGATCAGAGAGGCTAAACCCTAGAAGCTAGCCTATGGTATGATTGTTGTTCGTCCTACGGACTAAAACCCTCCGGTTTATATAGACACCAGAGAGGGCTAGGTTTACACAGAGTTGGTTACAATGGGAGGAGATCTACATATCTGTATCGCTAAACTTGCCTTCCACGCCAAGGAATGTCCCATCCGGACACGGGATGAAGTCTCCAATCTTGTATCTTCATAGTCCAGGAGTCCGGACAAAGGTTATAGTCCGGTCATCCAGACACCCCCTAATCCAGGACTCCCTTAGTAGCCCCTGAACCAGGCTTCAATGACGACGAGTCCGGCGCGCAGATTGTCTTCGACATTGCAAGGCGGGTTCCTCCTCCGAATATTTCATAGAAGATTTTGAACACAAGGATAGTGTTCGGCTCTGCAAAACAAGTTCCACATACCACCGTAGAGAGAATAATATTTGTACAAATCTAATCTGCTGACGTATTCCGCAGCGTGACATCACGCCACAGCCAAGCCTTTATTCGAATTGTTTTACTGTCCCATCTTAGCGCGTTTAGCGAGGCGGTTTCCTTGGCACGTCTTGTCAAAGAAGAGATCATGTCCCCTTATTCCGGGATTCTCATCAATACGGGCGTGGGTAACCCAACCGCGCCATTAATCACGACGCTTGGGAGATAATCAAGTTTACTAGGCTGGTGGGGGTACATAGTTTCGTCCGCCCATATAAGGGGATGAGGATCCACCCTTTCCATCTACACCTTCTTCCTCCTTTGCTTATCGATCTCCGCGCACTCGAGCTCCAGCGCCCAAGTCCGCACTTCCCACCTCGACCTTCTCCAGCCATGTCCGGAGCGGGAGGCAGGTGGATGGCCTCCTCCGTCACGGAGGGGCACATCAAAAAGTTGAGGAAGGCCGGATACTTGTCCAACGACATTGCGCACCGGCTTCCAGACAAGGGGCAGCTCATTCCCACCCCCAGGCCCCATGAGAGGGTGGTGTTCCTCCCCCATTTCCTCCGCGGACTAGGCTTCCCACTCCACCCATTTGTCCAGGGGCTCATGTTCTACTATGGCCTGGATTTCCACGATCTGGCCCCAAACTTCATCCTCAACATCTCGGCGTTTATCATCGTGTGCGAGGTCTTCCTCCGCATCAAGCCCCACTTCGGCTTATGGCTGAAGATCTTCAATGTCAAGCCGAAGGTAGTGGGCGGCTAGCAGGCGGAGTGCGGAGGCGCCATGGTGGGCAAGATGGCCAACGTCACGTGGCTCGAGGGCTCCTTTGTGGAAACCATCAAAGGGTGGCTATCGGGGTGGTTCTACATCACCGAGCCGCGTGACCCTGAATGGGCAGCGGCCCCCGAATTCTGATCTGGCATCCCCACACGGCTCACCTCCTGGAAAGAGACGGGCCTGTCGTGGGGTAATTAGGCAGAGCTGACCGGACTCCAAACCTGCATCAAAGACCTAATTGACAAGAAGGTTAAACTTGTCACCGTAGTCTAGGTCATGCTCTTCCGTCGGATCCTCCCATGTCAACGACGGGCTTTTAGCTTGTGGGAATTCGACCCGGCCCAGCACCAAACTTTGTCCAGGGTCTTTGACACAACGCACGAAGATGCTTGGAAGGTGATATTCAAGGGCTCTGAGGTTCACCCCCCCCCATTACCGAGGATCGTGGATTCTGCGCAAAGCGCCCAGCCAACGCGATAAGCTTATTTTACCCATTACAGGATACTTGTTTTTCATAGTTTGACTCTATGCGGGATCTAAGCTCCCATTCCTTTAACAAGACTGGCAGAAGAAGTCCGAACAGATCAACTGTCCAGCTCCTTTGCTCGAAGGCCCAGCAGATGCCCGCTTGGCGAAGCTGCTGGTCCCGACACCTCACATGGTGCCGGAGAAGAAGGCCAAGAAGAAGGCCACGGGAACTCGAAAGAGTTCCCGGTGCCTGGTAGTGTCGGATTCCTCATCCGATGACTCCGAAGCGTACTCCTCCCATGAAGGCGAGGAGGAGGAGGAAGAGGCCTCTCCCCCTCCAACAGGGGGAGGAAAGAAAAGGAAGGCCACCCCAACTAGGGGGGCTGGAGGGTCCAAGAAGGGAAAAACCATTCTCCCGGACTACTCCACCAACGCCGACGACGGCGAAGAGGAGTGGCCATCCAGGGCCAAGCCCCTGGAAAAATCATAAGTATTCGGATACCAGAATAACTCATGGTGTTCCTTTACTGCACAATATCTTCTAACGCCGAACATAATCATGCAGTTCGCTCAAGGCCCAGCTCGACGCTTCGTCGAGTGGATCCCTGGATTCGTCGGATGTGAATAGTCTTTCACTCCCGACTGCTACCTCCCCACGCCCCACGGACGACGTCGAGGTGGAGTCCCAAAAGGGGACGAGCCATGAGGGTTAGCCTCGGAGGCACTGCAAGGCAACCTTCCGGATTCCAGGCGCAAAGGGGATAAAACCCCAAAGGGCTCTAAGTCCGGCCCCGGGCCGGACACCGCACCGGAACCTTCAGTGGTTCCGGAATCCGGTAGGCGCCCCCTTCGTAAGAAGGGCAAGCCTACGACGCCGGTGACCTCCGTCCAACCGGAGGCACCGGATAATTTGCTGGAGGTGCTCAACGGCGCCTCCATCGACGCGGAGCACCGCACTATTATGAGTGCGGTGATCCAGAAGGTTCATTCCACCAAGAGCGGGCTGACAGAAGCATGTGCCAGCCTTCTAACAGGCTTTGAGGTATGTATTTAAGACATGTAAAAATATTACCGCATAGACAGTAGCCCCTGATGCTCAGTTCGGTGTTCGGAAAGAAAAGGCGGACTGAGAATCTAAAAAGATATACACAGGAGTCTAACATAAATATGTCAATATGGGAATGCAGGCTGCGCTGCTGACCTCTGCCGCACTGACTGCGAAGGTCGATGCATTGAAGCAGAGCCTCGAGCGGTCCGAGAACGAGCTCGGTCTTGCCAAGAAGCAGCTCGAGGACCAAGAAGGTAGGTAGTACCTTATGTAAGTATATATAAAAATACCTGGTTGCAAATAGTGATAGGACCAACGTGAATGTTACAGGGGCCACAACCGAGATGGCGACCCTGAAGGAAGCGTTGTCCAAGCCAAAGACAATGCGGCCGTGGAGCGCACCGAGCGAGAAAAGGAGGAGGTGCGGGCGGAGGAGGTGCGGCAAGAGCTCCATGCTCTTGTGAAGAAACACGAGAGATTGGAGCTTGACTCAAAGACTCGAGAGTCCGAGCTTGCCTCGGCCCTTGAGAGCGCCAAATCCGCCAAGGCCGAAGCCCCAAAAAGCCCTCCAGGAAATTGAGGTGATGAAGCAGATAGCGGCGGGTAAGGCATTCTTTATGCAAAGCAAGCACGTGAAAGTGAATTACTTGTTACTTACCCGAGTCCGGAGCTCTCCAGGAGCATTCGCAGATCTGCCCCGCAGTGTGTCCGAGGCTGCCGCATTCTACCAAGCCGAGGAAGGGAGCTCGACGGAGAAGGTGTTCTGGTCCCAGTATGTTGAGGCCGGACACCCGGTGCCCTTGAGCGACCAGCTGAAACAGCTGCTCGAGCTCCATAAGGTAGCCGAACAGGCCATGAAGGGCCTAATAGTCCGGCTATGGCCTGGGGAGGTCATGTCTGGGAGCTACTTTGGGCTGGTGAGGCGGCTGGTGGATGCCTGTCCACGGCTTGAAGTCATCAAGCGCTCCGTATGCATCGAAGGCGCCCGTAGGGCCCTTGCCCGTGCTAAAGTGCACTGGGGCAAGCTGGATGCTGAGAAGCTGGTGACAGATGGGCCACCAGAGGGGAAGGAGCACCGTAGGCCCGAGATGTATTATGAGGGCATCCTAAAGGGTGCCCGCCTTGTGGCGAACAAATGTTCCAAGGATTTAATTTTTTAGTAAACTTGCTCGTGTTTATCCTGTGCGCTGAAAACTTGTTCATATGTGCTAAGCAACGCTTTTTGAATTTAAAATATTACCTTCTATGCGGCCATTTATTAAATCTGAGAGATGCAAGTCGTCGGCTTCTACCCCCATGCCACGAGTGCTGGGGTATTCGGGATAAACCTGAGCGCTCTTGTTCCCATTCTTGGGTCCTTCGAGGGAGGCGCTCACCACAACGAACAAGGCAATCGGACTATAATGCTTTATCACTCTCACTTAGCCATAGAATTCTATAATTTTAAATTTCGGCGAAGCCCCTAGTATTTGGAAGACCAAGTTCGGGGCGCTATCCATGCCTAGGCCGGACGAAGCCAACTCCTCGCTCTAAGCGACATAAGTCTTTAGGGACTCGAAAAACCTCTCAAACAGCGACCGGCTCTCGCCCTATCATGACGGTCAGTTTAACTTTCTATACTGAGGTGCTTAACCCAGCTCAACTGGGGCACAATCGCAGTAGTTCTCCCAGCGCTACCTTAGCCGATATAGCGGAACATAAGGTACCAAAACAAGGGAGCCGGGCAAACCCAACTATTGACCCAAGACATGATTCGGAGCCAATGCATATAATGCTATAAGTTCGGGGTGCCGCACTCGTGAGATTGTTCGGTCTTCTCACACCATATTCTGGGGTACTTAAGCCCCTGGTGTATTGGCCGTACCAAAGTGTATGGTTGCATAATGTCATAACTGAACATATTTACATAAAAAATGAATGCAATAATAGACAAGAGCTATGTATTGTTTATTAAAATGCTGTTGTGAAAGCAGAATGATACAAATAGTGCGATAAGCAAGAGATGGGATTATTTGACATGTCCCCCTCCAGGGGCAAGCTGCGGGACTTTATGTAAAATAGGTATTTAGCTCGTTAAAGAGACCACCTGGACATTCGACATAGATTGTTGCCTCACTGGCTGTTGCATCATGTGTTCGGCGATTGTACTGTCGGACAGGCCTTCCGGAGAATGGAGTCCTGAAAGTAAGAAAAAAGAAATGACAAAATTTGGAGCCCCTAGTGCGGTTGAGCCGCCTGTTGGGCGTGCCGTGGTTGTGCCCCTCCCCTTATGCCCATGGTATTTCCAGGGTGTACTTATGTACGCGTAGGACTGGTTTCGCAATTTCGTGAGGGCTGGGGTTGGGGCCGCACTGCTGCGCTTGCTCGGAACGTGCCAGGCAGTCTTTTTGTATGTTACTCCGGGCGCGCTTGACGGTGTCCGGACGTTTAATAGCCGGGCCGGAGAATTGCCTTGAGAGGCTACTCTGTACTTCCGCCGCTAAGGCCGCCGTATGCTCCTCCGTTCAGAGAGAGCGTTCGGTGTTTCCATTGACCATAATGACTCCTCGAGGGCCTGGCATCTTGAGCTTGAGGTATGCATAGTGTGGCACCGCATTGAATTTTGCAAATGCGGTTCGTCCGAGCAGGGCGTGATAGCCACTGCGGAACGGGACTATGTCGAAGATTAACTCCTCGCTTCGGAAATTGTCCGGAGATCTGAAGACCACTTCGAGTGTAACTGAGCCTCTACAGTTGGCCTCTACACCTGGTATGACGCCTTTAAAGGTCATCTTTGTGGGTTTGATCCTTGAAGGATCTATGCCCATTTTTCGCACTGTATCCTGATAAAGCAGGTTCAGGCTGCTGCCGCCGTCCATAAGGACTCTAGAGAGGTGAAATCCTTCAATGATTGGGTCTAGAACCAATGCGGCGAATCCGCCGTGGCGGATGCTATTGGGGTGGTCCCTTCGATCGAAAGTGATCGAGCAGGAGGACCATGGGTTGAACTTTGGGGCGACTGGCTCCAACGCATATACGTCCCTGAGTGCACGCTTTCGTTCCCTTTTAGGGATGTGGGTTGCGTATATCATGTTCATTGTCCGCACTTGTGGGGTAAAGCCCATCTGTCCCCTATTGTTCGGCGGCTGGGGCTCCTCCTCGTCATCGCTATGCAGCCCCTTGTCTCTGTTTTTGGCGCTTAACTTGCCTGCCTGCTTTAACACCCAACAATCCCTGTTGGTGTGATTGGCTGGTTTTTCGGGAGTGCCGTGTATCTGGCACAAGCGATCGAGTATTCAGTCCAAATTGGACGGGCCCGGAGTACTTCTTTTGAATGGCTTTTTCCGCTGACCAGGTTTAGAGCCTCGGAATCCGACGTTAACTGTCGTATCCTCCGCATTGTCGCCGTTAATGCGGCGCTTGTGTTTGTTGCGACGCGACCTGCCATTGTTGTCCTTGGTATCCTAATTACCAGGGCTCTTGGTCATGTTATTACTACGAGCTAGCCAGCTGTCTTCTCCCGTGCAAAAGCGGGTCATGAGTGTTGTGAGGGCTGCCATGGATTTCGGCTTTTCCTGTCCTAGGTGCCGGGCAAGCCATTCATCACGGATGTTATGTTTGAAGGCTGCGAGGGCCTTTGCATCCGGACAGTCAACTATTTGATTTTTCTTGGTTAAGAACCGTGTCCAGAATTGTCTAGCCGATTCCTCTCGCTGCTGAATGATGTGGCTTAGGTCATCGGCGTCTGGTGGTCGCACATAGGTGCCCTGGTAGTTGTCAAGGAATGCGGCTTCCAGGTAATCCCAGCAACCAATTGACTATGCTGGCAAGCTGTTAAGCCAATGCCGAGCTGGTCCTTTAAGCTTGAGTGGGAGGTATTTGATAGCGTGTAGATCATCACCGCGGGCCATGTGGATATGAAGGAGATAATCCTCGATCCATACCGCAGGATCTGTTGTGCCATCGTACGATTTGATGTTTACGGGTTTAAAACCCTCGGGGATTTGATGATCCATTACTTCATCTGTGAAGCATAGTGGGTGTGCGGCGCCTCTGTACTGGGCGATATCATGACGTAGCTCAAATGAGCTTTGTCTACTGTGTTCGGTCTGGCCGTATTTGCCATATCCGGCATGACGGTTATCGTCACGTGTCGTGGGGAGCCCACGTGATCCGTAGATCGATCTTGTTTGCCTTGCCTTGTCCTCCAATATGTCTCGTAGATCCGACGCATTTCCCCGTGCCTTTGTATAGCGGCGCCGGGGTGCGGCTTGAATTGATGGCCGAGAGGCCTCTCTGTCACGGCCACGAGGTGGCCGGTCGGCCGCGTCGTGCGCTGGTGATGTAGGTTTAGGTGCTTCCTCCTCTAATTGGGGTAGCAGCCTGCGCTTTGGGTAGCTCTTGGAGGGGCGTTCGAGTTCATACTCTTCGGCCGCAAGGACTTCAGTCCATCTGTCGGCTAGCAAGTCTTGGTCAGCTCTAAGCTGCTGCTGTTTTTTCTTGAGGCTGCTCGCCGTGGCCATAAGCATGTGTTTGAAATGCTCTTGTTCAACAGGATCCTCAGGCACGACAAATTCGTCGTCGTCGATGCTTGCCTCGTCTTTGGAGGGAGGCATGTAATTATCGTCCTCTACCTCTCTGTCTGCCGCTCTCTCATGAGGGCTGGTTTCTCCATCCTCCTGTGCTAAATCCAGCTGGAGGGGGTTGTCTTCGGCACTGTCCGAGGTGTTATTGTCTCCCGTGCCAGAATCACCGTTTTTGCTTTGGCGGGATTTAGAGTGGCGCCGCTGACGCTGGCGCTTAGGTTGCTTCTTGGAGGGGTCATCCTTCGCTGTTCCATCGCCATTCCCTTCTTTTGGGGTGTCCACCATGTATATGTCGTATGACGAGTTGGCCTTCCAGTGCCCTAGAGGCGCTGGGTCTTGGTCGTCTCCTGCATCGGCATCCATACCGTCGATGTCTTTAGAGTCGAAGTCGAGCATGTCGGTTAAATCATCGACAGTGGCTACGAAGTGGGTGGTGGGTGGGCTTTGAATTTCTTCATCGTCCGCATCCCAACCTTGCTGACCATAGTCCGGCCAGGGCTCTCCTAATAAAGAGAGAGACTTTAGTGAATTCAGAATGTCACCAAAGGGCGAGTGCTGGAAGATGGCCGCGGCGGCGAACTCCATGATCGGCGCCCAGTCGGGTTTGATCGGCAGGGGCGCGGAAGGTTTGGAGTCCGGAAAGGAGTCCGACACCTTGGAGTCACGAGCTTCACAAAGGACAAGACTAGTGTTTGGCTCGATCGCCGTAGAAATTGCAGCCCCCGAGGCGGCGTCCAGCCACCCGTCCTTGATTGGCGCAGTCGGCTCCGAGCTAAGGGTCAGAGCGGACACTGGGGCGGCCTCCTGGGCACTGTCCGGTGGCAGAGCTAGACCATGCCCATCGTGACAGTGCGGCGCGCTCGGCTGTGGCTCGAACCCGTCGAAGATCAAGTCTCTGCGGATGTCAGTCGTGTAGTTCAAACTTCCAAACCTGACCTGATGGCCAGGGGCGTAGCTTTTGATCTACTCCAGATGGCCAAGTGAATTGGCCCGCAGTGCAAAGCCGCCGAATATGAAGATCTGGCCGGGGAGAAAAGTCCCCCCTGGACCGCATCGTTGTTGATGATCGGAGGAGCCATCGGGCCTAAAGGTGACGACACAGAGGAACTCTCAATGAAAGCACCAATGTCGGTGTCAAAACCGGCGGATCTCGGGTAGGGGGTCCCAAACTGTGCGTCTAGGCGGATGGTAACAGGAGACAAGGGACACGATGTTTTTACCCAGGTTCGGGCCCTCTCGATGGAGGTAAAACCCTACTCCTGATATTGATGATATGGGTAGTACAAGAGTAGATCTACCACGAGATCAGAGAGGCTAAACCCTAGAAGCTAGCCTATGGTATGATTGTTGTTCGTCCTACGGACTAAAACCCTCCGGTTTATATAGACACCAGAGAGGCCTAGGGTTACACAGAGTCGGTTACAATGGGAGGAGATCTACGTATCCGTATCGCCAAGCTTGCCTTCCGCGCCAAGGAATGTCCCATCCGGACACGGGACGAAGTCTTCAATCTTGTATCTTCATAGTCCAGGAGTCCGGCCAAAGGTTATAGTCCGGTCATCCGAACACCCCCTAATCCAGGACTCCCTCGGGATCGATGCCAGGGCGCCCAAGAGATTTTCGCTTCTCAGCTTCATTGTGGGCTTGAACGCATTTCTTAGGAAGGTACTTCATGTGCTCTCGTGAGCCTTTAGCTTCATTTCGCTTCTTCTAGAATTCCTCCTTGAGGTCATGCATCATCTGCTTGAGGATTTGAACATCTGCCACGCTGAAGTTGGCCATGTTCTTCTTGAAGTGAGCCTTCTCATAATCAATCTTGTTTTCCACCTCAACAATATTCTGAGCAATCGCCAATTCACCAGCAATGGCGCCATGGAAAGTGACGCTGATGTCCACATGGAGCTGAAGATCATCAATACTGATGTGTTGGTTGTTGAACCACTCAGTAAAGAAGTTATTCAGAATATCAACATCAAAGAGGGGCAGATCGTTGAAGATTTTAGCCTCTTGCTTGCTCTCGATAAGCATTTCTAGAGCATCATCACCAAGATCATCATCGCTTGACAGATTAATGGCTTCACCTTTGTTGCGTAGTACAGCAAACGGAGTCAGGGGTTGCCCAGTGGCCTTCTTGGGCAATGGCTTCTTGGTCCTCTTGGACACACGAGATAAGTCTTCAGACTGCACACTAGATTCAGGTGGTGCAGTCTTCAGAGTCTTCCTTGTTGAAGCTTTTGGTGAAGAAGATGGCTTGGCAGCTTTTATCTTCTTCATATCTTTCTCCTTTGGAGGTGAGGGAGCATCTTCAGAATCAGCTTCACCACCAGATTGATCCAGAACTGCTCGCTCAGCAGCAATGTGAGACAGAAGCCCATCAAAATTGGCAAAGGGGCCAATTCTGTTCTCATTAGGTTTACATGTCCCATCAGATCTTGGAGCGGAGGGGCCAGAGTTGAAGTTGAGGCCGAACTCCTTGTGGTTCTTGGTAGCTGAATCTTTAGCAAACTAAAAGTTTCGCTTGAACAGATTGTCCTCACGACATCATAACAGAGAAGATGGATCGGCGGCTTCAGGCTGTGGTCCTCTGACCATGCAAGGATAGAATTTCTTTTCAATGGCTTCAGCCTTGCTCTTTGGCACCAAGCCACGGTAGAGAGAGTCACCCCATGGCCGCTTGATGGCATTCTTTTCGGCGTATTCTAGCGTGACGAACCTGTACTTGAACCATTCCTCAACCCAATATCTTTGGATCCACTATATCCGATTTTTGCGCTGGTTGTAACTCTCCTCAGGATCTGACTTGTACTATTCATATAGATTGGGAGGCAAATCGAGTGCAGTATTGCCACGGTGTTTCCTGCCACCTTGCGTGCAAACTTCTCTAAAGCCATAGTATTCAGACTGATAGGCTTTAGCATAGTGAATGGCTTCCGTCTGCTGGTCAGATAAGAACTGGCTTCAGGTGATTCAATGTGACGCTGTAGGAATTCTGCAAATGAATGCAGACTATGAGAACCAAGGGATTCTCCCATGGACATGTACCTGTAATAGCATTAGAGATGCGAGGGAAGGGGAAGAGGTCATATGCATTCTCAGAAGATTTTGAAGATAAATCAGTTTAGAAGACATTGACCTCATAGTGCGAAGACATTCACTTATTTGAAGAGAGTTGGTTCCAGATTTGTATGAATCCATGAATAAGTACAAGTGAGGAATATAACTAGTTATGAACCATAAGTGAATATACTTGGCATGATACGAGATGCAGAAGAGAATAAATCCAGATTTGGAAGTGAAGAAACCACTTTTGGTTCAAGTGGATGGATTTGACGGATCAAAAAAGGCAGTAAAACAAGATTTATTTACCACAGACGAACTGTTGGATGAGGTTGAAAGGAGGCCGAGCAGTTCAATCTCCAGCGCCCTAACTTGGCAGCAGAAGACACCTACGGCAGTGGCGGAGAGGACGAGGTCCGCGGCCGGCGTGAGGACGGCGTCAAAGAAGTCGTGGTAGCTAGCGCTTCATCTCCCGCGTCGACGCGAGCTAGCAGAGGCGCTAGGGTTTGTGCGAGGTGGCGAGGTGGAAGAACCGATATTGACCGCATGGGTAAATATTTATAAGTAGGAGGAGGGCGGCGTAGCGCAATTATGCAGGTGCCCCTGGCGGTTCACATCTGAGAGACATGTGGCACGCATGCAACTCATTGAAAGTTGTTCCATGTTCTCACGCACGCCTCGATTGTCGGGTGGTCGTTTCGGCTTCTCCAATTTTCAGGCAATAAGGATACGACATTAAACAGATTTAAATGTTTGTCAGTTTGTCCTCTGCTGACAAGGACCCAGAGAAGACAATTGACAGTTTTCAATAGAATGCATATGATTTGGACAGATAGAGTTGAGGTAGAAGCACATAATAGGTTAGGGTCTGATCACATTCACTTAGATCAATAAAAATTCACTAACATTACTAGGAAAACGCCTATAGACAGACACTTAGTAGTAGCGTGGGTTATTTGGCCCGCGCTACTGCTAATTAGTAGTAACGCGGGCAGAAAAACCGCGCTACTAGTATGGAATAGTAGTAGCGCGGGCACTGAAAACCCCCGCTGCTACTAAATGATTTACACCATGCCCTCCCAAGAGATAGTAATAGTAGCGCGGGGTGTAAAACCTACGCTACTAGTAGATAGATAGCTGCAGCGCTGTGGGACACGCCGTGCTACCACTATCCCACCAATCGTCCCACTCCGCTCTCCCACACCACCCACCCCCGATCCAGATCTAGATCGAGATCCCCTCTACCGGCGGCCTCCGCTTGCCTCTTCCTCATCCTCAACCTCATCTCCTCTCCTCTGTTGTTCACCCCGACAAGAATTGAAGAAGTGAAGGCCGCCCTATGCTGTGTAACGTAGATATAGGACTCAAGCAGCAGCCAAGGCCGGGCACTCGGCCTCCTCGCGGTGTCGTCTCTTCCTTCCTCGTCGCTGTCATCATCGAGGTCCGGCCGTCCACGCTGCAATAGTAAGCACGCACGCACGCCACCACTCCCCTGCCTCTCTCCCCGTCCCTCTTTGGTGGTTCCCTTCATCGGCGGCGGCGGGGAATCGGCCCAACGGACTAGGGTACCCGCTTTGGTGTGGGGTTACATCTTCCCCTTCTCAACCCCTCTACTCAAATAGCCTTTGGGATCTTTGAGATACTAACTGGAGTATTTGTTAGATTTAAGAAGAAAGATGAAAAAATTGGATGTATCTCCTCTACCGAGCTCGATGTAAGGTTCGTTGTTTAGATGCATTTGTGGTTAGATTAACGGAATTGAACTGATTGACATATTACTACTTGGCGTTTCAACATTTAGTGGTGTGCTCTGACGGCTCTGTATTTCCTTCTTATCTGCATTGCAGAATCATATGTCTGTTCAATTATCCTTTCTACTTATTATTTTCCTTGACTACAAGCAGAGTTGATTTGAATTCTAGCCACTGGTGTTTGTGTTAGAGCTAAGAACATGTATTTGTCAATGACACCAAGCACAATATGCGACCACTGCCTTTTTTCCCTCAAGCATTACAATGGTTTGCCTGCCTTGTCACAAGACAGGCGTTTGCTCTCTGATGACTTCCTAATATGCAAATTTATATTTGTTCCTTGCTTATGCTACATATTAAAGTACTAGCATTTAATGTGAATGAATTTAGTAATTGATGTTTTGTGCTCTCCACTTTTATTTGAAAAATAGATGTTCATTCAAGCTACCTAGATTGCCCGACAATGCGTGAAAAAATGTTCTTCTACCTACCAAATGTGTAATCATTGGGAAGGTAAGGATGTTTCGCTGTTTTGTAGTATTTAGGATATCTTGTTAGCTAGTTGTCACTATCTATGCTTGCTCTATCCATTTCAATTTTTGCAATAGTTGTCAAGTTAACTCCCCCTATCTCATTCCGTCAACTAGATCATTTTGTGAAATGGCTCTATTTCAGTGAAAGTAACTTCAGTATATTGCCTGTTACAACAGTGTTATGTTATAGCAGATATAAGATACAAGAACACAAGTAGCCAAAAGGAAGTTTTTGTTTCAGGTGTCAATCCCTTTTCCTAAATACTATTTTATTCTTTCATATAGCATCCATCTGATATTTTTGGTACCCTTTAGACTGAACGGGAGAGGGTGAACAAACTTGATACACCAAAGTATTTTTCGGCCATTTGAGGGCTTCAAGGTTGCGGCAATCGAATTGATGTCCTGCAACTGCAATCAATCAGCAGTAAGAATCATCTAGGTGTTTTGATCATGTGTGCCTGGTCTTGTTGTTGTTTCAGTTAGTGTGCCACGCGCTGGACAAGTGATACGTCGCCAATGTATCTACAATTTTTTATTGTTCCATGCTATTATATAACCTATTTTGGTTGTTTAATGGGCTTTACTATACACTTTTATATTATTTTTGGGACTAACCTATTAACCGGAGGCCCAGTCCAAATTGTTGTTTTTTACCGATTTCAGTGTTTCGCAGAAAAGGAATATCAAACGGAGTCCAAACGGAATGAAACCTTAGGGAGAGTTATTTTTGGAACAAATGCAATCCAGGAGACCTGGAGTGGACGTCAAGAAAGAAACAAGGCAGCCACGAGGCAGGGAGGCGCGCCCAGGGGGGCAGGCGCGCCCCCACCCTCGTGGGCCCCTTGTGGCTCCACTGACCGACTTCCTTCGCCTATATATACCCACGTCCCTGAAAACAGCCAGGAGCACCACGAAACCATATTTCCACCGCCGCAACCTTTTGTATCCGTGAGATCCCATCTTGGGGCCTTTTCCGGTGCTCCGCCGGAGGGGGAATCGATCACGAAGGGCTTCTACATCAACACCATAGCCTCTCCAATGAAGTGTGAGTAGTTTACCACAGACCTTCGGGTCCACGGTTTAGCTAGATGGCTTCTTCTTTCTCTTTGGATCTCAATACAAAGTTCTCCTTGATCTTCTTGGAGATCTATTCGATGTAATTCTTTTTGCAGTGTGTTTTTCGAGATCCGATGAATTGTGGGTTTATGATCAAGATTATCTATGAACAATATTTGAATCTCCTCTGAATTATTTTATGTATGATTTGTTATCTTTGCAAGTCTCTTCGAATTATCAGTTTGGTTTGGCCTACTAGATTGATCTTTCTTGCAATGGGATAAGTGCTTAGCTTTGGGTTCAATCTTGCGGTGTCCTTTCCCAGTGACAGCAGGGGAAGCAAGGCACGTGTTGTATTGTTGCCATCAAGGATAAAAATATGGGGTTTATATCATATTGCTTGAGTTTATCCCTCTACATCATGTCATCTTGCCTAATATGTTACTCTGTTCTTATGAACTTAATACTCTAGATGCATACTGCATAGCGGTTGATGTGTGGAGTAATAGTAGTAGATGCAGAATCGTTTCGATCTACTTGTCGCGGAGGTGATGCCTATATACATGATCATGCCTAGATATTCTCATAACTATGCACTTTTCTATCAATTGCTCGATAGTAATTTGTTCACCCACCGTAATATTTATGCTATCTTGAGATAAGCCACTAGTGAAACCTATGGCCCCCGGGTCTATTTTCCATGATACAAGTTTCCAATCTATTTTATTTTGCAATCTTTACTTTCCAATCTACATCATAAAAATACCAAAAATATTTATTATCTCTATCAGATCTCACGTTTGCAAGTGGCCATGAAGGTATTGACAACCCCTTTATCGCGTTGGTTGCAAGGTTCTTATTTGTTTGTGTACGTACGAGGGACTTGGAGTGTAGCCTCCTATTGGATTGATACCTTGGTTCTCAAAACTGAGGGAAATACTTAAGCTACTTTGCTGAATCACCCTTTCCTCTTCAAGGGAAAAACCAACGCATGCTCAAGAGGTAACAAGAAGGATTTTTGGCGCCGTTCCCAGGGAGTCTACGCACAACTCAAGACACACCAAGTACCCATCACAAACTCTTATCCCTCGCATTATATTATTTTCCATTCGCCTCTCGTTTTCCTCTCCCCCACTTCTAAAACGATTTTCGAAAACCTTTGCCTTTTCTTCGCCTTCTTCCCGTATGTCTTTTGTTTGTGTTTCCATGTGCCTTCTATTTGCTTGCATCTTTGCTTGCTTAAAATCTATTGATATGGATCCACTTAAAGTGTTCTACTTGGATCATCTTCGATCCTTATCCGCTCGTGCTGAAACCCCAACTAGCCTAGTTGATGGGAAATCTTTAGATGAGCATGCTCATTTTGCACGTCACTGTTTGTCTCAAAAAGGGAGACTCTTATGGGATAAAATAAACAGATTGTTGTGTTATGCTTGGAATCTTTGTGAAATTTATGATTTTACTTGTTGCTCTAAGAACCTTAAAAAACACCTTCCCTACCTATGTGTGTTTAATGATAATGAAATCTTATCTTCTTATGCAAAGGGTGTTTATAGTTACTATGATATCGAACAAATTGAAGAATTTGTTACTTTTAAGGGTGCTTATGAAGTTTTTTCTTTGATTGAAAAGTATGATATTACTCTCTACGAATCTGAAAATTTTGACATACTTAAATATTTCTATGAAAACTATGCTCATAATGTTTATGTCAAAGAATTTATTGAGAGAATGACTGTTGCTTTGGAAGAAAATAATGATATGCATGAATCTATAGATAATTATGATTCCGATGCTTTGATTGAAATATCCCTTGATGAACATGATGCTTGCTATTCTTGTGGCCATGATGCCAATATTTATGAAGACGAATTTGCTATAGTTCCTTATGTTAAACATGAGATCGTTGCTATTGCATCCATACTTGATAGTTCCTTCGATGAAAAGCATGATTGCAATGATGTTACTATAAAAAAAATTAATGTCAATTGTGTTCATGATATGCAAAGCCTCAAGCTTGGGGATGCTAGTTTTTCTATCACTACTATTTGTTGCAATGATCATGATTGGGGTGATTCTTCTTTTGATCTCGAAAATTTATTTAAGCCCCATGATGAATATGAGATTGATAATAGTGTTTGCAATATTAATGAAAGTGGGTTTGGAAGAGTGTCAACATTAGATACCACATATTTGGAGAATGTTTGATATGAACTTTTTGATAAAAGTGAGTTTGGAGAGGTCATGACTTTAGTTAATGTTAATCCCACTATTTTGGAAGAGTGTCAACTTCGCATGCATGTGGATCGTGTTGAAAATATTTTATGTGATAGATATTTTGTTGAATTTGCTTATGATCCTACATGTAATTATTATGAGAGAGGAAAATATGGTTGTAGAATTTTTCTTGTTACTAAATTACCTCTCTTCATGTCGAGATTGTTATCGTCTCTTTCTTCTTCCTTGCATATGCTAGTTTTTGCTTGTCTTGATAATTTGTTTGCTTATAAGATGCCTATGCATAGGAAGTATGTTAGACTTATATGTGCTTGTGATGTGTTTCATGATGCTCTCTTTGTGCTTCAACTCTTGTCTTTCATGTGAGCATCATTGAAATTATCAATGCCTAGCTAGGGGCGTTAAACGATAGCGCTTGTTGGGAGGCAACCCAATTTTATTTTTTTGTTATTCGCTTTTTGATCCTGTTTAGTAATAAATAATTCATCTAGACTCTGGTTAGATGTGTTTTTATGTTTTAATTAGTGTTTGTGCCAAGTAAAACCTTTAGGATAACTTGTGGTGATAGTTAACTTGATCTTGCTGAAAAACAGAAACTTCTGCGTGCACGAGAATCATTTTCATAAATCACAAAAATGTGCTTTTCAGTTGATTCTTTTTGCAGAAGATTAATAGACTAATTACCTAAAATTTTCTAATTTAATTTGATTTTTGAGGTTCCAGAAGTATTCCAAAGTTATAGATTGCTACAGACTGTTCTGTTTTTGACAGATTCTGTTTTACGTGTGTAGTTTGCTTATTTTGATGAATCTATGGCTAGTATCGGGGGATAAGAACCATAGAGAAGTTGGAATACAGTAGGTTTAACACCAATATAAATAAAGAATGAGTTTAATACAGTACCTTAAAGTGGTGGTTTGTTTTCTTGTACTAACGGAGCTTATGAGATTTTCTGTTGAGTTTTGTGTTGTGAAGTTTTCAAGTTTTGGATAAATATTTGATGGATTATGGAATAAGGAATGGCAAGAGCCTAAGCTTGGGTATGCGCAAGGAACCCCAAGGTAAACTTCAAGGACAACCAAAAGCCTGAGCTTGGGGATGCCCCAGAAGGCATCCCCTCTTTCGCCTTCGTCCATCGGTAACTTTACTTGAGGCTATATTTTTATTTACCACATGATATGTGTTTTGCTTGGAGCGTCTTGTATGCTTTGAGTCTTTTATTGTTCGTTTAACACAATCATCCTTTCTGTACACACCTTTTGGAGAGACACACATGAATCGGAATTTATTAAAATACTCTATGTGCTTCACTTATATCTTTTGAGCTAGAAAATTTTGCTCTGGTGCTTCACTTATATCTTTTAGAGCACGGCGGTGGTTTTATTTTATAGAAATTATTGATATCTCATGCTTAACTTATACTATTTTGAGAGTTCTTTAGAACGGCATGGTAATTTACTTTGGCTATAAAATTAGTCCTAATATGATAGGCATCCAAGATTGGTATAATAAAAACTTTCATAAAAAGTGCATTGAATATTATGAGAAGTTTGATATTTGATGATTGTTTTGAGATATGAAGATGGTAATATTAGAGTTGTGCTAGTCGAGTAATTGTGAATTTGATAAATACTTGTGTTGAGGTTTGCAAATCCCGTAGCATGACCGTATGGTAACCGTTGTGTAACAAATTTGAAGCATGAGGTGTTCTTTGATTGTCATCCTTATGAGTGGCGGTCGGGGACGAGCGATGGTCTTTTCCTACCAATCTATCCCCCTAGGATCATGCGTATAGTTCTTGGTTTTTTATGACTTGTAGATTTTTGCAATAAGTATATGAGTTCTTTATGACTAATGTTGAGTCCATGGATTATACGCACTCTTACCTTACCATCATTGCTAGCCTCTTCGGTACCGTGCATTGCCCTTTCTCACCTTGAGAGTTGGTGCAAACTTCATCGGTGCATCCAAACCTTGTGATACGATATGCTCTATCACACATGAACCTCCTTATATCTTCCTCAAAACAGCCACCATACCTACCTATTATAGCATTTCCATAGCCATTCCGAGATATATTGCCATGCAACTTTCCACCGTTTCATTTATTATGACATGTTTCATCATTGTCATATTGCCTTGCACGATCATGTAGTTGACATCGTATTTGTGGCAAAGCCACCATGCATAATATCATACATGTCACTCTTGTTTCATTGCCCATCCCGGTACACCGTCGGAGGCATTCATATAGAGTCATACTTTGTTCTAGTATCGAGTTGTAATCATTGAGTTGTAAATAAACAGAAGTGTGATGATCATCATTAATAGAGCATTGTCCCATGAAAAAAGGGAAGGCCAAAAAAAGGAAAGGCCAAATTAAAAAAGAAAAAAGGGGACAACGCTATTATCCTTTTTCCACACTTGTGCTTCAAAGTAGCACCGTGATCTTTATGATAGAGAGTTTCTTGTTTTGTCACTTTCAGATACTAGTGGGAATTTTTCATTAGAGAACTTGGCTTGTATATTCCAATGATGGGCTTCCTCAAATGCCCTAGGTCTTCGTGAGCAAGCAAGTTGGATCCACACCCACTTAGTTTCTTTTGTTGAGCTTTCATACATTTATAGCTCTAGTGCATCCGTTGCATGGCAATCCCTACTCCTTGTACTGACATCAATGTATGGGCATCTCCCTAGCCCATTGATTAGCTGCATCAATGTGAGACTTTCTCCTTTTTTGTCTTCACCACATAACCCCCATCATCTTATTCTATTCCACCAATAGTGCTATATCCCTGGCTCACGCTCACATATTGCGTGAAGGTTGAAAATGTTTGAGATTACTAAAGTATGAAACAATTGCTTGGCTTTGGCTCACGTATTGCGTGAAGGGTTGTGCATGATAAGAGCATTATTGTGTGACGAAAATGGAGCATGACCAAACTATATGATTTTGTAGGGATGAACTTTCTTTGGCCATGTTATTTTGAGAAGACGTAATTTCTTAATTAGTATGCTTGAAGTATTATTTTTTTTTATGTCAACATTAAACTTTCATCTTGAATCTTTCGGATCTGAACATTCATGCCACAATAAAGAAAAATACATTGAGAATTATGTTAGGTAGCATTCCACATCAAAAATTTGTTTTTATCATTTACCTACTCGAGGACGAGCAGGAATTAAGCTTGGGGATGCTTGATATGTCTCCAATGTATCTATAATTTTTTATTGTTCCATGCTATTATATTACCTGTTTTGGATGTTTAATGGGCTTTACTATACACTTCTATATTATTTTTGGGACTACCTATTAACCGGAGGCCCAGTCCAAATTGATGTTTTTTGCCTATTTCGGTGTTTCACAGAAAAGGAACATCAAATGGAGTCCAAACGGAATGAAACCTTCGGGAGAGTTGTTTTTGTAACAGACGCAATCCAGGAGACTTGGAGTGGACGTCAAGAAAGAAACGAGGTGGCCACGAGGCAGGGAGGCGCGCCTAGGGGGTAGGTGATACGTCTCCAATGTATCTATAATTTTTTATTGTTCCATGCTATTATATTACCCGTTTTGGATGTTTATGGGCTTTACTTTACACTTTTATATCATTTTTGGGACTAACCTACTAACCGGAGGCCCAGCCCGAATTGCTGTTTTTTTTCCCTATTTCAGGTTTCGCAGAAAAGGAATATCAAACGGAGTCCAAACGGAATGAAACCTTCGGGAGTGATCTTTTTGGAACAAACGCAATCCAGAGACTTGGAGTGGACGTCAAGAAGCAGCCGAGGTGGCCACGAGGGTGCTTGGCGCGTCCCTGGGGGGGGCGCCCCCTGCCTCGTGGGCCCCTTGTGGCTCCCCTGACCTACCTCCTTTGCCTAAATATATCTACATACCCCGAAACCATCCAGGAGCACCACGAAAAACTATTTCCACCTCCGCAACCTTCTGTATGCGCGAGATCCCATCTTGGAGGCTTCGCCGGCGCTTTGCCGGAGGGGGAATCGACCACGGAGGGCCTCTACATCATCACCAAGGCCTCTCCGATGAGTTGTGAGTAGTTTACCACAGACCTTCGGGTCCATAGTTATTAGCTAGATGGCTTCTTCTCTCAATTTGAATCTCAATACAAAGTTCTCCTCGATCTTCTTGGAGATCTATTCGATGTAAGTCTTTTTGCGGCGCGTTTATCGAGATCCGATGAATTGTGGGTTTATGATCAAGTTTATCTATGAGAAATATTTGAATCTTCTCTGAATTCTTTTATGTATGATTGGTTATCTTTGCAAGTCTCTTCGAATTATCAGTTTGGTTTGGCCTACTAGATTGATTTTTTTGCAATGGGAGAAGTGCTTAGCTTTGGGTTCAATGTTGCGGTGTCCTTTCTCAGTGACAGCAGGGGCAGCAAGGCACGTATTGTATTGTTTCCATCGAGGATAAAAAGATGGGGTTTATATCATATTGCTTGATTTTATCCCTCTACATCATGTCATCTTGCTTAATGCGTTACTCCGTTCTTATGAACTGAATACTCTAGATGCAGGCAGGAGTCGGTCGATGTGTGGAGTAATAGTAGTATATGCAGGTAGGAGTCGGTCTACTTGTTGCGGACGTGATGCCTATATACATGATCATGCCTAGATATTCTCATAACTATGCACTTTTCTATCAATTGCTCGACAGTAATGTGTTCACCCACCGTAATAAGTATGCTATCTTGAGAGAAACCACTAGTGAAACCTTTGGCCCCCGGGTCTATTATCTATCATATAAGTTTCCAATCTACTTTATTTTTCAATCTTTACTTTCCCATCTATATCATAAAAATACCAAAAACTATTTATCTTATCATATTATCTCTATCAGATCTCACTTTTGCAAGTGGTCGTGAAGGGATTGACAACCCCTTTATCGCGTTGGTTGCAAGGTTCTTGTTTGTTTGTGTAGGCGCGTGGGACTTGTGAGGAGCCTCCTACTAGATTGATACCTTGGTTCTCAAAACGGAGGGAAATACTTACGCTACTTTGGTGCATAACCCTTTCCTCTTCAAGGGAGAACCCAACGCATGCTCAAGAGGTAGCAAGAAGGATTTCTGGCACCGTTGCCGGGGAGGTCTTCGCTCAAGTCAAGACATACCAAGTACCCATCACAAACTCATCTCCCTCGCATTACATTATTTGCCATTTGCCTCTTGTTTTACTCTCCCCCACTTCACCCTTGCCGTTTTATTCGCCCTCTCTTTTTTGTTCGCCTCTTTTTTCACTTGCCTCTTGTGTGCTCGTGTGTTAGATTGTTTATTTCGTCGTCATGGCTAGTCCTCCTATCTTCGTTAGTACTCCCGATCATGAAGTTCTTACTTTTAAACAAAGAGAGGGAGAAAATCTAAAAGATGCTTGGCATAGAATTTGCAATGCTCAAAACAGATCCACTAGGAAGCAATCTACTTCCATACTTCTTCAAAGGTTTTATGTAGGCATTACTCCTTCGAATAGATACATTCTTGCTGCCATTACCGTAGGGAATTTTTTGGGTAGCCATAATTTTGATGCTTATAATGCCATGTCAGATTTGTTCGGTCCACCGCCTCTTTTGGTTAACGGAACTGTTTTAACTTTAGAACATGTGATGCAAAGGCTTGAAATTATTGAAAATAAAGTTGCTACTGTCGAGTTAATCGAAAATTTGGATAAAAAGATCCACAACCTAATCACTCAATATGGATCTAAGGTTGGAGTTACTTTGAAATTTTTTAGAGAGAAGGAACCTATAGTTAATGAAAGGATAGATCTAGATTCCACAAGAATCGGTAAACTTGAGGATATTATTACTAATTTATGGTCTGCCTTTTTCACCCATGAAAAATATTCCAACTCCTCCTACAAAAATTTCCAAATTAATGTATGCTCCCAAAAATAAGGGTGAATCTTCTAGTAAGGAAAATGCGGATCTCAAATCAATAAGTGTTCATTCCAACTTCTTTGCTCTTATTAAGGAACCTTTTGCTACAAACGAATATATTGATTTCTTGCCTAAGAGTTTAATCATTACTAAAAATAAAGAAAATCCTATGGGTTATAAGTGCTACTGAAGAATTGAAAGCCAAAGATGGCAATACTTAGACCTATTCTCGCTTTTATGCCTAGCTAGGGGCGTTAAAGGATAGCGCGTGTTGGGAGGCAAACCAAATTTATTTTTGTTCCTTGATTTTTGTTCCTGTTTAGTAATAAATAATTCATCTATCCTCTGTTTAGATGTGTTTTTATGTTTTAATTAGTGTTTGTGCCAAGTAGAACCTATAGGATCATCTTGGGTGAAAGTTAATTTGATCTTGCTGAAAAACAGAAACTTTTGCGCTCACTAGAAAAACTCTAATAAATCACAGAAACGTGTTTTTGAGTTGATTCTTTTTGAAGTATATCAATAGAAAAATTACCTAGGACTTCATAGTTTGGTAGGATTTTTATTGTTCCAGAAGTATTCAAAAGTCACATATTGCTATAGACTGTTCTGTTTTTGACAGATTCTGTTTTTCGTGTGTTGTTTGCTTATTTTAATGAATCTATGGCTAGTATCGGGGGGTATGAACCATAGAGAAGTTAGAATAAAGTAGGTTTAACACCAATATAAATAAAGAATGAGTTCATTATAGTACCTTAAGTGGTGGTTTTTCTTTCTTGCACTAATGGGGCTCATGAGATTTCCTGTTGAGTTTTGTGTTGTGAAGTTTCCAAGTTTTGGGTAAAGATTTGATGGACTATGGAATAAGGAGTGGAAAAAGCTTAAGATTGGGGATTCCCATGGAACCCAAAGATAATTCAAGGACAACCAAAATCCTAAGCTTGGGGATGCCCCGGAAGGCATCCCCTCTTTCGTCTTCGTCTATCGGTAACTTTACTTGGAGCTATATTTTTATTTACCACATGATATGTATTTTGCTTGGAGCGTCTTCTATGATATGAGTCTTTGATTTTTAGTTCACCACAATCATCCTCGATGTACACACCGTTTGGGAGAGACACACTTGATTCGGAATTTATTAGAATACTCTATGTGCTTCACTTATATCTTCTGAGCTAGATAGTTTTGCTCTAGTGCTTCACTTATATCTTTTTAGAGCACGGTGGTGGTTTTATTTTGAAGAAATTATTGATCTATCATGATTCACTTATATTATTTTGAGAGTCTTTTAGAACAGCATGGTATTTTCTATGGTTATAAAATTGGTCCTAGAATGATGGGCATCCAAGTTGGGTATAATAAAAACTATCACAGGAAGTGAATTGAATACTATGATCAACTTGATGCATGATAATTGTTTTGAGATAAAAAGGTGATAATATTAGAGACATGCTAGTGAAGTAATTGTGAATTTGAGGAATACTTGTGTTGAAGTTTGTGATTCCCGTAGCATGCACGTATGGTGAACCGTTATGTGATGAAGTTGGAGCATGATTTATTTTTTGATTGTCTTCCTTATGAGTGGCGGTCGCGGACGAGCGATGGTATTTTCCTACCAATCTATCCCCCTAGGAGCATGCGCGTAGTACTTTGTTTCAATAACTTGTAGATTTTTTCAATAAGTATATGAGTTCTTTATGACTAATGTTGAGTCCATGGATTATACGCACTCTCGCCCTTCCACAATTGCTAGCCTCTCTTGTGTCGCGCAACTTTCGCCGGTACTATACACCCACCATTTACCTTCCTCAAAACAACCACCATACCTACCTATTATGGCATTTCCATAGCCATTCCGAGATATATTGCCATGCAACTTTCCACCGTTACGTTTATTATGACACGCTCCATCATTGTCATATTGCTTTTGCATGATCATGTAGTTGACATTGTATTTGTGGCAAATCCACCTTGATAATTCTTTCATACATGTCGCTCTTGATTCATTGCATATCCCGTTACAACGCCGGAGGCATCTACATAGAGTCATATTTTGTTCTAAGTATTGAGTTGTAATTCTTGAGTTGTAAGTAAATAAAAGTGTGATGATATTCATATTAGAGCATTGTCCCAAGTGAGGAAAGGATGATGGAGACTATGATTCCCCCACAAGTCGGGATGAGACTTCGGACCTTATAAAAAAACAGGCCAAAGAAGCCCAAATAAAAAAAGGCCAAAGAAGCCCACCAAAATAAATAAAAAAAATGAGAGAAGGGACAATGTTACTATCCTTTTCCACACTTGTGCTTCAAAGTAGCACCATGATCTTCATGATAGAGAGTCTCCTAGTTGTCACTTTCATATACTAGTGGGAATTTTACATTATAGAACTTGGCTTGTATATTCCAATGATGGGCTACCTCAAAATGCACTAGGTCTTCGTGAGCAAGCAAGTTGGATGTACATCCACTTAGTTTCTTTTTGAGCTTTCATATACTTATAGCTCTAGTGCATCGTTGCATGGCAATCCCTAATCACTTATATTGATATCTATTAATAGGCATCTCCATAGCCCGTTCATACGCCTAGTCGATGTGAGACTATCTTCTCATTTTTGTCTTCTCCACAACCACAATTCTATTCCACATATAATGTTATGTCCATGGCTCACGCTCATGTATTGCGTGAAGGTTGAAATTTTTTGAGAACATTAAAGTATGAAACAATTGCTTGGCTTGTCATCGGGGTTGTGCATGATTTAAATATTTTGTGTGATGAAGATATAGCATAGCCAGACTATATGATTTTGTAGGGATAGCTTTCTTTAGCCATGCTATTTTGAGAACACATGATTGCTTTGTTAGTATGCTTGAAGTATTATTATTCTTTTGTCAATATGAACTTTTATTTTGAATCATTTGGATCTGAACATTCATTCCACAAATAAAAGAAATACATTGATATGCTAGGTAGCATTCCACATCAAAAAAATTGTTTTTATGATTTACCTTCTCGAGGACGAGAAATAATTAAGCTTGGGGATGCTTGATATGTCTCCAGCGTATCTATAATTTTTGATTGTTCCATGCTATTATATTACCCGTTTTGGATGTTTATGGGCTTTACTTTACACTTTTATATCATTTTTGGGACTAACCTACTAACCGGAGGCCCAGCCCGAATTGCTGTTTTTCTTCCTATTTCAGTGTTTCGCAGAAAAAGAATATCAAACGGAGTCCAAAGGAATGAAACCTTCGGGAGCGATCTTTTTGGAACAAACGCAATCCAGGAGACTCAGAGTGGACGTCAAGAAGCAGCCGAGGTGGCCACGAGGGTGCTTGGCGCGCCCTGGGGGGCTGCCTCGTGGGCCCCTCATGGCTCCCTTGACCTACCTCCTTCTCCTATATATATCTACGTACCCTGAAACCATCCAGGAGCACCACGAAAAACTATTTCCACCGCCGCAACGTTATGTATCCGTGAAATCCCATCTTGGAGCCTTTGCCGGTGCTTCGCCGGAGGGGGAATCGACCATGGAGGGCATCTACATCATCACCGAGGCATCTCCGATGAGTTGTGAGTAGTTTACCATAGACCTTCGGGTCCATAGTTATTAGCTAGATGGTTTCTTCTCTCTCTTTGAATCTCAATACAAAGTTCTCCTCAAACTTCTTGGAGATCTATTCCATGTAACTCTTTTTGCGGTGTTTTTGTCGAGATCCGATGAATTGTGGGTTTATGATCAAGTTTATCTATGATAAATATTTGAATCTCCTCTTAATTCTTTCATGTATGATTGGTTATCTTTGCAAGTCTCTTCGAATTATCAGTTTGGTTTGGCCTACAAGATTGTTCTTTCTTGCAATGGGAGAAGTGCTTAGCTTTGGGTCAATCTTGCGGTGTCCTTTCCCAGTGACAACACGAGCAGCAAGGCACGTATTGTATTGTTGCCATCGAGGATAAAAAGATGGGGTTTATATCATATTGCTTGAGTTTATCCCTCTACATCATGTCATCTTGCTTAATGCGTTACTCTGTTCTTATGAACTTAATACTCTAGATGCAGGCAGGAGTCGGTCGATGTGTGGAGTAATAGTAGTAGACGAAGGCAGGAGTCGGTCTACTTGTTGCAGACATGATGCCTACATACATGATCATGCCTAGATATTCTCATAACTATGCACTTTTCTATCAATTGCTCGGCAGTAATTTGTTCACCCACCGTAATAATTATGCTATCTTGAGACAAGCCACTAGTGAAACCTATGGACCCTGGGTCTATTCTCTATCATATAAGTTTCCAATCTACTTTATTTTGCAATCTTTACTTTCCAATCTATATCATAAAAATACCAAAAATATTTATCTTATCATATTATCTCTATCAGATCTCACTTTCGCAAGTGGCCGTGAAGGGATTGACAACCCCTTTATCGCGTTGGTTGCGAGATTCTTGTTTGTTTGTGTAGGCGCGTGGGACTTGTGAGGAGCCTCCTACAGGATTGATACCTTGGTTCTCAAAACTGAGGAAACTAGTTAGGCTACTTTGCTGCATCACCCTTTCCTCTTCAAGGGAAAAACCAACGCATGCTCAAGTGGTAGCAGTAGGCGCACCCCACCCTTGTGGGCCCCTCGTGGCTTCCCTGACCGACTTCATTTGCCTATATATACCTACGTACCCTGAAAACTGCCAGGAGCACCACGAAACCCTATTTCCACCGCCGCAATCTTCTGTACCCGTGAGATCCCATCTTGGGGCCTTTTCCGGCGCTCCTTCGGACGGGGAATCGATCATGGAGGGCTTCTACATCAACACCATAGCCTCTCCGATGAAGTGTGAGTAGTTTACCATTGACCTTCGGGTCCATAATTATTAGCTAGAAGGCTTCTTCTCTCTCTTTGGATCTCAATACAAAGTTCTCCTCCATCTTCTTGGAGATCTATTCGATGTAATTCTTTTTGCGGTGTGTTTGTCGAGATCCAATGAATTGTGGGTTTATGATCAAAATTATCTATGAACAATATTTGAATCTCCTCTGAATTCTTTTATGTATGATTTTTTATCTTTGCAAGTCTCTTCAAATTATCAGTTTGGTTTGGCCTACAAGATTGATCTTTCTTGCAATGGGAGAAGTGCTTAGCTTTGGGTTCAATCTTGCGGTGTCCTTTCCCAGTGACAGCAGGGGCAGCAAGGCACGTATTGTATTGTTGCCATCAAGTCTAAAATGATGGGGTTTATATCATATTGCTTGAGTTTATCCCTCTACATCATGTCATCTTGCCTAATGCGTTACTCTGTTCTTATGAACTTAATACTCTAGATGCATGCTGGATAGCGGTTGATGTGTGGAGTAATAGTAGTAGATGCAGAATCGTTCTGATCTACTTGTCGCGGACGTGATGCCTATATACATGATCATGCCTAGATATTCTCATAACTATGCACTTTTCTATCAATTGCTCGACAGTAATTTGTTCACCCACCGTAATATTTATGCTATCTTGAGAGAAGCCACTAGTGAAACCTATGGCCCCAGGTCTATTTTCCATCATATAAGTTTCCGATCTATTTTATTTTGCAATCTTTACTTTCCAATCTATAGCATAAAAATACCAAAAATATTTATTATCTCTATCAGATCTCACTTTTGCAAGTGGTCGTGAAGGGATTGACAACCCCTTTATCACATTGGTTGCAAGGTTCTTATTTGTTTGTGTAGGTATGAGGGACTTGGAGTGTAGCCTCCTACTCGATTGATACCTTGGTTCTCAAAACTAGGGGAAATACTTACGCTACTTTGCTGCATCACCCTTTCCTCTTCAAGGGAAAAACCAACGCATGCTCAAGAGGTAGCAACAAGCATGTCAAGAGCAAGGTCTACTTCAAGGTATGTACCAACACTCTTCTACCTGGCACGGCAATACTTTTTCAGTCTGCCCAACACCGTACCCTGCACCACTATCAACAAAGACAACTCCTCGGGGATGAAGGGTATCCAAAATTGATCTCTTCACCTGCAATGTCTCGGTAGTTACTTGCCGCTGCTGCTAAAAAACCTTATGTTGTTGCTTGTTGGCCTGTTCCTTGCTATCCGGAGTATATATTTTTTCTCTGTCGCTCATTCTCTATCTGAAGAATTTTATGTAGGTAGTCTTAATGTGTGTTTAGCTTTCAGTTTTTACTTCTGCTTCATAGGTGGAAGATGGTAAGAAACATTGGATGATCTTTAACAATTATTTTTGGAGTAAACCAGAGCAGTATTCGATGATATATTGTGAGTCACTAAAAATGTATACTATTTTTTTCTTCAGGATATGGATGACTATCTTAAGGGATGCAGGTTTCTTCCCAAACTTAACAACTAGATACTAGGTGAAAGAAATGCTCCCTACAAGGAAAAGTTGAGCAGCCTAGAAAATTTAGTACTGATCATGGTAAGTTTGACAAAGCCTGAAATCTCATTCTGATCCACGTTCAAACATTACATGGTAGCATATATACTTGAAGTTGGCATGGAATATCAAAATTTAAAATAGACTTCGCCTATTCCATGTTTTGAAAAGCAGTGGGAATTGATTTTCCGACGTCCTTGGTTGTCTATTTCCCTCTCCATGCAACAATAAATGTTGAACAGGATGTTAACTGTCAAATATTTCAAGCATATATAGCTCAAATACACAAGTATTAATTTCTTGTATGCACCAAAACAACAACATAGCATGAACACGTATAGCTAGGGTATGCATTTAGTAGGTGTCTTTCTGTTCCGAAGATTCATAATAGACTAAAAGAGACTGATAAATGAAGAAAATACCCTACTGGATCTGCACAAGGACGCAAACTAACAAGTTTTCACTTTCCCGATGTGGGCGCAGGGGTGATCGATGCTGACTACCGTGACCCGATGGGCATCATGCTCTTTGCTACCTCTTAAGCATGCGTTGGTTTTTCCCTTGAAGATGAAAGGGTGATGCAGAAAAGTAGCGTAAGTATTTCCCTCGGTTTTGAGAACCAAGGTATCAATCCAGTAGGAGGCTCCTCACAAGTCCCACGCGCCTACACAAACAAACAAGAACCTCTCAACCAACACGATAAAATGGTTGTCAATACCTTCACGGAAACTTGCGAAAGTGAGATCTGATAGAGATAATATGATAAGATAAATATTTTTGGTATTTTTATGATATAGATTGGAAAGTAAAAGATGCAAATAAAAGTAGATGGAAAACTTATATGATAAAAGATAGACCCGGGGGCCATAGGTTTCACTAGTGGCGTCTCTCAAGATAGCATAAGTATTACCGTGGGTGAACAAATTACTGTCGAGCAATTGATAGAAAAGTGCATAGTTATGAGAATATCTAGGCATGATCATGTATATAGGAATCACGTCCTTAACAAGTAGACCGACTCCTGCCTGCATCTACTACTATTACTCCACACATCGAGCGACTCCTGCCTGCATCTAGAGTATTAAGTTCATAAGAATAGAGTAACGCATTAAGCAAGATGACATGATGTAGAGGGATAAACTCATGCAATATGATATAAACGCCATCTTTTTATCCTCTTTGGCAAAAATACAATACGTGCCGTGCTGCCCCTGCTGTCATGGGGAATGGACACCGCAAGATTGAACCCAAATCTAAGCACTTCTCCCATGGCAAGAAAGATCAATCTAGTAGGCCAAACCAAACTGATAATTCGAAGAGACTTGAAAAGATAACCAATCATACATAAAAGAATTCAGAGGAGATTCAAATATTTCTCATAGATAAACTTGATCATAAACCCACAATCATCGGATCTCGACAAACACACCGCAAAAAGAGTTACATCGAATAGATCTCCAAGAAGAGGAAGGAGAACTTTGAATTGAGAATCAAAGAGAGAGAAGAAGCCGTCTAGCTAATAACTATGGACCCAAAGGTCTGTGGTAAACTACTCACAGCTCATCGGAGAGGCCTTGGTGGTGATGGAGAGATCCTCCATGGTCGATTCCCCCTCCAGCGGAGCACCGACGAATGCTCCAAGATGGGATCTCCCGGATACAGAAGGTTGTGGCGGTGGAATTAGGTTTTCGTGGTGCTCCTAGCTGGTTTCGGGGTACGTAGATATATATATGATGAAGAAGTTGGTCGGTGGACGCTCGAGGGGCGCACGAGGGTGGGGGCGCACCCACCCTTATAAGGCACGCAGGGCACCCTCATGACCGCCTCGCTCGTTGCTTGACGTCCACTCCAAGTCCCCTGGTTTGCATTTGTTCCAAAAAGATCGCTCCTGAAGGTTTCATCCTGTTTGGACTCCGTTTGATATTCCTTTTCTTCGAAACACTGAAATAGGCAAAAAAGCAATTTGGGCTGGGCCTCCGGTTAGTTGGTTAGTCCCAAAAATGATATAAAAGTGTAAAGTAAAGCCCATAAACATCCAAAATAGGTAATATAATAGCATCGAACAATCAAAAATTATAGATACGTTGGAGACGTATCAAGCATCCCCAAGCTTAATTCCTGCTCGAGTAGGTAAATGACAAAAACAAAATTTTTGATGTGGAATGCTACCTGGCATAATTCTCAATGTAATTTTCTTTATTGTGGCATGAATGTTCAGATCCAAATGATTCAAAATAAAAGTTCATATTGACATGATAAACAATAATACTTCAAGCATACTAACAAAGTAATGATGTCTTCTCAAAATATCATGGCTAAAGAAAGCTATCCCTACAATATCATATGGTCTGGCTATGCTCTATCTTCGTCACACAAAGTATTTAATCATGCACAAGCCCGATGACAAGCCAAGCAATTAGTTCATACTTTAGTATTCTCAAACTTTTTCAACTTTCACGCAATACATGAGCGTGAGCCATGGACATAGCACTATATGTGGAATAGAATGGTGGTTGTGGAGAAGACAAAAAAGAGGAAGATAGTATCACATCAACTAGGCTTATCAACGGGCTATGGAGATGCCCATTAATAGATATCAATGTGAGTGAGTAGGGATTGCCATGCAATGGATGCACTAGAGCTATAAATGTATGAAAGCTCAACAAAAGAAACTAAGTGGGTGTGCATCGAACTTGCTCGCTCATGAAGACCTAGGGCGTTTTGAGGAAGCCCATCATTGGAATATACAAGCCAAGTTCTAATGAAAAATTCCCACTAGTATATGAAAGCGACAACATAGGAGACTCTCTATTATGAATATCATGGTGCTACTTTGAAGCACAAGTGTAGTAAGAAGGATAGTAACATTGTCCCTTCTCTCTTTTTTTCTCATTTTTTTTGTTTGGCCTTTCTCTTTTTTTATATGGCCTTTCTCTTTTTTTTGTAAAGTCCGAAGTCTCATCCCGACTTGTGGGGGAATCATAGTCTCCATCATTCTTTCCTCACTTGGGACAATGCTCTAATAATGAAGATCATCACACTTTTATTTACTTACAACTCAAGATTACAACTTGACACTTAGAACAAAATATGACTCTATATGAATGCCTCCGGTGGTGTACCGGGACATGCAATGAACCAAGAGTGACATGTATGAAAATCATGAGGGTGGCCTTGCCACAAATACGATGTCAACTACATGATTATGCAAGAGCAATATGACAATGATGATGTGTGTCATAATAAACCAAATGGTGGAAAGTTGCATGGCAATATATCTCGGAATGGCTATGGAAATGCCATAATAGGTAGGTATGGTGGCTGTTTTGAGGAAGGTATAAGGTGGGTGTATGGTACCAGCACGAAACAAGAGAGGCTAGCAATGGTGGAAGGGGGAGAGTGCGTATAATCCATGGACTCAACATTAGTCATAAAGAACTCATATACTTATTGCAAAAATCTACAAGTAATCAAAAACCAAGCATTACGCGCATGCTCCTAGGGGGATAGATTGGTTGGAAAACACCATCGCTCGTCCCCGACCGCCACTCATAAGGAAGACAATCAATAAATAAATCATGCTCCAACTTCATCACAAAGCGGTTCACCATACGTGCATGCTACGGGAATCACAAACTTCAACACAAGTATTCCTTAAATTCATAATTACCCAAGTAGCATGACTCTGATATCACCATCCTCATATCTCAAAACAATTATCAAGCATCAAATTGATTATAGCATCCAATTCACTTTCTATGATAGTTTTTATTATACCCAACTTGGATGCTCATCATTCTAGGACCAATTTTATAACCATAGCAAATACCATGCTGTTCTAAAAGACTCTCAAAATTATATAAGTGAAGCATGAAAGATCAACAATTTCTACAAAATTAAGCCACCACCGTGCTCTAAAAGATATAAGTGAAGCACTAGAGCAAAAATTATCTAGCTCAAAAGATATAAGTGAAACACATAGACTATTCTAATAAATTCTAAATTATGTGGGTTTCTCCCAAAAGGTGTGTACAGCAAGGATGAATGTGGTAATCTAAAAAGCAAAAACTCATATCATACAATACGCTCCAAGCAAAACACATATCATGTGGCGAATAAAAATATAGCTCCAAGTAAAGTTACCGATAGACGAAGAAAAAAGAGGGGATGCCTTCCGGGGCATCCCCAAGCTTAGGCTCTTGGTTATCCTTGAATATCTTGGGTTGCCATGGGCATCTCCAAGCTTAGGCTCTTGCCACTCCTTATTCCATAGTCCATCAAATCTTTACCCAAAACTTGAAAACTTCACAACACAAAACTCAACAGGAAATCTCATAAGCTCGATTAGTGCAAGAAAGAAAAACCACCACATAAGGTACTGTAATGAACTCATTCTTTATTTATATTGGTGTTAAACCTACTGTATTGCAACTTCTCTATGGTTCATACCCCCCCCCCCGATACTAGCCATAGATGCACCAAAATAAGCAAACAACACACGAAAAACAGAATCTGTCAAAAACAGAACAGTCTGTAGCTATCTGTAACTTTCTAATACTTTGAAACTCCAAAAATCCTACCAAAATAAGACATCCTAGGAAATTTTTCTATTGATCTACATCAAAAATAATCAACGCAAAATCATGTTTCTATGATTTATTTAATTGTTTCTCATGCACGCAAAGTTTCTGTTCTTCAGCAGAATCAAATTAACTATCATCGTAAGTTATCCTATATGTTCTACTTGGCACAAACACTAATTAAAACATAAAAACACATCTAACCAGAAATTAAATAAATTATTCATTGCTAAACAAAGGAAAAAGCAAGGAAAAAATAAAATTGGGTTGCCTCCCAACAAGCGCTATCGTTTAACGCCCCTAGCTAGGCATAAGAGCGAGAATAGATCTAAGTATTGCCATCTTTGGCATTCGATTCATAAGTGGCTCGCATAATAGATTCATCAGGTAATTTATTTTTATTTCTAGGAAAGTGTTCCATGCGTTTCCTTAACGGAAATTGGAATATAATATTTCCCTCCTTCATATCAATAATTGCACCAATCGTTCTAAGGAAAGGTCTACCAAGAATAATAGGACATGAAAGATTGCAATCAATATCAAGAACGATAAAATCTACGGGCACATAATTCCTATTTGCAACAATAAGAACATCATTAATCCTTCCCATAGGTTTCTTAATGGTGGAATCCGCAAGGTGCAAGTTTAAAGAGCAATCATCAAATTCATGGAAACCTAGCACATCACATAAAGTTTTCGGAATCGTGGAAACACTAGAACCCAAATCACACAAAGCATAGCATTCATGATCTTTAATTTTAATTTTTATTGTAGGTTCCCACTCATCATAAAGTTTTCTAGGTATAGAAACTTCCAAATTAAGTTTTTCCTCATAAGATTGCATCAAGGCATCAACGATATGTTCAGTAAAAGCTTTATTTTGGCTGTAAGCATGAGAAGAATTCAACACTGATTGCAACAAGGAAATACAATCTATTAAAGAGCAATTATCATAATTAAATTCCTTGAAATCCAAAGTAGTGGGTTCATTACTATGTAAAGTTTTAATTTTTCCAATCCCACTTTTACCAATTTTAGCATCAAGATCAAAATACTCCAAAATATCGGAATGCTTTTTAACTAAAGTTGATTCACTTCCAGTCCCATCATTATTAAGATTCATACTGCAAAACAAAGATTTAATAGGGGACACATCAATAACTTTTAGATCTTCATCATTATTTTCTTGAGAACTAGAAGAACACGCTCTAACAAAGCAATCTTTCTTAGCACGCAACCTAGCGGTTCTTTCTTTGCACTCATCAATGGAAGTTCTCATAGCTTTGAGAGACACATTGATATCATGCTTAGGAGGAATAGATCTAAGTTCCAAAGAATCAACATCAAGAGAAAGTCTATCAACGTTCCTAGCCAATTCATCAACTTTAAGCAATTTTTCTTCAAGCAAAGCATTGAAATTCTTTTGAGAATTCTTAAATTCTTTAACACTAATCTCAAAATCAGAGGACATCTAATTAAAATTTCCATAAGAGTTGTTGTAGGAATTACCATAATTATTAGAGGAATTACTAGGGAACGGCCTAGGATTAAAGTTTTCCTCTATACGCATTGTTACCAAAATTATTCCTACCAACAAAATTCACGTCCATAGATTCATTATTATTCTCAATCAAAGTACACAAAGGTATATCATTAGGATAAATAGTGGCACTCCTAGAAGCAAACAATTTCATAAGTTCATCCATCTTTCCACTCAAAACATTAATTTCTTCTATAGCATGAACTTTTTTACTAGTAGATCTTTCGGTGTGCCATTGAGAATAATTAACCATAAAATTATCAAGGAGTTTTGTAGCTTCTCCTAAAGTGATTTCCATAAAAGTGCCTCCCGCGGCCGAATCTAAAAGATTTCTAGAAGCAAAATTCAATCTGGCATAAAAATTTTGTATGATCATCCATAAATTCAAACCATGAGTAGGGCAATTACGAATCATTAATTTCATTCTTTCCCAAGATTGGGCAATATGCTCATGATCAAGTTGTTTAAAATTCATAATATCGTTTCTAAGAGAGATGATCTTGGCGGGAGGAAAATATTTAGAGATAAAAGCATCTTTGCAATTATTCCAAGAGTCAATACTATTGTTAGGCAAAGACAAAAACCAAGTTTTAGCATGATCTCTAAGTGAAAACGGAAATAACTTCAATTCAATAATATCATTATCTGTATCTTTCTTATTTTGCATATCACACAAATCAAAAAAATTGTTTAGATGAGTAGTGGCATCTTCACTAGGAAGGCCGGAGAATTGATCTTTCATAACAAGATTCAATAAAGCAGCATTGATTTCACAAGTTTCAATATCATTAAGAGGAGGAATCGGAGTGCTAAGGAAATCATTATTATTGGTATTGGAAAAGTCACACAATTTAGTATTATCTTGCACCATCGTGACAAGCAATCCAACACACAAGCACACAAAAAGGCAAGCGAAAGAGAGAGGCAAACGGAAAAGAGAGGGCGAATAAAACGGCAAGGGTGAAGTGGGGGAGAGGAAAACGAGAGGCAAATGGCAAATAATGTAATGCGAGGGAGATGAGTTTGTGATGGGTACTTGGTATGTCTTGACTTGAGCGAAGACCTCCCCGGCAACGGCGCTAGAAATCCTTCTTGCTACCTCTTGAGCATGCATTGGTTTTTCCCTTGAAGAGGAAAGGGTGATGCAGCAAAGTAGCGTAAGTATTTCCCTCAGATTTGAGAACCAAGCACTACAAAAAAAAGACACATCCGTGACATTTTGGGCCGAACAAAAAAAATTCTGTCATACATATGACACTTCTATGACGATAATTGTGACAAAACCCGGTATCATCATAGATGTGGTGGGCTCCTACATCTATGACAAAAAATCATGACAGAAAATGGGCTTTTCATCCTGGGCGGGCCGGAGACGCAGCCGCATGACATTCTTTGGGCCGTCCATGACGGAAAAAACCGTGGTAGAAGCGAGGGGGAGGAAAATTTCGGGGAGTTGCCGGTTACGGTGGGAGGTCGGGGGCGGAGCGATGCGCGTTTCTCTCGTACGTACGCGCGTGTGTGCGAGGCGTTGGCTCTAACTGAAGCCGAGCGAGGCGTTGGGCTCTAACTGAACCCGAGCGATTGCACTGCAGGCTACGCGTTACTGAACCCGAGCGATCGATTGATGGCTGTTAACTGAACCCGATGGAGCGATTCCTTCGCTACTGCTGCTAACTGAAGCCGATCGATTGGATGAACAGTGAGTGTTGCGGGGGGTTTGGATGAATAGTGAGCGGTGGCGTTGCCTCTGGATGAACAGGAACTCGTGGTGTGGAGGGCTGGATGAACAGTAGACGGTGGAGGGGTGGCCGTGGAGGGGTGGTTGAACAGGACCCCGTGGTGTGGAGGGCTGGATGAACAATAGACGGTGGAGGGGTGCCCGTGGAGGGGTGGTTGAACAGTAGCCGGTGGAGTAGCGCGCGGTGGAGGCTGGATGAACAGGAGCCCGTGGAGGATGGAGGAGGTCGACGGTAGCCCGTGGAGGCTGGAGGAGGTCGACGATGGAGATGAACAGTATCCCGTGGAGTCTTGTTTTGCGGTACGCCACACCCCTCCCAATGAACAGGACCCCTGTTTCGACCGTAGGAGGTCCGTTTCGTCTGTTTTGCAGTACGCCACACCCCTCCCGATCAACAGGACCCCCGTTTCGACTGTAGGAGGTCCGTTTCCTCCGTTTTGCGGTACACCACACCCCTCCCGATCAACAGGACCCCCGTTTCGACCATAGGAGGTCCGTTTCCTTCGTTTTGCGGTACGCCAGGCCCCTCCCGATCAACAGGACCCCGTTTCGAACGTGGCCGGTCGAACACAAGGCCGTTTCATCTGTTGTGCGGTACGCAAGGCCTCGTTTCCATCGCCTATTCTGTCCAAGCCCTCCCGATGAACACGACCACGCATTCCGTTCCGACCCAGCCGGTTGGCTCCCCATGAACACAACGACGACGTTGTTTCTCTGTTCCGACCCAGCCATGTACGTATGCGCGATAGGCGTTAGAGACCCTGCCCGTATGTACATATGTGGCTGTATTTTCTTTCTTGCACCCTCGCCGTTGTACGTACGTGTACATGCTATGTGCGCGCCTCTACTACAACACGTGCGTGCCTCTACTACGACACGTGCACGCCTCTACATCCACCAGTATATATGTACGTACACGTTCGCGACCAGAATGACAACGCTACGTACGCTTCGACCAGGTGGGTCCCGACTGTCAGGCACTTCCTTGCGTGCGAAGATGTAGCTGGTGGGTCCCAGCAGTCAGAGGGGCAAATCGTTTTGGTTTTTTTTTGCCCGGACGCACTTCCTTGCGTGCGAAGATGTTGCTTGTGGGTGCCAGCAGTCAGGGGGGCGAATCTTTTTTTGCCCGGACGCACATCCTTGTGTGTGAAGGTGTCGCTGGTGGGTCCCAGCGGTCAGGGGGCGAATCGTCTTGTTTTTTTGCCCGGACGCACTTCCTTGCGTGCGAAGATGTAGCTGGTGGGTCCCAGCATTTAGGGGGAAATGTTTTTTTCGCGAAATACAGTGGCCCGTCCGGTCGGTCCCAGCTGTCAGGTGGAGGAATCATTATTTTCCGCGTAATAAGGAGGCACTTCCTTGCTGCGGCCGTGGACCCAGCTGCCAGCCTCTCCACGTACAGTCGACATCCGATGGAAGTCGTTCCTTGACCACGTTGACCACGCTGCGCTGAGAGCACCAGGGCGGTGGACGACGGCGAGGCCTAGGAAGGGGACGGCGGGGAGCCAGGGAAGATGCAATAGTGGAAGCCCGCGCAGAGAGGAGTACGAGGGTTCACTGGTTCGGCTGCGGTGTGAGGCTGCCGTCGCCGCAGGGCCTGGCCAGCGGTGGGAATAGTAGGGGCGGTGCGGCCTCCGCGGCAGCACAGCCGGCCACGGGAGGCAGGAGCATGCGGCGCGACCAGCGCTGCTTTGGGTGGCTGGAGCAAGAAGACCAGAGGTTGAAGAAACACTACGGCCGTTGGATGGACATTGTACGGTCACTGGAGCTAGAATCGTTAATATTGACTAAAGTTGACAAAGGCTCCCATCCCAGTCAACTTAGTAGGCCCACAAGTCAGCCTCCCACCATGGTGGGTCCCAGCTAGCAAGGGGAGTATTCATTTTGTTGTGCGTAATAAGGAGGCACTTCCGGTGGGTCCGAGCTAACAGCGCGGGGAACGTTTTTTTCACGAAATACGTTGGCCCGTCCGGTGGGTCCCAGCAGTCAGGGGGGAAATGTTTTTTTCACGAAATAAGGTGGCCCGTCCGGTGGGTCCCTGCTATCAGGTGGAGGAATAATTATTTTGCGTGTAATAAGGAGGCACTTCCTTGCGACCGCCTGGACCCAGCTGTCAGCCTCTCCACGTACAGTACTCTTCCGATGGAAGTCGGTCATTGACCACGTTGACCACGCTGTGCCGAGAGCACCAGGGCGGTGGTCGGGACGATGGCGAGGCCTAGGAAGGGGACGACGCAGAGCCGGGGAAGACGCAGCAGTGGTAGCCCGCACAGAGAGGAGTACGAGGGTTCACTGGTTCGGCTGCGGCGTGAGGCTGCCGTCGCCGCAGAATAACAGGGGGTGTGGGTGAGTAGAGGGATACCCTGGGCCAGCGGTGGGAGTAGTAGGGGCGGTGAGGCCTCCGCGGCATCACAGCCGGCCACGAGAGGCAGGAGCACGCGGCACGACCGGCGCTGCTTTGGGCGGCTGGAGCAAGAAGACCAGAGGTTGAAGAAGCACTATGGCCGTTGGATGGACATCGTACGGTCACTGGAGCTAGAATCGTTCATATTGACTAAGTTGACAAAGCCCTCCGTCCCCGTCAACTTAGTTGGCCCACAAGTCATCCTCCCACTATGGTGGGTCCCATCTAGCAGGGTGGGTATTCATTTTTTTGTGCGTAATAAGGAGGCACTTCCTTGCGTGCGAAGATATAGCTGGTGGGTCCGACATGTCAGCGGGGGGAACGTTTTTTCGCGAAATACAGAGGCCCTTCCGGTGGGTCCCAGCTATTAGGTGGAGGAATCATTATTTTGCGCGTATAGTCCACGGCCGATGGATGTCGTTCATTGACCATGTTGACCAGGCCGTGCCGAGAGCACCATGGCGGTGGACAATGGCGAGGACTAGGAAGGGAACGACACGGAGCCGGGGAAGACTCGGCAATGGTTGCCCACGCGGTGGGGAGTACGAGGGTTTACTGGTCCGGCTGACGTCGCTGGAAAATAACAGGAGGTGTGGGTGAGTAGAGGAATGGCCTGACCAGCAATGAAGTAGGGTGGGGCGGTGCTGCCTGTGCAGCAGCACAGCCGGCCACGGGAGGCGGGAGCAGGCAGTCCCACCGGAGCTGGTTTGGGCGGCTGGAGCAAGAAGATCAGATATTAAAGAAGCAGCACGGCCGTTGGATTAACATCCAACGGTCACTGCTGCTAGAATCGTTTGTGGACTAAGTTGACAAAGCCAAAGTACACGTCAACCTAGTAGACCCACAAGTCAGCCTCCAAATCTGTCCCAAACAGCATACAACCCGAAATTTCTAGCCAGATTCAAATTAATTTTAAATCTAAATATACCTTAATTTAAATTCAATGAAATTTTACCCGCACAAAAACAATGAAAATTAAAATATCAAAATCCGAAAGAAAACAGTATTTGGGAACTAATTGCCTGTTTGCTGTATTTTTTCCATTTTACAGCCCATTTATTATTACTTATAGCCCATTTCTTATTACTTATAACCCATTTCTTATTACTTATAGCCCATTTTCTGGGCAAAATGCATCCCTCCTCGTCTTGAAAGATTTCCGGCCCAGCAGGGCGTAGAAAAGCAAGTAGGCCTATGTTGGTTATTCTGCAAAAAAACAAAATAGTTGGCTAGCCAGTTTTCAGAAAGGGAAAAAACAAACTGGGCTGGTCATGTGCTAAACATATGAAATAAAAGCCTGGGCTAGACAGGCCACGGGTCCCGCACAACCCAGTTGATACCCTTCTCCGTCCCGAAATAACAAAATTACTGCGCGCGCTGCTGGGTCCCTACTGTCATCCTCACCATGTACAGTCATCTCCTTATTCCTCTTGGTTGTTGACCATGTTGACAACACCGGAGGGCGGCACCACAGCGAGCGCGGAAGACGATGGTGAGGCCTCGGACGGGAACGAAAAGGAGCCGGGGAAGATCACAGCCAGCCGTGGGAGGCGGGAGCAGGCGGTCCCGCCGGCGCTGGTTTGGCTTTGGCGGCTCGAGGAAGAAGAGGCTGAAGAAATGCGACAGACGTTGAATGTCAACTCAACGGTCAAGGTTGACACAATCGTTTTTTGACTAAGCGGACACCAAGTAGCATACTTTTTTATATATAGGAAGAAAACTGCGAGGAAAATGCGTTCGTCTGCCGTCGTCCTCACAAGGAACGTTCGCCACATAAGTGACTAGCACCCTTGGTTTTCAACCGAGAGGTCTTGGGTTCGAGTCCGAGGAACTCTCAATTTTGTCCTCCTTCCTTCCTCGCAAAAAAAGGGAAAGAAAATCAAAGACTTGGGAAGGCGTACAGAACAAGCTAGTGTACTAGTAAAGAGATGTGAGTTTTAGAAAAAAGAAAGATGTGCTCCTGTAGCTGGTTCGACTCCAAACCTAGACTATGACTTTATATGGTGCTATGCTACTCTGCAAGTAATGAAACTGACATATCCAACGTTTGCTTCTCCTCTTCTCTACTTACTCTGCCTAGCATCAAAAGCTCTGGCCACAACAACCATGTCCGCTGGCTGCTCGTCCACCTGCTCTTCAGCAGGCAACAACCAGATATGTGCCAAGTCGCCACCCGTACCATCGCCTGTAGGTCTCATCACACCCCCGCCGGCACACGCACCGTAGCCGATTGCTCATTGCAACCCGCTGCCGTTGGTGTGGTGCCACTGCTGCAAGTCACGCAGAGTCATCCATCACGTCTCAACCACAATCCGCAACCCTGGCCAAGTCTTCTACAAATGCCCGAATCATGGGGTAATAATATGTTTAAGTGTTGTTCTGCTGCTTTCAGTTGCTGATTTTTTAATAGTTTGGTTGATGATCTTCCAATTTGATTCATGCAGAAAAGGGAAGATTCGTGTGATTTGTATTTCTGGGAAGTTGCTGATGTGGGGGAATGCAACTATGTTGATTATTTGGTTAGCCGAGGAATCCCAATACCAGCAGGTTGGGGTGTTGGACAAGTAACTTAAGGAACGGCAGAAGAGGAAGATGCAGAGCAGAAGGTTAAAGACGCAGTTCCTCTGATCATGGCCAAGCAACAGCTGCTGAACAGCCTTGACAGCAATGAGGAGATGAAAGAGCTTGTGAAGATAATGGGCAAAGTCGATGTGCTCTGTAGGATGATTGTCTCTTTATTTGCGGTGTATGTAGCACTCGTGATGTATTTAGTGGCTACGACATGAGCACTTTGCTGAAACTAGTAATGAATGAAACCTGTGTAGCAGGTTGGGCGTAGTGTTGTGAACATCTAATGATTTCTATTAACAGAAATCAGGGGGTATCCCCTTTTGCTCATATAAATAAATAGATAGCAGAGGCCCTGTCGGGTCAGCTTTGTTCTCATTCGAAGACGTCGAGCAAATTGCAGTCCAACAGCAAACTATGTCATCAAATTCAAGTTTCATAGCCAAATATGAGTAAAACTAAACAACAATGTCATCATGTTTTAGTTGTCATACAATCACTAAACACAAATCAGCATACCATAACAAGTGATGTTCTCATAGCAAAATACTAAACAACATGTTCATCAGGTTTCAGTTGTCATAGCAAACACAATTTTACATAGTAGATAAAAAAATGTCTTCTGACAGGCAAATACGACAAAAGCAATGTAATCATCATCCGCAGCAGCAGCGTCAACATCTTCGCCATGTGTATCAGTATGAATCGTAATTCCCCATGGTGTCATCTTCTTCTTCGTCCTCAACGTCCTCGAATGTTGGCTTCTTCTTGATCAACTCTTGTATGTCCACAGCGTCATTGACGTGATGGTTCTCAAAGATATTAGGAACATCTGTGTTATCTTGTACATCAGGAGCAATGTAAGCATCATCTTGTTATGCAACTTCATTAAACGAATTCCTCTGCTCAAACCTTTGCAATACTCTCCAGTCATCGCTACGTGCAAATGTGTCTTCCAAGAAAAATATCTGTGTTGCTTGATTTGCCAAAATAAAAGGCTCGTTGGTCTGGTACGCCGCTTTGACATTGATGGATTTGAAATAATCATCAGCTCTGGGTTTTGCAATCCTGGAAAACAGGTTATACCAATGATAGCACAACAAAACCACACACCGATGATCCTCGAAACTGGAGATATACTGCAACTGAACAATGTCTGTTATGTTAGCATACATTTCAGTTGTCTCTTTGTCATACGTATCCGTGCTCATGATGGCACTGTTTTGTGTCTTCCTGCCTTCGTCTCGTGCAAGGGTGTTGTAGCGCACATCTCCAACAACACAAGATTCATAATGTCTTACCCGAGTATCAAGACCCATTGCTAGTGAGTAAAGGGCATCATCAACTGCCTGCCCATCCTCTTGCATCTTCTTAACCTATGGTTAAAAAATAGACAAGCTGATCATCTTATGTACTCAATATATTAAAAAAATTGACAGTGCACTTCAAAAGCTTACATGGTTCTTGAACCATTTCGCAAATCCTACCATAACCAGTTTGTCAATGTTTCTTGGATTTTGCGGCAGTAACTCCTCTTTGTACATGCTGCACAACATAGTGATCGCGTCAAACATCTAAATATATAAGAATGTGTTGCAAGTTTAGTTTATTATGATGTATAAGCTGCAGTACTGCACTTACTTGATATAAGGTAGTATCTCATGATAGTTATTCAACTTGCTGATAATGAGACTCCCATAATTTTCAACAGATGAGGTTCAAGTTGGATAGCCAAGATGATGCAACCAAACAAGCTTGCACCCATGTTTTCAAGTCTGCTCTGCGACAGTATCGGTATAACTTGAGGAAAACTCACTTTGAAGGCAAGGCTAACAGTGAACTTTCCCAAACATCTCCAGTGGAAAATATATCGGATGAAGATTGGAGGGGCCTTGTTAAACACTGGTCTGATCCGAAGTATCAGGTACATTATATATATGTGATCGGATCACATGTTGAAGTCCTATTGACGCATGTGCCACACAAATCTATCTTCTTGTAGGTGAACTGTTCAAAGAACAAGGCCAACCGTACAAAAGTGAAATTCCAACAGATGACAGGATCTCGTAGCTATATTGCACACTGGGAGGCTCTTGTAATTAGTTGTTGTTTCACTCTTTTCGTTGTACCATATTATCAGATCTATATTGACTTGTTCGAAATGCAGAGGAAAGCCCGCAAGGACCAAAAAGTACCTGAACCAAATGATGTGGGAATCTTCAAGGACTGTCACACCAGCAAGAAGAAAGGCATGACTACACCAGTCAAAGCCGCTGTTGTAAGTCCTTAATCCTCATGCCTTTTAACTACTACTTACTCTGACTTGTGCCTTGAAATGCATGGTTTGTAGCCAATGTCTATTACTCTTTTCAATTTTATACACAATTGTCTTAGCGTATCATTGCACCTTACAAGGTTTAAAAGGGAGGAGTGATGTTCCTTTGATCTTGACCCGTAATCTAGTTCCATGCTGGACTTGCCCACACAACATTACAATTGCCTGTTTGTCTATTCTCAGTTGTTTTGTGATATGAATGGTGTCATACTATGCTTACCGTATTATAAACTTCGTCTCTTTATCCTTAGCCCTCAATACAATGTGAAGAAATAGACAATACATTAGTGATGGTACATGGTCATATGTTTGGAACCTGGTTTTATTATGTACTTTGCAATAAAATACAACTAATATTTTACATGGGTTCACCAGAATAAGTTCTGTATATAGACCAAAGCTATTTTGTTTGGTCTTGCTGCCTCCTTAATATCTTCTGTTCTGGTACTACTAATGTAAAACCTCAACTTTTCAGTGAGCTATGGAAAAAATGGTGGAACTGCCACCTTCTGAAGGTGGCGAGGCAACTATAACTGTAATGTCGGCTCTTGCTGCAGTGGGTCAGTACCTGTCCACTAACAGTGCCAAAAGCACGTTCCTGCGTAATACTGGGTTGGTTGTTAAGGCAATATCGTCCAAACTGCCTCATGATCAAGATATGCAAGCTCAAAGCAATGTTGTATCTGCGCTCCAGACACAAGTCCATTCCCTAACAGAGGCCCTTTGTGAAACAAGGAGAAACATTGCTCAATGTCATCAAGATATGCATGGTTTTGAAACCAGACTATCAGACATTTGCTATGTTTTTCAGGAGCCTAGGGGAAATGAAGGCGAGGGTTATGGTGTTCCATCGGACAATACAGCATGTAAACGTAACAGTCAGGTCAAATGAACCGAACTTCTGAACTTCTGGTGGTGCATTTATCTGCTAGACTGTTAAGTTTTATGCCAACCTTCCTTTTGTTATATAGTTGTAATTTGTTTTGGTGCGATACAAAATTTATTCTTAACATGCAGCCACCGGCTGAAGAAAACAGCAAGCCATTTTTGTATAGTGTAGGGTGTTCCCTATATTTGCACTGGTGGCGATCTTTGATGCCGAGTGGATGTAATCTCTGCAATCACCTTAATAGCCTAGCGTTAGTTTGGGCCTTATTTATTTCCTAGTCTTCTTTTTCCCTGGTTTGCTAGTGGCCGCAACTACCCATGGGCCATATACGGGCCATAGGATCCATGGGTCTCCTACGGGCCGTTGATAAATGGGCCTGTAATCGGTGGGCCTCGGGTCGTCAATAAATGGGCCTCGGGCCGTCGGATAAATGGGTCTACATGGGCCGTAATCGGGCGTAATTGGTATCGGCTCAGCACGGTAACGGGTCGTTAACAGGTCATAGGACTGCAAAAGCTTAATTCTGTCATAGGCATAACGGGTCGTTAATGGGCCAGAATATAGGACGGGCTGGCCAGAAACGGGCCGACTCTTGCCATGGGCCGAATTTGGCCCATTAGGGTAACAGGCCAGTAACGGGCTGACTCTTTCCATGGGCCAAATTTGGCTCATTTGGGGAACATGCCAGTAATGGGCTGACTCTTGCCATGGGACGAATTTGGCCCATTAGGGGAACAGGCCAGTAACAGGCCGGAAGTAATCGAGGGCCGAAAAGGAGCCCAAGAACGTATGGGCCGTCAATACGCCAAAAGCTAACACGGGCTGGAAACGGCCCATGTAAATCACGGGCCGTTAACGGGTACAAAGAAAATTATTGTTCATTATGGGCTAGAGTCACCGTGGGCCTGTAAAGGGCTGAAAGATACGAATGCCTCATATGGGCCGAAAGACGTCGTGGGCTATACATGGGACGAAAGTGAAATGGGCTGGTGTTATATTCGACGGGCCACATGACGTTGTTGGGACGATTTCCTTTAGTGCCTAACGGGCCGTAAAATGGGCTATTTGCGAAAAGACCGTTAACAGGCTTTTCATGGGCCAGCCCGTTAACTTTTGACCAAATCAAATGGGCCGGCTTTGTAAGCTAAATGGGCTAGTGGTGGGCCGTGGCACATGTCGACATATCATAGGCGCCTATCTGACCCACTGACGAGCTGACACGTGTTTCGTCCGGCCAATAAGAATTTTACACGTGGAAATTTCCCATTGGTCGAGGCTGTTAACGGGTTATCTGATCCAAAACCCGACCCGATAGCTTAACGGCGTTCCGTTATGGTGGATGCCACGTGTCGGTCACCCTTGAAGAAAGCACTTCTGTGACGCGCGATTTATCGCCATGGAAGTGGACACTTCCGTGATGATAATTTTGGTAATGTCATGGAACACTTCTACGACAGCACAGGTATGACTATCTTGATTCTGTCATAAATTTGTCATGGATGTACATGCATGACAAAAAACGCGACCTACTCTGACAAACACGTATCATCACGGAAGTGTATTTTTTTTGTAGTTAAGGTATCAATCCAGTAGGAGGCTCCTCACAAGTCCCACGCGCCTACACAAACAAACAAGAACCTCGCAACCAATGTGATAAAGGGGTTGTCAATCCCTTCACGGAAACTAGCAAAAGTGAGATCTGATAGAGATAATATGATAAGATAAATATTTTTGGTATTTTATGATATAGATTGGAAAGTAAAAGATGCAAATAAAAGTAGATGGAAAACTTATATGATAAAAGATAGACCCAGGGACCATAGATTTCACTAGTGGCTTCTCTCAAGATAGCAGAAGTATTACGGTGGGTGAACAAATTACTGTCGAGCAATTGATAGAAAAGTGCATAGTTATGAGAATATCTAGGCATCATCATGTATATAGGCATCACGTCTATAACAAGTAGACCGACTCCTGCCTGCATCTACTACTATTACTCCACACATCGACCGACTCCTACCTGCATCTAGAGTATTAAGTTCATAAGAACAGAGTCACGCATTAAGCAAGGTAACATGATGTAGAGGGATAAACTCATGCAATATGACATAAACCCCATATTTTTATCCTCGATGGAAACAATACAATACGTGCCTTGCTGCCCCTGCTATCACTGGGAAATGACACCGCAAGATTCAACCCAAAGCTAAGCACTTCTCCCATGGCAAGAAGGATCAATCTAGTAGGCCAAACCAAACTGATAATTCGAAGAGACTTGCAAAGATAACCAATCATACATAAAAGAATTCAGAGGAGATTCAAATATTTCTCATAGATAAACTTGATCATAAACCCACAATTCATCGGATCTCGACAAACACACCACAAAAAGTGTTACATCGACTAGATCTCCAGGAAGAGGAACTTTGTATTGAGAATCAAAGAGAGAGAAGAAGTCATCTAGCAAATAACTATGGACCCGAAGGTCTGTGGTAAACTACTCACAACTCATCGGAGAGGCCTTGGTGGTGATGGAGAGGCCCTCCATGGTCGATTCCCTCTCCGGCGGAGCGTTGATTAAGGCTCCAAGATGGGATCTTGCAGATACAGAAGGTTGCGGCGGTGGAATTAGGTTTTCGTGGTGCTCCTAGCTGGTTTCGGGGTACGTAGATATATATAGGAGGAAGAAGTAGGTCGATGGACGCTCGAGGGGCCCACGAGGGTGGGGCATGCCCACCCTTACAGGGCGTGCTGGGCACCCTCGTGACCGCCTCGCTCATTGCTTGGCGTCCACTCAAAGTCCCCTGGTTTGCATTTGTTCCAGAAAGATCGCTCCCGAAGGTTTCATCCCGTTTGGACTCTGTTTGATATTCCTTTTCTTCGAAACACTGAAATAGGCAAAAAAATAGCAATTCGGGTTGGGCCTCCGGTTAGTAGGTTAGTCCAAAAAATGATATAAAAGTGTAAAGTAAAGCCCATAAACATCCAAAACAGGTAATATAATAGCATGGAACAATCAAAAATTATAGATACGTTGGAGACGTATCACTTTTCAACCACTCGGAGACGGACTTTGCCGTGAAGCCCGGCGACCGCGTCACACAGATGATTGTCCAGGTGATTGCGATGTTGGAGGTCGCCGAGGTGGAGGACCTTGACCCCCCTTCTAGAGGTCGTTGAGGTGGAGGACCTCGACGCCATCGTCCTGAGGTTGATGAGGTGAAGGACCTCGACGCCTTGGTAGATACATCTAGAGAAGTGGTCTGATTAGGTTGGTGGTGGAACGCTAGGAAGGTGCCTACCTTTCGGTCATGGTTGTGTGCGTCTGATGTATAAATGGGATCTCGTGATCTCTTCGAGTTGAGATGTTCAATGTTGTATCCATGAATGCTGAAAGTGCTAAGAATGCAAGTGCTAAGAAGTTCTGTGACCTTCATTTATTTTGCACTGGATGTGTCTTGATTTCCATCCATGAATATTGCATCTATCTTTTATTTTCTTTAATTTCTAATTACGTACTTAGCAGTAGCGTGGGGGAAGAATGGCATGCTACTTGTACTTAGGAATAGTAGTAGCGTGGGTTAGGAATAGTAGTAGCATGGGTGGCACGCGCTACTGCTAACTTTTTTAGTAGTAGCATGGGGTAAAACAAGCGCTACTTCTAAAAAATAGTTGTAGCGCCGTAGCAGTAGCGCTGGTACTTGCGCTACTAGTAGTCCAAAAACCAATGCTACTAATAGTGTTTTTCCTAGTAGTGGAATGAAGACATAGCTATAAGTGAATGTGTGTGTGTGCCTATATAT
>NC_041393.1:70404120-70445274 GCF_002162155.2 Triticum dicoccoides
GTGAAGATAAACGTGAAGACAAAACAATGTTGAATACAAACCAAATTCGAAAACTTTGCAACCATAACGCCAAGAGAAACGCTTCAATAAGAATTTGGTGGTGGCATTACCCACCGTATAGGAAGTATTAGACCTAGACACGGCGCACAATTATCGTGGCGCTCCGAAGTCAAATTCCACATTAATGTATTCACACTCAGAGGGGTAAGTCTTCATTGATTGAAGATATATGTTACATCGTGTGTTGCACATCTAAGTCGTCAACATGCATAAGCGTTAGGATGTGTGTCCAATTACAGGACATTCAAGGATTCTAAGATATTTAGCTCACACCGCAACCTGCAAAACCTTTTCTCATCCAAGGGGCTTAGTGAAGATATCTACCAATTGCTCTTCAGTGTTGACATGAATGATATCAATATCTTCTTTTTTGACATGACCTCTGAGAAAGTGATGGCGGATCTGAATGTGCTTTGTCTTCGAGTGCTGAACTGGATTCTTGGAAAGCTTGATGGCACTTTCATTGTCACAGAAGAGTGGTACATTCTTCGTGTTGATGCCATAGTCCTTGAGAGTTTGCTTCATCCATAGAAGCTGAGCACAGCACGATCCAACAGCAATGTATTCAGATTCAGCAGTGAAGAGTGATACACAGTTCTGCTTGTTTGAAGACCAACAGACAAGAGATCGTCCAAGAAAGTGACATGTTCCTGAAGTGGACTTGCGATCAACCTTGTCACCAGCATAATCAGCATCAGAATATCCAATCAGATCAAATGTTGAGCCCTTTGGATACCATAATCCTATTGTTGGGGTGTAAGCCAAATATCGAAGTATTCGCTTCACCGCTAGGTGATGCGACTCCTTTGGTGCCGCTTGGAATCGGGCACACATGCAAACGGTAAGCATTATATCTGGCCTAGATGCATATAAGTAAAGTAAAGAACCAATCATGGAGCAGTATAACTTTTGATCGAATTCTTTACCATTGTCGTCGGAGCTCAGATGACTTTTGGTTGGCATTGACGTCGTGTATCCTTTGCAGTCTTGCATTCCAAACTTCTTCAGGCAATCTTTGAGGTATTTCTCTTGTGATATGAAGATGCCATTGCTCTGCTGACCCATCATGGATATCTGGTATTGCTCTTGCATCATGTGTCCAAACTCATCATTGTATCTTTCGTCAGTGCAGCCGAAGATAATGTCATCCACATATATTTGACACACAAACAGTTCACCGTCATATGTCTTTGTGAAGAGAGTCGGATCTATAGAACCAGGTTTGAAGCCTTTGCTCTTCAGGAAGTCTTTGAGTGTGTCATACCAAGCGCGAGGAGCTTGTTTGAGGCCATACAATGCCTTGTTGAGCTTGTATACCATATTAGGATGTTATGGATCTTCAAACCCAGGTGGTTGTGCAACATACACTTCTTCTTCAATCTTTCCATTGAGAAAGGCACTTTTCACATCCATTTGGTACAGAAGGATATTGTGATGGTTGGCATAGGCTAGCAGTATGCGAATGGCTTCAAGCCTTGCCACAGGAGAAAATGTTTCATCGAAGTCAATTCCTTCTACTTGAGTGTAGCCTTGAGCAACTAAACGAGCCTTGTTCCTGACAACTTGACCATGCTCATCTTGTTTGTTGTGATAGATCCATTTGGTGCCAATGATATTGTGCTTGCGAGGATCAGGACGCTTGACCAGTTCCCTTACATTGTTCAGCTCAAACTGATGAAGCTCTTCTTGCATACTTGAATCCATTCAGGTTCCATAAAGGCTTTAGTAACTTTCTTGGGTTCAGATATAGAGATGAATGTGAAGTGCCCACATAAATTTGCTAGTTGTGTTGCTCTTGAACGAGTGAGTGGACTAGGTGCATTGATGTTATCAATTATCTTCTCAATCTGTACTTCATTTGCAACATAGGGATGAACTGGAGGAAGATTTTGCTCTTGCGAATCATGGTCTTCAGTTTCAGCATTGACTTCAGGCTGAGCATTGTCTTCAGGTTGACTTGGTGAAATGATGAGTTCATCATCAGCCTGAGCTTCTGAGGGTATGATTTCTCCAGTTCCCATGAGCTTGATAGATTCACTAGGAGGGACTTCATCTAACACATTTGGCAGGCGCTCTCTTTGCGAGCCATTAGTTTCATCGAACCGCACATCCATAGTTTCAACCACTTTGTAGTGAAAGAGGTTGAAGGCTCTGTAGGAGTGCTAGTCCTTTCCGTATCCAAGCATAAAACCTTCATGTGCTTTCGGTGCAAATTTTGAAGTGTGATGTGGATCCTTGATCCGGCACCTAGCACCAAATACTCTGAAGTAACTGACGTTTGGCTTCTTACCAGTTAGCAGCTCATATGATGTCTTCTTTAGAAGCTTGTGAAGATAAACACGGTTGATGACATGGCATGCAGTATCAATGGCTTCAGGCCAGAACTTCCTTGGAGTCTCGTACTCATCAAGCATCGTCCAACCCATCTCAATGAGGGTTCAGTTCTTGCGCTCCACGATGCCATTCTGCTGAGGTGTGTAAGGAGCAGAATACTCATGAGTGATGCCCAGTGTATCAAGATAAGTGTCGAGGCCGGTGTTCTTGAATTCTGTGCCGTTGTCACTTCTGATGTGCTTCATCTTGACTCCATAGTTCACCATGGCACGGTTGGTGGATCGCCTGAAGACATCCTGCACTTTAGTCTTGTAGAGGATTATATGCACCCATGTATATCTTGAGTAATCATCAACAATAACGAAACCATAGAGACAAGAAGTGGTAGTAAGAGTAGAGTAGCGAGTAGGGTCGAATAGGTCCATGTGAAGCAGCTCAAAGGGTTGTGATGTCCTCATGATTGTCTTCGAGGGATGCTTGGCCCTAGTCATCTTCCCAGCTTCACAAGCACCACACAGATGATCCTTCTTGAACTTGACGCCCTCGATCCCCACAACATGCTTCTTATTTGTGAGAGTGTACAAGTTCCTCATGAGAGCATGTCCTAGCCTTCGATGCTAGAGCCAGCACTCTAAAGCTTTTGCTAGAAGACATACAACCAACTGTGGTCCTGCTGAGAAATCTACCATATACAGATCATCTTTTCGATACCCTTCAAAGACTAGAGATTTGTCAGATTCCATAAGGACAAGGCAACGATATTTTCCAAATATCACAATCATGTTCAAATCACATAGCATTGACACAGACATTAAGTTGAAACCAAGGGATTCAACAAGCATCACTTTATCCATGTGTTGATCCTTTGAGATTGCAACTCTACCAAGACCCAATACCTTACTTTTACCAGTGTCAGCAAATGTGATGTGACTTTTATCAGACGGGCATAGGGTTGAATCCATCAGACGACTTCGATCACCAGTCATGTGGTTGGTGCAGCCACTATCCATAATCCATTCTGAAGCCTTTGGTGTCATATCCTATAGTACAGTTTGGGGGATAGGCTTCACTAAGAGGGTTGTGAAGCAGAAACATTTGACGTACAAGTGGATGCTTGTCAAGGAATCCTGGGGCGAAATACATAATAAGACCATTTGGACATTTTATCTTGAGTCCCACAAGTTGTTTAAGGTCCCCAGCATAAGCACCAAACACCTTTGATTTCCAGTGGAGACCTTTCCCTGCAAAAGAGAGTTAAGTTTTATTAACCACCCACATCTTCAGGGGTGGCTTAGAAGCAATGAGTCTAAGTGCAGCATCTGAGAACTTCGGCTTTGAAGCCCTAGCAAATAGCCTTGCAGGAGGTGAATAATACTCATAAGAATAAGCAGAAAAATTCTTAGACTTATGAACATAGCGGTTTGATGAAACACGCTCATATTCAAATGTCTGAGTATGGTTTCCTTGCAAAGCATTGGCGTTAGGGTGACTCGGGCAAGTCTTCTGTCTGTATGAAGCCTTTGGACCATATGAAGCCTTTGGTCCAAGATTTGTCTTCTTCCCAGGTGGTGTCATGATGACATTCACGGGAAGACTTTCAAGACAACTTTTGGGAACACAGATCTTCTTAAGAGGTGGTCCATTCCTGTAGTTAGTACCAATATACCGGGCAAACACTTTACCATTCTGATTCCTGAACAGTTTATAGTTTGCATCAAAGGATTCATCAATAATAATTGAGTTAGCACTAGTGAAGCCAAATAAGATAGATGGATCCACCGAAGGTCCCTTGGCAGCAACCCATGTGGTTTTGGGGTACTGCATAGGCATCCAGTAGGAACCATCAATGTTCATTTTCCTCTCGAACCCAACACCCTATTTCCTAGGGTTTCAGTTCAGAATCTTCTTTTTGAGGACATCACATAGTGTCTGATGTCCCTTGAGACTTCTGTACATTCCTGTCTCAAGCAATGACTCCAACCTGGCATTCTCATCAATAATAGTAGTGGTATCCTCAGCAGAGGGGTTAGTTACCACATTAGTAGTTGAAGATATTGCAGCAGTCGCAGCAGTTGAACATTCAGCAACAGAGACAGCATTATCACACTCAAGACATTTTAGACATGGTGGTTCAAATCCTTCCTGAGCGGAACTGATCTGTTGAGCGCGGAGTGACTCGTTCTCCTTTTGAAGATCTTCATGAGCCGATCTCAGTTTCTCAAGCGCTTGCTTCCTTTGAAGATAATCATAGGAGAGCTTTTCATGAGAAGTTGAGAGCATTTCATGATGACTTTCAAGTTCCTGGTATTTAACAAGAAGATTTTTAATGTCTTCAATTAAGGACTGAGTTCGGGTCATTTCCGCGTCCAACAGGTCATTGCTTTTGTCTAACAACTTTTGAATATGTTCCATAGCATTCTGTTGTTCAGTTGCAATTTTAGCAAGTGTTTTGTAGCTAGGTTTAGATTCACATTCATAGTCATCTTCACTTGATGTTTGAAAGTAAGCATCGCGTGAGTTTACCTTGGCACCACGTGCCATGAAGCAGAAGGTGGGAGTAGAGTCATCCTCATTCTTGGCATCAGCATTGTTGACGAGGCCATTGTCTTCAGTGTTGAAGATGGGCTTGGCGACATATGCAGAAGCTAGAGCCAGGCTTGCTACTCCAGAATCGGATTCCTCTTCAGACTCCACCTCTGCCTCCTCAGATGCAGACTCCTCCTCTGAATCCATCTCCTTGCCAACAAAAGCACGACCCTTGCTGGATGAGCTCTTCTTGTGTGATGAAGACTTTGCCGAAGACTTGGAAGAAGACTTTGAGAATTTCTTCTTCTTCTTGTCATCAGAATCATATTCCTTGCTCTACTTCTTCTTCATCTCATTGTCCCACTGTGGACACTCACAGATGTAGTGACCAGGTTTCTAGCACTTGTGGCAGGTTCTCTTCTTGGGATCTCGTGATGAGGCTTCATCATTTCTAGAGCTGGATCTTCAAGACTTTCTGACGTCTTTCTTCTTGGCAAACTTCTGGAACTTCTTCACAAGCATAGCAAGCTCATTTCCAATTTCTTCGGGATCACCAGAACTGCAGTCAGATTCTTCTTCAGATGAGGAGACATCCTTTGCCTTCAAAGCGCGAGTACGGCCTTAGTTGGGACCATAGATATCTCTTTTCTCAGATAGCTGGAACTCATGTGTGTTGAGACTCTCAAGTATGTCAGACGGATCGAGAGTCTTGAAGTCAGGGTGTTCTTGAATCATCAGGTCCAGGGTGTCAAATGAGCTCTCAAGTGATCTCAGTAGTGTCTTAACGATTTCATGTTTGGTTATCTCATTGGCGTGAGAGCATGAAGCTCATTCGTGATGTCAGTGAGGCGATCAAATGTGAGTTGGACATTCTCATTGTCATTTCTCTTGAAGCGGTTGAAGAGATTGCGAAGAACACTGATCCTTGAATCTCTCTTTGTTGAGACACCTCCGTTGACCTTGGAGAGCTAGTCCCAGACTAGCTTCACAGTATCTAGAGCACTCACACAACCATACTGCCCTTTGGTCAGATGACTACAGATGATATTCTTGGCAGTTGAGTCCAGTTGGATGAACTTTTTGACATCAGCAGGAGTAACACCTTCACTGGTCTTGGGAATGTCGTTCTTCAAGACATACCAGAGATCAACGTCAATGGCTTCAAGATGCATACGCATCTTATTCTTCCAGTAGGGGAAATCGGTGCCATCAAAGACAGGGCACGCAGCGGAGACCTTGATTGTCCCTGCAGTCGACATAGCTAAACTCCAGGTGGTTAAAGAATCACACAGAACAAGGGAGCACCTTGCTCTAATACCAATTGAAAGTTCTAGTATTCGACTAGAGGGGAGTGAATAGGCGATTTTTATGAAAGTCTTCAAAACATGAGTGCTTTGAAGACAAACAATAGAAATGAACCTATTGATATGCAGCGGAAGGTAGACTACACTAGATAGGCCATAGTTAAGTAAGCAATGTAGTGAAAGCACGAAGACTATCAACAGCTAGGTAGTGTGGATCAGGATGGAAGATAGTATGAAGCCAAACAGTACACAGTCTTCACACGGTGAAGTCATTCAGATCAGGCAAGAGGGCAAAGACTTCACGAAGACAAACTGTAAGTAAAGAGATAGGAAGGAGAGAACTAGTTGCTCGGAGAGGACAAGGGGTTTGTTGGACCAGTTCCAGTTGCTGTGACAACTGTACGTCTGGTTAGGGAGGCTAAGATTCAACTCAGAAGACCGCGTCTTCACCTTATTCCCCTTGAGCTAAGAACACTTAGTTCTCGCCCAATCACTCTGGTAAGTCTTCAAGGGAGACTTCCAAACCTTCACAGACTTCGTTCAGTGGCAATCCACAATGACTCTTGGATGCTCAGAACGCAACGCCTAACTGTCTGGAGGATTCACAGTCCTCAAGTGTAATAATTCTTCAGATCACACGGACAGAAAGACTTCAGTGATGCCTAACACTCTTTGGCTCTGGGTGTTTTGGGCTTTCTCCTCACAAGGATTTTCCCTCAAATGCTTCGGAGGTGGGTTGCTCTCAAACGACAAAAGCCGTGCACTAAATCTGAGCAGCCACCAACTTATGGTATAGGGGGTGGGCTATTTATAGCCAGGAGACAACCCGACCTGATTTGTCCAAAATGACCCTGGGTCACTAAGGAACTGACACGTGTCCAACGGTCAGATTTCAAACACACGCGGCAACTTAGCTTGGGCTACAAGTCAAGCTGACTCATCCAGCTCTGGATAAGGTTTTCTCTCATTGTCCTCGCTCGAAGACATAGGATTTGGTTGAGCATCACTTCAGTCACTCTGACTTGGTTCACTTGGACCCCACTTAACAGTATGGTGGTTCCTATGACTCAACAAAGAAGAAAAGGAAACTACGAAACAACTATGTCTTCGCACTCCATAGTCTTCATGCAATGTCTTCTCTTGTCATAGTCTTCAATGTGAATATCTTCACAGACCACCATTGTCTTCAATGTCTTCACACATTTTTAGGGGTCATCTCTGGTAGGTAAACCGAATCAACATGGGACTACTACCTGTGTTATCCTGCAATTCTCACAAACACATTAGTCCCTCAACCAAGTTTGTCGTCAATACTCCAAAACCAACTAGGGGTGGCACTAGATGCACTTACATCCCTCCTTGACTTGATCATGGATGGAACTGAAGCGTCTCTTGATGTGTTTGGTTCTTTTGTGAAATCTGGATCCCTTCGCTAAGGTAATTGCTCCAGTATTGTCACAAAAGATTTTCATTGGACTCGATGCACTAGGTATTACACCTAGATCGGATATGAAATCCTTCATCCAAATGCCTTCACTTGCTGCTTCTCAAGCAGCTATGTACTCCACTTCAAACGTAGATCCTACCACGACGCTTTGCTTGGAACTGCACCAACTGATAGCTCCACCATTCAAAATAAATACGTATCCGGTTTGTGACTTAGAGTCATCCAGATCAGTGTCAAAACTTGCATCAACATAACCATTTACGACGAGCTTTTTGTCACCTCCATAAACGAGAAACATATCCTTGGTCTTTTCCAGGTACTTCGGGATGTTCATGACCGTTGTCTAGTGATCCGCTCCTGGATTACTTTGGTACCTTCCTACCAGACTTATGGCAAGGCACACATCAGCTCTGGTACACAGCATAACATACAAGATAGAACCTATGGGCGAGGCATAGGAAATGACTTTAATTTTCTCTCTATCTTCTGAAGTGGTCGGGCATTGAGTCTGACTCAATTTCACACCTTGCAACACAGGCAAGAACCCTTTCTTTAACTGATCCATTTTGAACTTCTTCAAAACTTTGTCAAGTTATGTGCTTTGCGAAAGTCCTATTAAGCGTCTTGATCTATCTCTATAGGTCTTGATGCCCAATATATAAGCAGCTTCACTAAGGTCTTTAATTGAAAAACTTTTATGCATATCATTTTATCCTATCCAGAAATTCTACATCATTTCCAATCAACAATATGTCATCCACATATAATATTAGAAATACTACAGAGCTCCCACTCACTTGTAAATACAGGCTTCTCCAAAAATCTGTATAAAACCATATGCTTTGATCACATCATCGAAGTGTATATTCCAACTCCGAGATGCTTGCACCAGTCCATAGATGGATCGCTGGAGCTTGCACACTTTGTTATCACCTTTAGGATCGACAAAACCTTCTGGTTGCATCATATGCACCTCTTATTTAAATAATTCATTAAGGAATGCAGTTTTGACATCCATTTGCCAGATTTCATAACCATAAAATGCGGAAATTGCTAACATGATTCGGACAGACTTAAGCATCACTACGGGTGAGAAAGTCTCATCGTAGTCAACTCCTTGAACTTGTCAAAAACCTTTTGCGACAAGTTGAGCTTTGTAGACAGTAACATTACCATCAGCGTCAGTCTTCTTCTTGAAGATCCATTTATTCTCTATGGCTCGCCGATCATCGGGCAAGTACACAATTTGTTCTCATACATGGATCCTATCTCAAATTTCATGGCATCAAGCCATTTATTGGAATCTAGGCTCATCATAGCTTCTTCATAGTTCGTAGGTTCACCATGGTCTAGTAACATGACTTCCAGGACAGGATTACTATACCACTCTAGTGTGAATCGTGTTCTGGCTGACCTACGAGGTTCGTAGTAACTTGATATGAAGTTTCATGATCATCATCATTAGCTTCCTCTCTAGTTGGTGTAGGCATCAGGGAATGAATTTCTCTGATGGGCTACTTTTCAAATTGAGAGAAGGTACAATTACCTCATCAAGTTCTACTTTCCTCCCACTCACTTCTTTCGAGATAAACTACTTCTCTAGAAAGGTTCCATTCTTGGCAACAAAAATCTTGCATTCGGATTTGTGGTACAAGGTGTACCCAATTGTTTCCTTAGGGTATCATATGAAGATGCACTTCTCCGATTTGGGTTCGAGCTTATCAGGCTGAAGCCTTTTGACATAAGTGTCGCAACCCCCAACTTTAAGAAATAACAACTTAGGTTTCTTACCAAACCACAGTTCATATGGTGTCGTCTCAACGGATTTAGACGGTGCCCTATTTAATGTGAATGCGGCTGTCTCTAATGCATAACCCCAAAATGATAGTGGTAAATCGGTAAGAGACATCATAGATTGCACCATATCCAATAAAGCACTGTTACGACGTTCGGATACACCATTATGCTGTGGTGTTCCAGGTGGCGTGAGTTGTGAAACTATTCCATATTTTTTTCAAATGAAGGCCAAACTCGTAACTCAAATATTCGCCTCCGCAATCAGATCATAGAAACTTTATTTTTCTTGTTACGATGATTCTCCACTTCTCTCTGAAATTCGTTGAACTTTTCTAATGTTTCAGACTTGTGTTTCATTAAGTAGATATACCCATATCTGCTCAAATCATCTGTGAAGGTTAGAAAATAACGATACCTAATGTTTGCCTCAACACTCATCGGACTGCATACATCGGTATGTATTATTTCCAATAAGTCATTGGCTCGCTCCATTGTTTCGGAGAATGGAGTTTTAGTCATCTTGCCCATAGGGCATGGTTCGCATGTATCAAATGATTCATAATCAAGTGATTCCAAAAGTCCATCTGCATGGAGTTTCTTCATGTGCTTTACACCAATATGACCTAAACGGCGGTGCCACAAATATGATGCACTATCATTATCAACTTTGCATCTTTTGGCATCAATATTATGAATATGTGTATCACCACAATCCAGATTCAACAGAAATAGACCACTCTTCAAGGGTGCATGACCATAAAAGATATTACTCATATAAATAGAGCAACCATTATTCTTTGATTTAAATGAATAATAGTATCGCACTAAACAAGATCCAGATATAATGTTCATGCTCAACGCTGGCACCAAATAACAATTATTCAGGTCTAAAACTAATCTCGAAGGTAGATGTAGAGGTAGCGTGCCGACGGTGATCGCATCGACCTTGGAACCATTCCTGACGTGCACCGTCACCTCGTCCTTAGCCAATCTTCATTTAATCCGTAGCTCATGTTTCGAGTTATAAATATGAGCAACCGAACCAGTATCAAATACCCAGGCGCTACTACGAGCATTAGTAAGGTACACATCAATAACATGTATAGCAAATATACCTTTGTTCACTTTGACATCCTTCTTATCCGCCAAATACTTGGAGCAGTTCCGCTTCAAGTGAGCAGTCCCTTTGTAGTAGAAGCACTTAGTTTCAGGCTTGGGTCCAGCTTTGGGATTCTTCCCGGGAGTGGCAACTTTCTTGCCATTCTTCTTGAAGTTCATTTCTTTCCCTTGCCCTTTTTCTTGAAACTAGTGGTCTTGTTAATCATCAACACTTGATGCTCCTTCTTTATTTCTACCTCTGTAGCTTTGAGCATTGTGAAGAGCTCGGGAATTGTCTTCTCCATCCCTTGCATATTATAGTTCATCACGAATCCTTTGTAGCTTGGTGGCAGTGATTGGAGAACTCTTTCAATAACACTATCATCTGGAAGATTAACTCCCAGCTGAGTCAAGTGATTATGATATCCAGACATTTTGAGTATGTGTTCACTGACACAACTGTTCTCCTCCATCTTGCAACTATAGAACTTGTTGGAGACTTCATATCTCTCAACTCGGGCATTTGCTAGAAATATTAAATTCAACTCTTGGAACAACTCATATGCTCCATGATGTTCAAAACGTCTTTGAAGTCCCGATTCTAAGTCGTAAATCATGGCACACTGAACTATCGAGTAGTCATCAGATCGAGCTTGCCAGACATTCAAAACATCAGCATCTGCTCCTGCAACAGGCCTTTCACCTAGCGGTGCATCAAGGACATAATTCTTCTGTGCAGCAATGAGAATAATCATCAAGTTATGGAGCAGTCCATGTAGTTGCTACCATCATCTTTCAACTTAGCTTTCTCTAGGAATGCATTAAAATTCAGGGGAACGATAGCACGGGCCATTGATCTACAACATAGATATGTAAATACTATATGGACTATGTTCATGATAAATTAAGTTCATTTAATCAAATTACTTAAGAACTCCCACTTAGATAGACATCCCTCAAGTCATCTAAATGATACGTGATCCAAATCAACTAACCCATGTCCGATCATCACATGAGATGGGGTAGTCATCAATGGTGAATACCTCTATGTTGATCATATCTACTGTATGATCCACGTTCGACCTTTTGGTCTCCAGTGTTCCGAGGCCATGTCTGTACATGCTAGGCTCGTCAAGTTTAACCCGAGTATTCTGCATGTGCAAAACTGTCTTGCACCCGTTATATGTGAACGTAGAGCCTATCGCACCCTATTATCACATGGTGTCTCAGCACGACGAACTGTCACAACTGTGCATACTCAAGGAGAACACTTATACCTTGAAATTTTGTTAAGGGATCATCTTATAATGCTACCGTCATACTAAGCAAAATAAGATGCATAAAAGATAAACATCATATGCAATCAAAATATGTGACATGATATGGCCATCATCATCTTGTGCTTTTGATCTCCATGTCCAAAGCATCGTCATGGTCTCCAATGTCACCGGCTCGACACCTTGATCTCCATCTTTGTGTCGCGGTCGTCTCGCCAACTATTGCTTCTACAACTATTGCTAACGCATAGTGATAAAGTAAAGCAATTACATGGCGTTTGCATCTCCTGTCGGTTGCCGATAACTTTGACAAAACATGATCATCTCATACAATAACGTATATCACATCATGTCTTGATCATATCACATCACAACATGCCCTGCAAAAACAAGTTAGACGTCCTCTACTTTGTTGTTGCAAGCTTTGCGTGGCTGCTACGGGCTTCTAGCGTGAATCGTTGTTACCTACGGCACAAAAACCACAACGGTGATTTATCAAGATTGCTATTTTAACCTTCTACAAGGACTGGACACGGTCAAATTCGATTCAACTAAAGTAGGAGAATCAGCCACCCGCCAGCGACCTTTATGCAAAACTAGTTGCATGTCTATCGGTGGAACCTGTCTCATGAACATGGTCATGTAAGGTTGGTCCGGGATGCTTCATCCAACAATACTGCCAAATCAAAATAAGACATTGGTGGTAAGAAGTATGACAATCACCGCCCACAACTCTTTGTGTTCTACTCATGCATATCATCTACGCATAGACCTGGCTCGGATGCCACTTTTGGGAAACGTAGCATGCAATTTCAAAAAGATCTGTACGCTCATGCAAGATCTATCTAGGAGATGCATAGCAATGAGGGGGAGAGTGTGTATAATTACCCTCGTAGACCGCAAGCGGAAGCGTTTCACAATGTGGTTGATGTAGTCGAACTTTCTTCGTGATCCACCGATCAAGTACCGAACATACGACACCTCCGAGTTCTGCACACGTTCATCTCGGTGACGTCCCTCACCTTCTTGATCCAGCAAGACGTCGAGGTAGTAGATGAGTTCCATCAGCACGACGGCATGGTGATGGTGATGGTGAAGTGATCCGCGCAGGGCTTCGCCTAAGCACTACGAAGATATGACCGTGGGAGTAGACGGTGGAGGGGTGCGCCGCACACGGCTAACAATTGATGTTGTGTGTTCTGGGCGCCCCCCCCCCTCCCACATATATATAGGTGGGGGAAGGAGGGAGCAGCTAGGGGCGCCCCAAGTAGGATCTGAATCCTACTTGGGGTTTCCCCAAGTGGCGCCCCCTGCCTTATTTCACTGGAGAAGAAACGGGAAGGGGGAAGAGAGAAGGAAGGGGGGTGAACCCCCTCTTTTCCCTCTCCCACTCGGCCTCCTTCCATAGGGGGCCCTCCACCCCTTGTGGGCTGGTTTACTCCCCTCTCATGGCCCATATGGCCAATATATTCCCCCGGGGGGTTCCGGTAACCCCTCCGGCACTCCGATAAATACCCGATATACTTTGAAACACTTCTGGTGTCCGAATACCATCGTCCTATATATCAATCTTTACCTCTTGACCATTTAGAGACTCCTCGTCATGTCCGTGGTCTCATCCGGAACTCCAAACATCATTCGGTCACCAAATCACATAACTCATATAATACAATATCGTCATCGAACGTTAAGCATGCAGACCCTACGGGTTCGAGAACTATGTAGACATGACCGAAACACCTCTCCGGTCAATCACCAATAGCGGAACCTAGATGCTCATTTTGGCTCCCACATATTCTACGAAGATCTTTATCGGTCGAACCGTTATGACAACATACGTTATTCCCTTTGTCATCGGTATATTACTTGCCCGAGATTCGATCATCGGTATCTTCATACCTAGTTCAATCTCGTTACCGACAAGTCTCTTTAGTCGTTCCGTAATACATCATCCTGCAACTAACTCATTAGTCACTTTGCTTGCAAGGCTTCGTATGATGTGTATTACCGAGAGGGCCCAGAGATACCTCTCCGATACTTGAAGTGACAAATCCTAATCTCAATCTATGCCAACTCAACAAACACCTTCGAAGATATCTATAGAGCATCTTTATAATCACCCAGTTATGTTGTGAGTTTGATAGCACACAAGGCATTCCTCCGGTATCCGGGAGTTGCATAATCTCATAGTCAAAGGAATATGTATTTGACATGAAGAAAGCAATAGAAATAAAACTAAACGATCAATATGCTAAGCTAACGAATGGGTCTTCTCCATCACATCATTCTCCTAATGATGTGATCCCGTTATCAAATGACAACTCAATGTACATGGTTAGGAAACCTCAACCATATTTGATCAACGAGCTAGTCAAGTAGAGGCTCACTAGGGACATAGTGTTTGTCTATGTATTCACACATGTATTTAGGTTTCCGATCAATACAATTCTAGAATGAATAATAAATATTTATCATGAATAAGGAAATATAAAATAACAACTTTATTATTGCCTCTAGGGCATATTTCTAGAGGTCTCGGAAATTCTACGTGGGCTAGGCCCATTATTTCTAACAACCCCATTAGATCTCAAATACCCATTTAGAGATTTGTCTTTTCTCACTATTTTTTAATATACTAGTGTTTCAGTAGAGATTGTTAAGTTGAACTTCTGTCTATAGTTTTAAGTTACATCCATCCGCAACTTGACAATGGACTATGCCTTGAATTGCCTATTTTGTGTGAACAGGTTTCACTCAAAGTCATGACAATTACCTGGACGCCAGTAGGCTACCCCGCGGTTTCGAGCATATACGTCGTACTCCCTGGACTCTTCGTGAGCTTATTAGAGATCACCCAAGTCCAATAGACTATGACGTTTACAGTCGGGGCTCATATATACGCGTTCTTTCAAGTCTGCTCTGTACGACAGCACTTTGCTAATCATAGCCAATAGAAACACATTAAGGCATGTCGCCAACCTGCCTTACATCTCTAAGAGTTTTGCATCTTCACATAGAGACGGTCACATATCACTCTTCTCGGTTAACCAATAGCTTGTTCTTTTGAAGGTCTAATTCACCGGATCTCCTATCACAAAGATTGGGTTACTACTATGGTGTAACATTTATGGGTCTCAGACATATCTCACTCGATGCATTATCTATCACATTTCTTGATAGTTCCTTTGAAAAGGGATCTGCCAGATTTTTGTCTGTTTGGATATACACAACTGTTATTACTCAAGAGTTTCTCAACATCCAGACATATTTCAAATGTCTCTTCACATGTGTTGATAAATTCGCATTATTCTTAGAATTGTTCACTTTTAGCGACAACCGTCTGGTTGTTACAATTCATAAGAATAGTCGGTACATGTTTTTCAATAGGTACCTCACTCACACTACTACAAAGAGGGTCTCGTCGGGACAGCGCACATGTGTCATCATCATTCACTCCTCCCCTAGAAGTGTCGCCGCCGTCCCTAAACCCTGAGAAAATGATACCTGAGCAAAACAGACAATTGTCACTAAATTTGAAGTTTGTCTTCTCAGCTTCCCCGTTATCAACCGCGTCTCTCGGGTACTGAGCTCATTTCCTTACACCTCAATCATTTTGAACGGAGATAGGTTAATTAAGTTGTCCACTAGTTTATTTGTTGTGGATAACTCTATGAGCAACCAAACAATAGATAATCACTCAAACTAATTCCAATTGTTGACGTATATTTCTCGGCCATTGATATGTCTCTGACGTATATATAATCTTTCATATGTTCATACTATATTTGTTGGAAATATGAGCAATTTACCCTATAATTTTATTAATGGAAATACTAGATAAAGCATGACTAAAATAGCATAGATAAAGCAAGTCATGCGATCTGATAGAGAGTAGGTAAATAACATATGCAAATATGAACTAGAACCAAACATATCTAGAGCAGAGAGTAGAACAAGGAACTATGACATGACCTCTAACAGGAAAAGCGAGAACACATACGGGACAGCCACAGCAATAGTAGCACTGGACTAGGGGACGATGTCCTCGGTAGCCATGTCGTCGAGGAGGTTGTCGACGTCGGGGAAGAAGTCGGCGGCGGCGAAGTAGTCGTCGGAGTCCGGGACGTCCTTGACGAAGAAGTCAGTAGTCGCGCTGAGCGCTCCCCAAAAACCTAATCACCCTTCTCCCGTACAGGACTCAAAGAGGTGCGGTTTCGGAGGCCTACTGTCCCGACCTGCAGTGCACACCGCAAGCCGGGATGAGGAAGATCATAGCAGCATGTAGTGCTTAGGAACCGGTGTCGAGAGGAACATGATCTTCTAGTGCATCTCTCTGAGAGGAGCGACCTCCCTATTATAGGCGCAAGAGAAGGAGGTGAGAGGGCAGCGAAGGAAGGTGAAACAAAGAGACAGAGATGAAGCAAACAGCTAGCAGCCAAAGGGCTGCAGCATTCGCATTCAAACTCCACTTATCGCAAAAATCTTTTCAGCTTCCGTGCGACCTTTTGTATAGCCGTAGTGTGTGGAAAAAGTTTAGACATCGGCTCGGCTCATTCCCGCAACCTGCGGCGCGTTGTGACGAGGCGAGGCGTGGCATGGCGAGGCGGGCGGTGGAGGAGGAGCACGCGTGGATGTCCCTCTTGTTCTCATGCTCATACAAGTGGGGAAAGAACCTCCCTTATAAGGAGGTCCAACTCCCACTAAACTAGCAATATGGGACTAAACTTTAGTAGTATCCCTTGCCTTGCACGAATGGGCTAAGTGGGCCTCTAGGATTTATTAGGAATTTTTGAAATAGTTATTGGGCTGTCTCAAATAGACTAAATTCCAGCAATCCCCCACCATATCCCAGAGGCACACAAGAATTGCCTTTGGTTCCAAAACATTCTGTTATATACCAGTACTGTAGTGGAGACTGTTAAGTTGAACTTCCACCTAGAACTCTGTGCTACACTAGTAAGCAACTTGAACAGTGGACTGGGCCTTGAACTGCAAGTTTTCTGCGAATCTAGCTTCACATAAAGCCTTGACCCGATACGTGGCTACCGTGGGTCTTCTCCGTGGGTGGAGCTTATGTGTCATACTCCGAGACCTTTCATGAGTTTACTAGAGAGAACCCTACTCTCATAGATTGCGACATTTAACAATCAGACTCATATAGGTGCTTTTTCAAAAGATGTTTTGCGGGACAACATCTCTGCTTCAATGAGCCATTTAGAACACATTAAGATATACATCAACCTGCCATGCAGATTTAGAAGAGTATTGCATCTTCATGGATTGGTATTGTTAACAGTAAGGATACTCTCCTCTCAGTTGACCAACAGCTTGTCTTCCACATCTAATTCACGGGATCTCTGATCACATAGACTAGGTTACCACTGTGAACAACTCATGTTGTGGGTCTCATACCCATCTCCCTCGATGCATTATCTATGACATTAGGTGATAGGCCCTTAGTAAAAGGATCTGCCAGATTTTTAGATCTTTGGATATAATCCAATGCAATAACTCCGGAGTTTCTCATTTTTCTAACAGACTTTAACCTTCTCTGAATGTGTCTTGATGACTTCATGTTATCATTTGAGCTGCTCACTTTCGTGATCACAGTTTGATTGTCGCGGTTCATAAGGATACCTGGTACAGGTTTCTCAACAACTGGCAAGTCATTCAAGAGCCGATGAAGCCAATCTGCTTCAATCGTAGCTGTATCTAGTGTTGTGAGTTCTGCTTTCATTGTTGACCTTTTTAAGATGGTCTTCTTGCAAGACTTCCAAGAAACAGTGCCACCTCCATGAGTGAATACATATCCGCTTGGCGCCTTTATTTCATCAGCATCTGAGATCCAGTTTGAGTCACTATACCCTTCAAGCACCTTTGAGTGCCCAGTGTAGTGAATTCTATAATTCGTAGTGCCTTTTAAATAACATAAAACTCTCTCTAGAGCTTTCCAATGCACATCTCCTAGTTTTGAGACAAACAGGCTCAGTTTGCTAATAGCAAAAGAGATGTTAGGTCTTGTAGCACTGGTTAAATACATAAGCGAGCGAATAATCTGAGAATATTTCAACTGGTCTCTAGCAATTCTTCGATTCTTTTGAAGCAACATAGTGGCATCATATGGTGTTGGAGAGGGTTCGCAGTCACTATAACCAAAGAGACTCAAGATCTTTTCCACATAGTGAGATTGAAGCAATGTAATCCCACCATCATCGTCTCTCAACAACTTGATGTTCGGAATGACATCGGCCACTCCTAAATCCTTCATCTCAAAGCAATGAGATAAGAAATCCTTGACCTCCTTAATAACCTTCAGATTTGTTCCGAAAATCAATATGTCATCAACATATAAGCAAAGGATAACTCCCTCGCCCCCACCATGGCGGTAGTACACACATTTACCAGCTTCGTTTACAACAAAGCATGCGACTATTAAAGTTCTTTCAAACTTCTCATGCCACTGCTTGGGTGCTTGCTTAAGTCCACACAAAGACTTCAGCAACTTGCACAATTTTCCTTCCTGGCCATCTACTACAAACCCATCTGGTTGTTCCATATAAATTTCCTCTTCCAGCTCCCCATTTAGGAAAGAAGTCTTAACATCCATTTGATGAACGAGAAGACCATGTGAGACAGCTAGTGAAAGTAGTACTCGAATAGTGGTTAGTCGCGCCACATGTGAGTAAGTATCAAAGAAGTCTTCACCTTCCTTTTGAGTATAACCCTTAGCCACGAGCCGAGCCTTGTACTTCTCAATAGTACCATCAGGCCCAAGCTTCTTCTTGAAAACCCATTTGCATCCTATAGGTTTGCACCCATAAGGACGATCAGTTATCTCCCAAGTTTCGTTTGCCAAGATGGAATCCATCTCACTACGGACCGCTTCCTTCCAGTAGTCAGCATCCTCAGATGCATAGGCCTTTGAAATAGAACTGGGAGTGTCATCTATGAGATACACAAGAAAATCATCACCAAAAGACTTTGCAGTCCTCTGTCTCTTGCTCCTAGTAGGAACTTCATTGTTCTCCTCCACAGGATTTTCAAAGTGTTCCATCGAAATGGCGGGTTCAGTAATTGTAACTGGTTCTTGAGTCGATGAACTAGGCATCTCCTGATTAGATGAGGTAGCCATATCCTTCATGGGAAAGATATCTTCAAAGAAAGTCGCATCATTTGACTCCATGATCGTACCAACATGCATGTCAGGTACCTCAGATTTTACAACCAAAAATCTATAACCAATGCTATGAAAAGCATATCCCAAGAAAACACAATCCATAGTCTTTGGTCCAAGCTTTCGCTTCTTTCAAATTGGCACATTGACTTTCGCCAAACAACCCCATGTTCGTAGATAAGAGAGCTTTAACCTTTTCTTCTCCCATTCCTCGAATAGAGTAATCTCTTTGTTCTTTGTGGGAACTCGGTTTAGGACATGACATGCAGTCAATATCACCTCCCCCCACCATGCCTTGGAGAGACCCGGTGTGTCTAACATGGCGTTAACCAAATCAGATAGAGTACGGTTCTTTCTTTCGGCCACCCCATTTGACTGAGGCGAATAGAGAGGCATCCTCTCATGGATTATACCATGTTCCTCACAAAAGGAATCAAATTCATTTGAGAAATACTCTCCACCACGATCGGACCTAAGCCTCTTGATCTTTCGATCAAGTTGGTTTTCCGCTTCAGCTTTATAGATCTTGAAATAATTCAAAGCCTCATCCTTAGATTTTAGAAGATACACATGACAGTATCTCGTGGAGTCATCAATTAACGTCATAAAATACTTCTTTCCACCTTTTGCAAAACACCATTCATTTCACATAGATCTGAATGTATGAGCTCTAGTGGTGCAAGATTTCTCGTTTTCGCAATCACATGAGACTTATGAGGTTGCTTAGCTTGCACACACACTTCACACTTAGATCCCTTGACAGTGGTGAAACTAGGGGTTAAGTTTAACTTCGCTAGTCACGACATGCAACCAAAGTTAACATGACAGAGACGTGAGTGCCACACATTTGATTCACTATTGTTGCAAACATGATTAACAACTTTATTGCAAATGTCTGATAAGGATAAACGAAACAGGCCTCCTAACTCATAGCCTTTACCAACAAAGGTTCCATACTTGGATATTACAAATTTATTCGACTCAAATACAAGCTTGTAACCATCTCTACACAGAAGAGATCCGCTAACAAGATTTTTATTGACGGAGGGGACATAATGCACGTTCTTCAGTCGCACGATCTTCCCCGAAGTAAACTTCAGATCCACCGTGCCAACACCACGAACAGAAGCACTTGAACTGTTGCCCATCAGCATGGTGGAAGTCCCTGCGGTCTGATAAGACGAAAACATGGAAATATCATCGCATACATGCACATTAGCACTCGTGTCAATTAACCAATCAGGAGAATGGCATACCGAAAGAATAGTGGGAAATATACCATACCCAGCATCCTTCATGTCAGTGTCTCCAATGACAACATTAGCGGTCGTGCCGCCTTTCCCAGGATGACGCTTGTCATAGCGATTAGGGAAACTAGGAGCCCAATGATCAGGATCTCCACACATATGACAAACACCTTTCTTCTTGTCATTCTTCTTCTTGAAGTTCGTGTGCTGTACAGCCTTGTTCTTCCCATCAAACTTTGCTTAATCATCAAACTTGCCCTTGTTCTTGAACTTATGGGGCTGGAAGTTTTTCTTCTGTACCAGATTGACACTAGGACCTCCCTCAATACCTCGAGCACGGTTATCCTTTGCTCTCGCCTTTTCTTCGACATCAAGAGTACCAATGAGATCCGGAACGAAAAACTCCTGCCTCTTATGCTTCAGTAAGGTAGCAAAGTTCCTCCACGTGGGAGGAAGCTTAGTGATGATACCTCCGGCAATAAACTTGTCCGGTAGGATACAATTGAAGTGCTCAAGTTCTCTAGCAAATGACTGTATCTCATGAGCTTGCTCAACCACGGAGCGCTCTTCGGTCATCATGTAATCATAGAATTGCTCCATGATATACAGCTCAGTGCCAACATCCAAGACCCCAAACTTGGCCTCGAGTGCGTCCCACATATCTTTTCCATTATCAATTGACGCATAAGCATCAACTATGTTCTCACCAAGAACACTTAAAAGAGCAGCCTTAAACAGAGTATCCATTTTCTGAAAAGCTTGTGCCTGTTGAGCATCATACTCTCCTTCAGGTTTGCCAAGAGTGGCGTCATAGCAGCTCATGGTTTGAAACCACGGAACGGCTCTCACGCGCCACCTCTTATAGTGAATACCCTCAAACATAGGAGGAAGCAGCAAAACCACTCGGGGTAAATTGCCTATAATAAGGTTGTTGGATTGTTGGAAATATGAGCAATGTACCATATAATTTTATTAATGGAAATACTAGATAAAGCATGACTAAAATAGCAGAGATAAAGCAAGTCATGCGATCTGACAGAGAGTACGTAAATAACATCTGCAAATATGAACTAGAACCGAACATATCTAGAGTAGAGAGTAGAATAAGGAACTGTGACATGACCTCTAACTGGAAAAGCAAGAACACGTACAGGATAGCCGCAGCAACAGTAGCACTGGACTTGGGGTCGGTGTCCTCGGTAGCCATGTCGTCGAGGAGGTTGTCGACGCCGGGGAAGAAGTCATCGTCGGGGAAGTAGTCGTCGGAGTCCGGGACGTCCGTGACGAAGAAGTCAGTAGTCACGCTGAGCGCTCCCCAAAAACTTTATCACCCTTCTCCCGTACAGGACTCAAAGAGGTGCGGTTTCGGAGGCCTACTGTCCTGACCTGCGGTGCACGCCGCAAGACGGGATGAGGAAGTTCATAGCAGCAGCGTAGTGCTCAGGAACTGGTGGCGAGAGGAAGAGGATCTTCTGGTGCATCTCTCTGAGAGGAGCGACCTCCCTTTTATAGGCGCAAGAGAAGGAGGTGAGAGGGCAGCGACGAAAGGTGAAACGAAAAGACGGAGATGAAGCGAACAGCCAGCAGCCAAAGGGCTGCACCGTTCGCATTCGAACTCCACTTATCGCAAAAATCTTTTCAGCTTTCGTGTGACCTTTCGTATACCTGTGATGCGTGACAAAAATTTAGACATCGGTTCGGCTCATTCCCGCAATCTGCGGCACGTCGTAACAAGGCAAGGCGTGGCGTGGCGAGGCGGGCGGCGTATGAGATTCAGTTCTCCCCTAGAATTGAGGAACCTGAGCTTGCACGCATTTGGAAGATTAAGACTGAAGGCATGGTGAGATTTTACATGTGTCTACTCCTGCAGAATAGGAACAGGACAGCCGACCGGTTGCGCATGAGAGCAATGATGTTTGCTGGTTGTGCGATCAAGAGGAAGAGAGCGCTGCCCATGTGACTCTACTAAGCCAAGGAGGTTTGGCACGAGTTTCAGAAGTTCAAATGCGAGGTTGTGCGCCCTGTTGTGTCTTCGACATTTTCAGTTATATTAAATCTCTGGTTTAGAGAGTTAACTTTCTTTTGTAGATCTTTCTCTAATTCTTTAATTGCTCTTTTTTTCTTTAATAAATTTGGGAATGGTGGTGTAGGGTGACATCGAGCCACAGCTCGCCCACCAATGCCGAGGAGGTCAGTACAACGGCATATGTTGCCTGGAATCTGTGGAAAGAGCAAAACGGGAGGGCCAAGGAGTAAGAAGTGTTGTTTTTATACTCATGACAGCACAATCAAACACCTCTTTTTCAAATGCAAATGTGCATGTTCTACGTGGTCAGACATTCAAATAGTGTCAAATTTGTATCCGCCCACAAGTGTTGCCAATATTTTTGGTCATTGGTTGGACAGTATTTCAAATAGCTTCAAAACACTAATAAAGGTGTGAGCATATGCCATAAGTTGGCCGTTTTGGCTATGTGGAAGCGATTTGGTATTTAATGACAAAAAAGGTTACTTTCCGGTGTACGCACTTGCCAGGTACGTGGTCTATGCTACAACGACCAAAACACCAACCGCTGTTAAGGCGGTCTGTACGTGATTGGAGCATGTGGCTACAGAGGGTTTTTCCCAACATGGATGACAACATAACCTATGGATTGATCCATCACCACCTTCAGCATAGACAGAGTGTCGGTTTATAGGAGTTTATTATTGCCGATTTGTCAGTTTATATTTCATGGATTTTTGTCAGACTTTCGGGTTTGACTGTGTACATCTTAGTTATGTCAAGACCGGGTGTTACTCATAATTCTTTTTGTCCGCTTGATGCAACATTTTAAGATAATAAAATCGCCCTTTTATCAAAAAAAGAGGGAGATGACATCAATAGCTTTGGCGGGGCTGATTAGAGATGATATCAAGCTGGTGAATGATGCTATAAACGGTACTGCTAGAATGGATGTATAGGATGAGATGTGGCTGAGCGATAGAGGCTTCTCTAGGTGCTGGGTGTGGTCTGTTGTTTTTGCTTTTCTGATTAGTGTGCTGTAAAAGAAATTCCCCCTCTATAATGAAAAGGCAGAGCATCTGCTGTTTCAGTCAAGACCTTGTAGCTAACACTATTATATGAGTAATTAATAAAGAGAATGGAGTAAGTGTTATTTCACATTTTCATTTGTGCCAGCAAAGGCACTGGCGCAATGTAAGAACAGATGGGAAGTCCGGTAGAGATATCTGCACCAGGAACCAGGGCACGACGCAGCTGGGAGACGTGGAGGCTAGGTTGCAGTTGGAGACGATAGCGACGAAAAGCCATGAAGCTTGTAGATTTGATTCATTGAGAGGAGGGCTACCTTCGAAGTTGTACGGATTGCAAGAGCCCATCGATGAAGTCCATACCATCATATCCCAGAGTCCTTAGGAACCGGATGAGGGGCGAGATTTACGAACTACTCATAATTCACAATGGGAAAGGGCGGGGAAGAGGAAGAGGACAACAAAGTTCAGAAGCAACTCATACTGAGGATGGATGTGTGCATCCGCTTGCAGAGGCCGGAAGATCAATAAGTACTGGGTAAAATATATCACTAGTTCATAAGAGTTGCTTATGGCTGTTTTTGTTTGGGATTCAGTTTCAACAGATTCAGTTGTGGGCATGTTGTGCTGGCAAAACTGTTGTGCTAAGGAAACAGCTGTAGTGAAGGTTAGCTGTTTGGCAACGCAGCTGTGGAAATGACTGTGAGCTGGTGAAAAGCCTGAAATGCCCTTAGAGCACTGAGATCAGTGTAACTTGTTGATTCAATGTTAATAGATTGTTTTAAATGGTATTTTGACTGACAGGAAATGATTTGTTCTATGGTAATGCATAAAATATATCATAATAATGATTTTCTCACTTTCTTGCTTATATATACATAGAATAATAGTGAGAAAAAGAATTATGTTATCACATCGCTAGTCCATGCGAGTCACAATTGCCCATACAATACAAAAGATAGTCCATATACCAAAACCTCTATATCTGGGGATGTTTTCGCCCTGAGGTTTACCCATTTGGCTGAAAATGGCCCTCTGGTAATCAGATACATGGCACGTGCAATATTTTGGGTTCTCACCGTGTACATTTACATGGTGGACATAGATCGCTGACCAAAATGCACTTTACGATCCGTATAAATACAATGTAACGACGGACGCGCCGTGCCACCGTGCGGGCTATGCTAATAACTAATAATCCATACAAAAGAGAGCTAAAGAATTAACTAATCCGTACAAAAGAGAGCTAAAGAATTAGACGGTGCAAAAGAGAGCTAATGCATGTCAATCATATTGAGGAAGACCACGTTTAAATTCAGTTGCCCACGAACACATATTCAGAAAGACCACGACCACGACCACATATACAGCATGCATGGCATTACGGTATCAACAGCAGCAGCACCATATAGCATCGATAACAAGCAGCAGCATACAACATTGATTACATCATTACAGTATACATTCACACATCAGCGACTCCAAGCGGACGCATCACCAGCACTTAGCAACGCCGGGGCGCGACGTACATTTCGTCGAGGAACGGGCCTCGATGGGATCGACACATCATGGCAGTCTTCCTGTAAATTGCGAGAATAGGCAAGGTTGGCGTTGGGAAAATCACGAATCCCTACCAGCTTTTTTTTTGAGGGGGGAAACCAAGTTTATTCAGTAAAATCCACACGAAGTGGGATACATCTCTGGTCATGAGGAGCGCCAAACTAGACGTGGCGTCCTGGACCTCTCGAGAGGGAGAACTTGGCTAAACTATGTGCTTCATAATTCACAACACGACTCTCATATGAAAAAATACATTGAAAGAAGGAAGCTCTAAGATTTACTTCGGCGATGATCGCTCCATACGTCCCGTGTGACCTCCTGTTGATATCTGAAACTACTTGTTGACAATCTGACGCGATGACAAAATTCTGAATGCCCATGTCTTCCGCGAGGGATAAAGCCTCCCGGCATGCTATAGCTTCAAGTGTAGCCGGGTCTTCCACTCCTTCGATCACTAGCGCTGAACTGCCCATATAGTTTCCATCCGCATCTCTGCAAACAGCTGCTGCCGATCCTCCTCTTCTTGCCATAACCACATGAATCTTGCAATATCCCGGTGGTGGTTTCTTCGGCCTTCTCTGCACGAGTGCCACGGACTGTGGTGCATTACACCGCTCTGGTTCCTTGACCTTTATGGTATCTAGTTCTGCCATGAAACGACCAATGAACCCGAAGGTAGATTGGGGACTCTGAAAAATAGATTCATGGATAGCTTTGCGACGAGCATGCCAAATACACCACAATGTGACTGCTGCGAGGATGAACTGATCGTGTGATAGCACCTGCATCAGTGTAAACAGCCACTCCCTTGCGCTTGGTTCCGTGCTCTCTATCATTTTATGTGTGATATCCTCATCCATGAGTGCCCAAACACTCCTTGATGATGAGCACTCTAGCAATGAGTGGCGCCACGAATCCCGGTTACCACAAAGCCCGCATTGGTCGGAGTCAGCCATGTTCCTCTTTGCTCTGACATCGTTTGTTGGAATGGAGTGCTTCGAGAGTCTCCATAAGAACATTCTAATTTTCCCGGGCACCTCCGTCCTCCATAGTTTTTTCCAGGCTCCCTCCTCAGCTATGGAATTAGATGGTCCCGCCGACCCTTCTAGCCAAGCTTCCCTTCTTATTTTGGTTGCAACGAGCATTCTGTAAGGTGACCTGACGGTAAAAACTCCATGCTTCTCGTAGTACCAAGCCCAAAAGTCACTTATATTTCTTGTGCACAGAGGGATTGCTAGAACAACTTGTGCATCTATTGGCATAAGATGTTGTTGCACCAGTTGTTTGTTCCATGATGCCGTTGTGCCACTGATTAGCTCAGAAACCCTGGTGGGTGGGTTTTGAGTTATGCTTCCCAGGGGTCGGAACATCCCCTCATGGGGTAGCCAGTTCTGATCCCAAATGTGTGTTGTTTCTCCGTTGCCAATCCGTTTGATCAATCCCTGACGCAGTGTATCTCTTCCCTCCATGATAACCCTCCACACTTGGCTTGGGTGACTCCCAAGTTCAGCAGTCAGAATATCCGAATTAGGGTAATATATACTCTTCAAAATACGTGCACTCAGGGTTTCTGGGTTCTGTAGCAGCCTCCATGCCTGTTTTGCCAACATAGCTAGGTTAAATAGCTCAAAGTCTTTGAAGCCCAAGCCTCCCATGCTCTTGGGCTGCGTCATAGTTTTCCTGGAGACCCAATGAGGCTTCCGTTTTCCTTCCTTATTGCCCCACCAGAATTTCCTAATAAGCATGTTCAGATGTTCGCATAGCCCTCTCGGGAGCTTGAAGCAAGACATAGAAAAAACCAGTACTCCCTGTGCCACAGATTTTACCAACACTTCCTTCCCTGCGGAGGAGATAGTACGTTCAATCCAGCCCTGAACCTTACTCCACAGGCGGTCTTTTAAGTACTTAAAAGCATCGTTTTTTGAGCTCCCTACATCAGAAGGCATCCCCAGGTATTTCTCATTTAGTGTCTCATTAGGAACATGGAGTATCTCTTTGATCTCTTGTCTCACAGAGTCCGGAACCCCCTTGCTGAAATATATAGACGATTTTGAATGGTTTATCCTTTGTCCCGTTGCCTGGCAATAGGTCTCCAAAACATGGTACACCTCATTAGCTCCCACACTATTGGCCTTGATAAACAGCAGGCTGTCATCAGCAAATAAAAGGTGGCTAACAGGTGGTGCCGTAGGAGCAACCTGCAAACCACTCAAGTTGGATGACTCACTTTTTGATTTTAAGAGGCACGAAAGGCCCTCTGCTGCCAGCAAGAACAAGTATGGAGATATCGGGTCCCCTTGTCTGATCCCTCTCGAAGGTTTGAAATATTGTAGTTTCTTTCCATTGAACAAAACAGAGAAACTGACTGTGGTAACCAGGCCCATAACAATATCAACCCACCTGTTACTGAAACCAGCTTAAGCATTATAGCTCTAAGATATGGCCATTCCACCCTGTCATAGGCTTTCATCATATCAAGCTTGAGGGCGCAGGACTGATTTTTCTTAGCTTTGTTTCTCTTCATAAAATGCAAGCACTCATATGCAGTTATAATGTTATCTGTGATCAGCCTCCCTGGAACAAAGGCTGACTTGTTCCTCTGATATAATCTCAGGCGGCACTTCTTTCAGTCTATTTGCTATCACCTTTGAAGCAATTTTATACAAAACATTGCACAAGCTAATTGGGCAGAATTGAGATAGGAGCGTTGGGTTTTTTACCTTTGGGATAAGAACCAAAACAGTATCATTGATGCTTTCCGCTGATTCTGTACCTTCTACAATCCTTAGTACAGCCTTTGTAACATCATCCCCACACAGGTCCCAGTGGTGCTGAAAAAAGTGCGCCGAAAATCCATCGGGACCAGGCGCCTTGGTGGGGTACATCTGAAAGAGAGCTTTTTTAACTTCATCTTTGCTATACGGCGCATTCAGCGACTCGTTCATTTCTGCAGTTACTTTTGTTGGTACTGTATCAAGAACCTGGTCCATGTTGTGCACTCCCTCAGAGGTGTACAAGTCTCGGTAAAAACTATTGGTGAGATCTTCCATCTCGCTCACGTTAACTGTCATCTGCCCATCCGCCCTCTGTAGTTCTTTGATCTGATTCTTCCTTCTTCTGCGACTTGCTCGGAGGTGAAAGAAATAAGTATTCTTATCACCGTGCATTAGCCATTCAAGACGGGCACGCTGACGCCATAATATTTCCTCCCTATGATATAACTCTGTGAGCCTCTCAATTAACTTTAACTCAACATGTGTCGGACCAAATCTGTTTGGGGATTCTAGCATCTCCAGTAGCTCTTGTTTCAGTCGCTGAATGTCGCGTCGCACGTTGCCAAAGTTCGTCCTTTCCCAGTGTGACAAATCTGAAGACAGCGACCGCAGTTTGTCGTTGAGGGAGCCGACAGAATCTCCTGCGCTATTGGACCATGCACGCTGGATGGCAGGCTTCAGCGTGGGATCTCGCTCCCATGCAACCTCGTACTTAAATGCCTTTGGGGCCCGCCTGCATGCATCGCCATGCATGAGGTTCACGTAAATGGGAACGTGGTCGCTGGTCGCTGCCGTTTTGTGTTCTACCTGCGCCGAAGGGAAGGCAATACTCCAGGCCGGGTTCGATACTCCCCTGTCTAGGCGCACTCGTGTATACGTGCCGCCAGTCACCTTTTTTTCAAAGGTCCAAACTGTGCCCGTATAGCCTATGTCCGTAAGACCACATGTATCAAGGGCATCCCTAAACGCATCCATCTGCGCTTGGCTCCTGTTGCCCACACCATCATGCTCATGCGCATATAAAACTTCATTGAAATCTCCGATGGCGAGCCATGGTATGTCACTAGCCCCCACAATTCCTCTGAGCATGTCCCACGTTTTGTACCGCTCGTTAACTTGTGCTTCTCCGTAAACAAAGGTGACCCTTATTTTCATGTCAACCAGCTCATCAATTTCAACATCTATATGATACCGAGAATAACCAACAATCTCGAGCTTTATTTCTTCGTTCCAAAAAATACCTAATCCACCACTTCTGCCAGAACTACTAACAGCAAAACTTTTATTATAGCCTAATGAACCAACCAAACTCTCGACTCTAGAACCCTCTATTTGGGTTTCCAAGATACACAGTACAGAGGGGGCAAACTGCTTCGTTAATTCACGAAGCTCTCGAACTGTCGCGGGTTTGCCAGCTTCGCGGCAGTTCCAACAGAGGAAACTCATTGCGCTAGGCGCGACCCCACTAGGGAGCCCGCCAAACGCGCATCAGGTATTTTGTTTGCAGCTGTGTTCTTTCCGTTGTTCTTCTCACTTGTCGACGTGCTTGGTTTGTTCCTTTTCTGCTCCTGCTTTGAGGAAGGGCTGGGTGGGTGATCACTTGGGCCCGGCAGTAGCAGAAGATTGCTTGCACCGGGTGCTGACACCGAGGGAACAATCCCGGCTCCTCTCTTTCTGTTTCTGTCAGCCTCAATCATGGATACATCTCTGTCCTCTTGCTCACTGTCACCTTCATTCAGATCTTCATGGGTAGTATGCTCTGCTGGACCGCGTGCACGACCACGTCCCCTCCCCGATCTGCCTGTCCCACGACCTCCTCGAGATCCATGGCCCTCAGCTGAACTGCGACCTTCTCCTGGCCCATTACCCGGTCCTTTGAACCAACCAGCTTTTAGGTCTTTGAAAACAAGAGCTTTCGGGGGGTGTACACCATCGCCACACTCCTTATAGAGGTGACCCATGTACCCACAAACAGCACACCAATCTGGTAGGCGCTCGTATTTCACCCTGAAGATCACCCTCTGGACAGCCTCTTTCTTCTTGACAACCAAAGAAACTGCATTCTTGAGTGGTATCGTAACATCAATCCTCAGTTGGACCCGTGCAAAATTACCTTCGAAGTCATGGGACTTTGGCTCTGCAAAGATGAACTCCCCCACCGTGGCCGAAAGAGCCTTGATCTTGGAGAAAAACCCATCCGGAAGATCATGTATCTGCATCCAGATGTCGATCTTGTTCAGCTCAATTGTTGATGGCTTAGTGAATCCATCCTACGGGGCAATGACCACGGCCTTCCCTTTGAATTGCCACGGGCCTTCCTCCATGACGCGCTCCCAGTCACCGAGGCAGCCAAACTGCATTGTGTACAGGTTATCTTCGAGGGGGCGGATCTTTACCTCCTTCGCCAAATCCCATGCGACCCTCATGTTTCTGAAAAACCAGTATTGGCTATAGGGTTTTCCGGTGTGAACCCTAGCAATTGCCATCCACCGCGTCGTCTCCACCGGTAGCTCTTCATCCTCGATCACAACGTCTTGAAGATCGTCCTCTTTCAATCCTAACTCCTCCATCATGGCCTCCAGATCGGAGACCGCCTGTCCCGATCCCGATGCGACATCCTCCATGTTCTCTTGCCGAGAATTCTGATCCGCGGGCGGTAACAAACCCTAACACGAGCCCCGACTCCCTGCCGCCGGCGGGGAGAAGAGGCCCAGGGGATGGCCGGTCTCTACGGGGGAAGCTGATCGCCGCCGCCCTAGAGGAGAAAAACCCTAACGAATCCCTACCAGCTTCGCTGGGAAAGTACGCATCTGGTCGCTTTGGGCTATAACACGTAAAACAGGCCGAAGCTGTTTTGGGCTGTCTCCACGAAGCTGCCCATGTTTAGTCGTTTGTTCCGGTTTCAGCTTTTTTCCACGAGAAACTGGCTCCTGAAGCTGAAACAAACACAGCCTATATCCCTCATGCCAAAACCGCAAAAATATATCAACCGAGTGAGCGACCCACTCCGCGAAACAATAGTACTGTATTAGTTTACAAAAGTAGCTGATTGTGGCAAAACCTTACACTCTGCTAAACACTACTATTATTATTCATTACAAATTCAAGGCAACATGACAGGGTACTCAAAAATAAGGATCACAAGTTCACAATACACCTTGAGGATACTGCACTTCCCTATCAACTTCATGTCAGACAGTTCTCATCTCAATCTGGATGGATTCTGCAGCCGCAGAGCCGCTGTGCATGCCATTCTGCTGCATTGGACAAGCCTCTTGGCCACCAGCATTCTCAAAGCGCCAATGGGACTCGCTGTTCGCGGTTTCACAGAGGGGTTGATCCGAGGCAGCAGAATCGTGGCCTATGTTGCCATTCTCCAATTGAAGAGAATCTTGGCCGACGTTGTCACCACCACCACCATTGAAACTTTCCACATCAGCTACTCTCCCACTGGTACGGCTGGCATGAACCAGCCTCCCAATGCTTACCAGCAGCATGAGAGTCGAAATAACTCCGGTGATGACGAACGCACCAGCGACGCTTGGCAAACTGATTTGCGTGGAATCAGGGTCGGAGCTGCCATCACCCACCGATGACGACTGTGGATCTGCGCCTAACCATTTTCGTTGAATCCTCAATCCCTCGTCGCCTCCAGTTATGTTCAAGATGGCAGTAGAAAGATCATGCACGAGCGGCGAACCTAGACAGAATGCCTGAAGATAAAAGGTAAGCATGGTTGTAGGTAAACCCGTAACTTTGAATATAATTTAGTGGAATGGAGATGTACAAAGTCAAAAAACAATCATGATTGCACTACATTTTAATACAAAATGGCAGGCATGATCAAGGTAAAGAAGCATGATACAAATGAACAAATTGTTGTGCTGCCAGTGTATTATTTTCTTTTCTCTGAAGAAAAGCAAAACATGTTTTGTGGGTAATCATATGCTTAGCAGTTAGCACTACAATATGTAAGTATGTTTGTCAGAATTTTTGGTGCAGTACATCCAAACTATTAATGGATATAGGTAGATGTACGCCCATGCTTAGAAAGTCCATACTTAAAGTGAAGATAAAAAACATGACGGCACTAACTAACTTCTGTCCCTAGCTAGGATGCAACATACTAGCACTTAAAGGACAAATGCTGAATATACTTAGCTTTAGATTGAGAAGCTTACAAAACCAAATCCAGGAGTCATGTACATGAGATTAACCATCCTAAAGTCTTCCTTATTCCGAGGATCAGAGAGGAATGATGTCAAGAAGGGAAGCTCATCAACGATAGCTGATACCGATCCATTTCTCAAAGCATCAGCATAGTCCTCTTTCTTTATGTAGCTCTGTAGCCTATCTTTGTCGAAATAATAATTTTTTATCAAGATGGACCGCAGAAATGACCCCTCTTGGTGTCCAACAGAGCCATTCCTGAGCTGGAGCTGGTTCAGATCTGTCACTGAAGGCCGGCGGCTCTTTGCGGTTAGTATGGCTGACAAGCTTGCTGTGTAACTCTGCACTACAATCAGAACCACAAAGCACCATACCACCACAACAATTTTTGACAAGGGGCTTCTAATAGTCTGAGCTGCGCATGGAATAACCAAGAAATTTAGTACATGACTACTGTAGTAAACTAATTGAATCTCTTATCAGACATCAAATATTACCCAGAAGTTTAAGTACGAAGTGCTAACCATGTGAAAATGTCAAAGTAGAGAAAGCGAAGTAAGAAGCGGTGCTGAACTGTCTCAAATTTGATCCCTGGTACTCTTGATTTCTGGAGCGCTCAATCATCCACACAACAAAGCCAGTATAGAAGAAGAAGCCCACAGTTGTAAACCAAAGTGCCGAACTCAGTGGCTTCACAAATTTCCACTCAACTGTTTCTGGCTCGTCCTCAGCGAGCACAAGCATAAACACTCCAGATTGTGTGTATGGCATTGTAAAATCTGTGTCAGCAGCTCGATCAGGAGTTATGCTAACATCACCAACTGCTGCATCATACACCTGTTATCAACCAGAAAATAGGGGTCAAAATGGATCTAGTAGCAAAAAACTAAATGTTACAAGTCAAACCATGCAAGTATGTATGAGAAAAGCGCACTAACCCCTGAAGACACGTTGCCTACTAGCGCATCGTAGGAACCATGGAAGACATAAAACTCATAGCGTGGTGGACGACGTAGCTGCTTCATAGCGGCTTCGAAGATATCAATGCTGTAGCCAGTGACCTTTTGGTAACTGGTATTCGGATCGGCAACATGCACAAAATCTTCAAAACCTTCTTTCTGCGGCACCGCAATCCTGAGCAACGTCTTATTATGGCTTCTGCAGTTCATCCTTGCTTTTCCTGTCTGTAATTTCCTGTCATTTCGTCTACCAGTTTTTGGAGTAAGAAATGTTATAGTGTCATTGTCAAGTGTAAAGCCGATCTTGCTGTGACCCCTGGAAGCTGTTGCAGGATCTTCTAGCCAGAAGGTGCAGGATGTTGGGGAAATGCCGGAGAAAGAGAGAACCGGAATGCGGTGGCGGCGGCCCAGGTAGGAGAGGAAATCTATTTCTGTCGATGTTTGAGGAACCCAAATGATGGCCTGCACTCGGGCATTATTGATAAGATCATCGGCTGCAAAGATCACAGGCACTACAAATTAGCTTAAGAAATAGGTCAAACTTTTGGATTATGCGCAGAGGTTTCGCAGCAAATGCATCGAAGTAATGGGGGAAAATTAGGGGGGGCTGGTGCGTCGGCGGCGTGCTCCCTCTGCGACGGACGGGGGAGGCAAGCGGAGGACCTGACGGGAAGAGTCAGAGAGGCAAGAGAGGGGAAACCTTGTGAGCGAGGACCTTCGCAGGGCCGCCGGCGGCGCGGGATCGAAGCGTCGAACACCTTGAGGGCTTGAGGTCAACACAGTGATGGGCTTCGACCTTTCTTTGCGAACTTCACGGGCTTGGACCTTTTTTTGAAATAGATGGGCTTTCACTGGTCTTTCGAATGTTTTCTAGATGCTTGGTTTTTTTAAAATATTTTTGATTGCTTACCACATGGTTATTTTAGATGCTTGTTTCTCGAGTGTTGGGCGTGGACTTGTGTGAACAGTGGAAATGTAGTCTGCTTACTTACCACACCTTTTGAGCTTTTCTGTTCTTTCAAAAGCATCTATCAAATTTAAAGAATTACTGTGAGAATCAATGTGCTTTTTTTTGCGGGTGAGAATCAATGTGTTGTTGGATGGTTGGGAGGAAAATGTGTCACTTGTCCACTTCAAAAAAATAATCCATGCATTGCACCAGGGGCATAAATATTCTAGTGAGTTAATATGATTGCGTAAAAAATGGACTTTAGATGTGGATTAAATCACCACTTATGAGATTACCGTAGAAAACATGGTCTTATTTAGGGCTCATTTTGTTTGTGGGAAATATTAGCGGTCAAAATTTTGTTATGAAGATTGTGACAATGTCCCAAGGGTCACTTTTGTATGTGTAGTTCCTAAGCCTCAATGCCCAAAGGGTCAAAATTGTTAGAAAGGTAATTTATGATAGAAATGCCCCTGGTGACATCATTTTTTTGTGTGGCACTGGTAACAACATTGATTAGAGAGGTAATTATTGACAATTAATTAATGGTCTTACCAATTCGGAGGGAGGGGGTTTAGTAAATACACAGAATAATCCAGAATTTACCTAAAGCAAATACACCTATAGCGGCAAATACACCTATAGTTTATGCAATTCAAAATCACAAATAACTAAATTCTTATGAAAATATCTCTCGTGGTACAAATTACATGAAGACAAAGCATAAGTAGTATAAACAGAGGTTATTGATCAAAATGTTGTCTTAGCAAAATGAAATATTTGTCCAAAATTTGCTTTCCGCACACGAGCTCGTATGCACTCGCATAAACAGTAAATTCGGAATAAAATGGTAAAAATATTCAAAATGTTCTAAAATTCTTAGGCATCGAAGAGGCTTACGTCTGTGGTGTCATGTACAAACAGAACAGAAATCGGTGATCTAACAAAGGCTTTTTGGAGCACCTTGTTGTTTGGCGCAGGGCACCATAGAAGTCTTTTAGGCCTGTTTGTTTGGGTTTGTGCTCAGCTTTTGAAGTTTTTCTAGTTTGTCTTAAAAGCAAAAAATAATTCCTAAATAGTGACTTTTGGCTTCAGCTTTTGGATTATGAATTAATATTGTTATTTTTTTATAGAAAAGAGGGGATACCCGTCGGCCTCCGCATCGAGTGATCCCACAGCCTTTTATCAATATTGTTATATGATGATATAAGCAAAAAAAACTAAAGCTCTTTAGCATTATTTTTTTTGCGGGAGTTGGCTCTTTAGCCAAAGTGAAAAAGCTGCGAAGCTGAAGCATAATAAGCCCGAACAAAAAGGGCCTTAGTCACGAAACTTTGTGTGCAGCTGGACGATATGGCATCCGATGTCTGTATTTCGTAGATTTCTTTTATTCTTCTTGCTAGTTATTTATAGTTTATATTGTTCACGCGGATGCATATGGGTTGGCGATAAAAACGCCGCCATAACGTTCGAAGAGAGGGAAATAAGTTGAAAAAAAAGAAGTGGGGGAGTACCAGCTTGCGCCGCCTTGACGGCCTGTCCGCCCGAGTCCCTCACGCATAGCTCCACCCGCTGGCTGCAGCCCGGACGTTTCAGGTAGAAGTCATCCAGGGCCACGGAGATGCAGGCGAGGCTCTTCCTCCCCACGTCGCTAGTCAGGTCCAGCACCACGCCGAGCCGCGCCGGTACCGCCGTGGCTAACGACCCGGCGGTGCACCAAAGCGCGAGCAGAGAGAGGCAGCGCCTCGCCGAACACGCCATGGCACGAGACTGAACTCTGCACCTGTGTACTGTACTTACTTGCTGTGTCTGTGTGCTTTACATATATACGGAGCAGGAGCAGTGCAGCACCGGCATTTATATACAGGAATCGAGCTTAAGCTACGTAGGTGAGTGAGCTACTGAGCTTGTGACGGGCGATGGGTGAATTTCGTGGAGCATCCTCGGTCGATCGCCGGTCAGCCGCCTCGCTGCCTAGCTCGCGAACGCAGTGACGTTTCGGCCGGCCGGTGGTACCTGGTACAGTGTTTCTCTGCCGGGGGAAGCAATAGATTTTGTAGCTTTGTTTGATCAGTTCACGGTGAGCTCAGTCCTGAGGTTATCCGCTCAAGTTCTTTAGGTCATGAAAATGGTATGTGCAGTTAAGCGAGGGAATCAGCAGTGGCTTCGAACATTCTCATACGGAGACGTTCGTTCTACTAGTTTATACACGAACCAAGTCAATGGTGTACGTGCATGCACTCAGGTCGTACTGCATATATTAGTACAGTACAGTCGTTTTACGTGCACTCGTACTTCCACAGCGGGGAGGTACGTGTACCTATGCTAGCTTGCTATGTAGTATGCGACTGCGGTTTCTGCGTAGCTTCTGATAGCGTTATGAACTAGCCGGTTCTCGCGACAGAGTTGACTGTTGAATTGTCAAATAATCAGTAGCACATTTGACACATTAGATATAATTGGTTGATGTGGTGCGTGCGCGCGCGCGCGTGTCAGTGTGTGTGTGCGCGCGCGTGTGTGTGAGAGGGAGAGTTTCTTCTGTTTTTCTGCTCCTCACTGTGGATACTAGAGATGGCTGGCTTCGGGAAAATATCTGGTACTCTCATCCTTGGGTACTCCCGGTGCTCCAAGTTCAAAAATAAATCTTAAATGTTAAAAAAATTCCAAAAAAATAATGTGAATGTTCGCAGGGAATGTGACTACAACCCTTGGAAATTTCATGTCCAAACTCGAAATGTACAATGAGAAACAAAAAAGTGAAATCCAAATGTGAATAGTGTCAATGTTAATTTTGCCTTTTTACACTATTCATGCCAGATTTTACACTTTTTTTCTTAATATGCATTTCGAGTTTGGACCTGAAATTTTTAGGGGATGTAGTTAAATTCCTTGCGAACATTCACATTTTTTCCAGGATTTTTTAAAACATTTATGAATATATATTTTTAACTTGGAGCACCGGGAGTACCCAAGGATGGGAGTACCTGATACTTTCCTAGCTGGCTACGGCGTAGGGGAGTACTGAAATAGTTTCTCTACCGGCAAGGGTATGCAACGTTGACGTTGGAACCTTGTTTTGAGATGTGTGACAATTGTGCATGTACTCCCTTCGTCTCATAATATATGATGTTATTATAATCAATATAGAGACTATAAATTAACAAATTCATTGGTGTGCAATTCGAAGAGTGGAGATCTGAATACAACCATTGCATGTCAGGTATGTATCAGCTTTTATAGGTATGAGAGATTGAAGGAAAGGACGGATGCATGCATTCTCTCTCTCATGCAAAAGGCTTGTATTTATTTCAATGTGACATTTGGAAAGGTTCATTTTTGAAACTTATATATTTGAATCCAAAGCGATAAGATCTTTAAAACAAGACCGATCTTGGAAGCATTTTGAATAGTTTGAATTTTAATGTTTCAATCATATTTCAATTTTGGTGTATCTCACACACTACAAGAATCAATTTCACATTTTTTAAGTTAAGAAATTTCAAAAAGCATATTACACTCCTTTCCAAACACTAATTTCAGCCCACTCAATGAAATACTTTCACTCGTTAGAAAAATAGAGATTTCACTCATTTTCAAAAAATAATTATACTAATATTTTTAAAAACCAGTCATTTCAAAGAACCGATTCCACTCATTTCAAAAAGCGACTTAACTTAGCTAAAAAATACATATTTCACTAATTTTGAAAAACTAATTTTACCAATATAATAAAAGGTATCTCACTCATTTGAATAATTGATTTTCACTCCTTCCCAAAAGTGACTTAACTCAGTTAAAAAAATCACTCATTTCAAAATTTGATTTCACTCAACTAAAAAAATATAATTCCCACATTTATAAAAAAAACTCGTTTCCAAAAACTAGTTTCACTCAACACAAGAATTTTTTTTTGCACATTTTACAGATTGATTGCTTCAGTCAAATTTGAAATCAATTTTATACACATTACAATGTTCTATATAAAAAACAATTTCACACGTCCAAATAACATGATTCATATATTTGAAATAATCAATTTAACACATGGTAACAATAAATTTCACATATTTGAAATAATTCACTTCACATATTTAAAAAAATCATACAACTAATTTTAGTTATTTCAAATTAAATTTTTTAAATGAGTGAAGTCAGTTTTTGAAATCATTAAAATCTATTTCTCGAAAGCTGCTTATTTCGGTGGACTGAAATATGACAAAAACAATGAAGTCTGAAATAGTTTGAAATGTATCAGATATTGATATTGTTCTAAAAATTTCATTGCGAAGAATTCAAATATGCAAAAACCATAAACAAAATTTCGGTTCGGAAGATATAACGCATCTATTTTTTTCATAAATATAATAAAATGATGGACTTTGTGTGGAATAGACCACGTGTAGCGTGCTGCTCTCCCATAGTCACTCTCTAAGTGGTGGTGGGGCTATAGACAAGACAACCTGAGTTAGACTTAATGAAAGAGGTTCAAACGGTTGTTGTGAGAGGACACAAGGAAAGGAAAAAATACGCACACATCTAATAGAAAATGGATGGCAGATGCCTCGCCGTTACATGCCCTTGCCACTAGAGAGGGATTTGCGTAGGGAGTACGTATAACTGGGACTTCTGCACATATCCCACCAAGGTAGAAATTGCAAATCTAACGGTTTTGATTCATGCCCATGACACATCCATCGTTTGTTGCCTCCATTTAGACTCATGATAATTATATACTCCCTCCGATGCATATAAATTATCCTTAATTTATTATAACTTTGTACTAAATCAACGAAAGTTAATATGGACTAGTGGGAGTAATATAATTTGAGAAAACATTTCTGTGCAAAACAGAAAGTTAGAGAGAGGAATACAAATGCGCTTACTAGGAGGGAAAGTGAGAGGGTAGAGAGGAAGACCATTGCATGCATTCTCCTCACCATAGAAAGGACGTGTATTTAATTTCGTTGTTATGTTCTAAATACCCACCGTTCTTTCAAACAACAATTTGAATTACTTCTACAGAGTCATTTCCATTATTTGAGAAGACCGATTTCAATTTTTTTTGGAAAACACTTATATAATTTAAATTATATCAAACGATCAATCTCAATTATTTCAAAAGACCGATTTCATTGATTTCAAAATTCCCATTTCAATAATTTCAAAATGACATTTAATTTTTAATAAGCTAATTGTGACTTTTCCGAAACACCATTTCAATTGCTTCAAACGACCGAGTTCAATTCAAATTACCAATTTCAATTATGTCAAAAGACCCATTTATATCAAAACACCAATTTCAAATTTAGCAACTGGTCCTTTTTAATTAATTTCAAAGACCCATTTCAATTATTATTTTCAAAGCACACATTTCTATTATTTCAAAAATATATTTTAGTTAGTTCAAAAAACAAATATCGAATAAGGAAATATGAAATTGAAATTAATGCTCACATTTTTAGAAAATATCTAAAAAAATATTTCACTACTTTTTGCAATTATTGACACACGTTTTATGAAACAATAAAACTATTTCGAAAGAGTATTCGACAATTTCACCATTTGAAAGTTATCTCAACCTTATCCATTTTTTCAACAAAAATGATGTCGTAATATTTCATTACTTAACCCATATATTTAGTTAATTTAGTAAGACTAAAATTGCAAAATTTAAACTTGTTTAACATATTCAAGGTTGGTGTGGTTTTAACGGCCGTGTCGCCAAAAAAATCAATTATATAAACAATTTCAAAAATCAAAGTTTAGTTTAAAGGATATGAATGGTTAAAGCTATCAAAAGAGAAGTAAAAACCACTAATTTATTGGGTGAGAGATGAGAGAGATTTGGATGTGCCCGTGTCATGCATGCATATGGAAGAGATAGAGAGGATGTGTCATGCATGGGTGGGTGGGGATGGGTGGGACCACTAGTTTTAACGTAAACATGAGGCTAAGTATCATATACCGTATCATGAATACGTTACTAGTGTATGATATTACTTTCAAAATGCATAGTATTATAACTTGCTATTATAGTGACATCATTTATTGCAATGCATTACACGTAATGATACATCATTTAATATGATATTGTGTCATATCATGATACTCAGTCATCTTTTTTCTCATTTGTGTGTCACCTCAGCGAAAAATATATAGTTGGCATGTATGATACTATTTATGATACTCACATTATGGCCAGCCTAAGATCAAAGAGTGGGGGCTGAGAGATACAAAGATACAATCATGAGGTGGGAGCATAAATGCACGAATCTTAGTGTAATTGTGTGGTGGACGTATCATCATTACATAACCTCACAGTTAGAAATGGCTTCGCAGCAAGGTAGTTTATGTTCAAAGTTATGGGCTCTAGGCCCATTTATTTTAGATTTCCAAAAGTGTCATAGGTCCATTAGTACATTGTAAGCTCATAGCTTCTGCTTAAAATGGGGTGCGTCTAGGTTTCCTCGTTGCGAGACCCATGTTGGCGTCGCCTCAAGCACTTCCCTAGATGGGGCGGCCAAGCTCTTACTCGCTCACTAGCTCTGCTAGCCGCTCGCTCACGGTTAGGTAGGTATGTTTCATTAGCCTAAAAAAGGTAGGTCTGTTTCCTTGTTGCTTTGATTTTAGTTTTTATTTTATTTTACATTTGTTTATATTTTGGTAACTTGTAAATATATACATTTCCACATCTATTCTACTTAATTTTTTTAAAGAAAATTCACCGTGCATTAAAAAGTTCATGTAATGCAAAACAATTGTGTAATCTGTAAAAAGATATTCATAGCATGAAAAAAAATTCTTCACCACATTAAAAAATATTCATCCATTTAAAAGTGTGTGTATGCCATTTCTAAAACAAGTTCATACAATATACAATTTATTCTCCTAGTTACTTAAGAGTGTTCAGTGTGTGTTTAAAAGAGTCCACGGTCCATTTCCAAATATTCAATTTCCATTTTACAAAAAAGTTCCACATGTATTTTGATAAAAGTGATCAACATATATTTAAAAAATGTTCAAAGTGTATCTAAAGAATGTTCAACTTTTATATGAAAGTTCAACATTCAAAAAAGGTGACAACATGTATTTTTTAAAATAAAAAGGAATAAAGTAATAGAAAAATGGAAAACCCAAAAGTACTACTAAAAATCGATATAGAAAAATACAAAAAGGAAAAAGGCGCGTGAAACCTTCCCAAAACTGGCCAAAACCGGGTGTAAGATTCCATGAACCACTATTGGAAGCTTCAGAAAACAGCTCGTATCACACTTATTAGGCCGGTCCACTTCGTCAATTATGTAGGCGAGACAAATGGATCTCTCGATGTCGGCAAGATACAAACTTTGCGGAAAAAACAAATTTCATACCGCTTCTCTACGTGCAACCGTTCTAATAATTGAATAAAAACGGTCCGCCTTGTAAACTACTCCCTGTCCCATAAT
>NC_041393.1:70445679-70492254 GCF_002162155.2 Triticum dicoccoides
ACATTGAGGGTTGGATTAAGTTAAGACTCCTCCTTAGAGCAGGAGAAATGACTAATACACCCGTTCTCCTCCTCCATCATCCTCACTCATGCATCATACTCCCTCCGTCCGAAAATACTTGTCGAAGAAATGGATAAAAATAGATGTATTTAGAACTTAAATACGTCTAGATACATCCATCCGCGCGACAAGTATTTCCGGATGGAGGGAGTATGTCAGTAGGCCTCTGGAACCCGCCTCTGACTTATGTTCCTCCTTTTATTGGATATTGTGTTTGTATTCATGCAAATCCCTACATATGTTAGTTCTCCGTTTTGTTAGAACTATAGTCATGCTATTAATCTGGATTGAATTATTTTGGAAAATGGCATTGCTTGTTTTTCCAACGATCCGAAAACCCTGGTCAAATAAGAAGGTGGTCTCATTTAGAGCAAATGTAGAATTTCACTAGAGGTTGACGCGCGCTTTGCCGCGCCGTCGTGAGACATGAGTTAAGCCTTACTTTTTACTTGGCATGATATTTGAGTTAAGATAACTTTTAATTGCACTGATGATTTTCTTTTTTGTTGGCTCCGCTCTTGCTCTATAGAGATAATATCTATCTATGAGGTGAACAAAATTGTTTTGTGGGTGATTGTGATATTCTTATGTATAACACATCAATCAATATATGAGTGTCACGTTCGCCTGGGAGTGGATCTAAGCAAATAACGCATGGGCGATCCACTCTCTTACAGGTGGGCCCATCAGCTCCCCAAAGCCCTAATGTACCAGGAGCCAACATTCCTAGCGAATTTAGAACATTAAATTATAAGATATGGCAAGGGGAAGTAAAAAAGTTAAGCAACAGTATTTGAAAATATATAATGTTCAGATCCGCCATTCAACATTCGGCAAAACTTCTAAACAAATAAAGAAATTGGACCAGCACCGCTCATCAACAAACATGCAAGCCGGCTAGGGAAATGTATAAGACCTATACCATGCAAATTAATGAAACTTACCAACACAATCCAAATTTATACAAACCAAACTCTTCGGCCGAAACCAACAAAAAACATTTCAAAATTTTGGGTTAAACCCAATTGCTCCAACGGAATCAAGCCATCAATTTGAAGTAGACATCAACAAATGAGCTCTTGACGTCAATTATTCCCTTGCAACAAGCAGATGTTGACATAAATTAGAGGAACTCCAACGGTGCCGACCTAAATTGTTCACGCATGTCAGTTTGCGTCCAAACAGATGAAAATACCGGCCCTACGCAATGAACCGAACCCAAAAGTTGTCCACTCGCTGCCTGTCTGGACGTATTTGTGGCCCAAATTTACGTCCGATTTATGTCCACGCTGACACGAGAGTACGAGACGGACGCACCGCGTATCCTTTTGATGTCCGCCTTGGGCTCACGCGTCGACAACACAACTACTTCACGCAGTCGTAGTCATTGCAACCACCACCTAACCTGAGCCCGCATGGAAACATCTAGAAGCATCCGGCGTGCTCGTACTTCGTAATGCAAGTGTGGGTGTGTATGTGTGTGGGGGGGGGGAGGTCATACACTTCTCCTTCCCGTCCACATTCGGCCACGCTCGCTCCCCTCGACGCCGACAGTGCAAGCGCTAGCCATGGTTATCTTCAGCAAGAGCAAGGGCAAGGGCAAACCCGACGCCGACGCTAGCTCGTCCCGCATGCAGCCTCCACCGCCGCTGCCCCCGTCAGCCTACACGATGAATCCCCGTGCGGCTAATGGTCGCCGGCCACGGGACCGGCTATACATCAAGGTGCACCAAGCGCGTTGGCACTGGCATTACCGCCAACCACTGTCGTGGCCAGATGCTGACCTCTCACATGGCTAGCACCTTGACCCGCATCGCATCCCGATGCCGGCGGTGGCACGGTCGGTGCAAGCGCACGCGGAGGAGGCGCGCAAGCGCCGCGCCCTCCTGACGCCAGAGCATCGGCGTGACCCTGCCTATGTGCAAGACTGCCCCAACCGGGAAGCCTGGTTCACCATGGAGCATGAGTGGCCCGCCGCGGCAGCATGCTGCTTAAGCTTGGGTGTGTGTCGCTGCCCCCGGAGATGGCATTGGAGGAGGAGGAGGAGGCGGCCCACCAGGCCACATTGGAGGTGGCGCTCCAGCGCGACCTGGAGGAGAGCTAGCGCGGGGACACATGCTGTCGGCGGCGGGGGACCGCGCTTACGCTCCGCTGCTGCCCGAGCCCAAGGCCCTCACGAGAAGGACGCACAGGCGCTCACGCTCACGCCCATGCTGCCCACAGAGCCGGAGTCGGAAATGTACATGTGGGCCGGCATCCTCCGCGAGTGGGTGAGCGTGCCGCCCATCGCGCTGGGCGCCATGTCAGAGCAAGAGGAGGCCTACCTGGAGCACTGGGGACAGCTCCACCTATCTGAGGAGCACGCGGACGGCGAGCGCTGGATGCAAGCCGAGCACGAGGAGGAGGAGCGCCGTGCCTGCTGGACACGGGAGGTGGAGAAAGAGCGCTGGGAGCAGGAGCGGGAGGAGGGCGCACCGCACAACAATGTCCCCGATGGGGCATAGGCTGTAGGAGTCGGCGCGGATGGTGTGGGAGACTGCATTCCCATGGGCTGGGCCGCTCCCAGCCTTCGTAGACCTTACCGGCGACGACAGTGACGATGGTGACACCTAGGGCAATGTGCCAGGTGGTTGGGAGGCGTGTTTATTTAGTTTTTTTATGTTTGATTAATGTTTAAGTGGATTTTTGCCGACGACTGACCGGCCATTTAATGCTTACTTATGTTTAATTCGAACACGTGTTTTTAAAATTGTTTATTAAATGGATGGGAAAAAATGCGTCGGGCATCGTTGGACGGCACGGTCGACCCAAACAAAAAAGCGGACAATCAAGTCAAGAAAATCACTTTTACATTCGCTTGTACTAATACATTGTCACGTAGTAATCATTGGCTAGAAAACTAGCTTTGGCGGGGTCCACCATTTGACCAAAGTCCATGATCAACAAGAGGGCTCCATTTCATGGGAGCTTAGTAATTGTAGAGATTTGATTTACAGTGGAGAGTATACTATTTAGGACTTGTAGTACTTCCAAATAGGATAGTATAACACAGTTCAAACGCTCTTCTCAAAGTTAACGATCGATTTGGATAAGTCAGGGCAAGACTTAGGACAGCTACTATACATACTGCTAGGTTACAATCATGTTAAAACCCTCCGAAGTGCAGCACTATAAAAGCTAAAATCATACGAGGACAATTCACTTTTCCATCTCCTGAACAGTTCATGTCATACGGGCATAATGCCAACTCTGGCACAGATAGCGTCAAACACTACATAGGACTACCAGTAGCATTCCATCAGCGATCACGGCCGCGCCTTGCTGTCGGGCACCGGCGGCAGCTCCACCGACGACGGCGACGGCGCCTGCTGCCTCTGCCGCGCGCGCCACCCGCGGCTGAACACCTCCTCGATCTCCTCCAGCGCCCTGCCCTGCGTCTCCGGGCAGAAGAAGTAGAAGAAGGCGGCGGCCACCACCGCCAGGCCCGCGAAGAGGAAGAAGGCGCCGCCGATGGTGATCGCCTTGTACAGGGTGACGAAGGTCATGGACACGCCGGCGTTCATTATGCGGTTGATGGCCACGCCGACGCTGGCGCCCTGCGCGCGCAGCCGCAGCGGGTACACCTCCGAGCTGTAGGCCCACGTGATGGGCCCCACGCCGATGGAGAAGGCGGCCACGAAGGTGAACACCGCGGCGATGGAGAAGGCGGCGCGCCGTGGTGCGGCGCCGACCGCTCGATGACGGTGAGGCCCAGGCCGAGGCAGGCCATCGACGCGATGATGCCGGCGAGGCTGGAGAGGTAGAGTGGCCGCCGGCCGACGCGGTCCACGAGCAGGATCGCCACCATGATGAACACCGTCTTGGTCACGCCCACGCCGATGGTGGCCGCCAGGATCTGGTTGCGGGTGGCGATGCCGGCCGCCTTGAAGATCCGCGGGCTGTACAGCACCACGGCCTCGATGCCCGTCAGATGCTGGAAGAAGTGTACGCCTAGGGCGGCCACGAGGATGCGACGGACGGCCGGCGTCGGGTGCAGGAACATCTCCTTCATCACGCCCTTGCCGCCGCTGGGAGGCGCGGGCGCGACGTCGCCCTCGACGAACCCGGCGGCGCTCTTGATGTCCGCGAGCCGCACGTCGGCCTCCTCCGTCGTGTTGCAGACTTTCAGGAGAACAACGCGCGCCTCCTCGGCTCGGCCCTGCATGACGAGCCACCGGGGCGACTCCGGCATGGCAAGGACGCCGACGGCGAGCGCGGCACTGGGGAGCGCGCCGAGCCCCAGCATGGTGCGCCAGCCGTAGACCAGCGGCAGCTTGGCGAGGAAGTAGTTGGCCACGTACCCTATGAGGATGCCGAAGCTGATGCAGATCTCGGGGAGCGAGGTGAGCGAGCCGCGGATCTCCGCCGACGCGATCTCGACGGCGTACACCGGCGCGATCATGAGAGCGTAGCCGACGCCGACGCCGGCGACGCAGCGGCCGACCAGGAGCGTGGCGAAGTTGGGCGCGAGGCCCATGAGGACGGACCCGGCGAGGAAGATGCAGGCGGCGAGCGAGATGGTGAGGCGCCGGCCGACCCAGTCGGAGACGCGGCCGGCGGTGAGGGAGCCCACGAGCGCGCAGACGTTGAGGATGCCGGCGAGCACCTGCAGCTGCGTGTCGTTGGTCTTGAGGTCCTCCTTGATGAACAGCATCGCGCCGCTCATCACGCCGCTGTCTGCGTCCACAACGCCACACACCCATTAACACGCTCCATCGTTCACTTCACATGCAGAGTAGAGGGTTGAAGATGACGCTCCCTTGTGCTCACCGTAGCCCATGAGGATGGAGATGATGGAACCGATGATGGAGCAGGCCACCGCGTACTTGTTGGTTCCGTTCTTCCTCCCGCCCCCATCGACGCCATTGCTCCTCTGCTCCTCCTCCTCCCCCATGGCTCCCTTCCCCACCGTGGTCTCCTCCTCCTCACGCCCTCTGTCAGTCAGAGTCAGAGGCAAACATGAACTACTAGCTGGTTAGTTTAATAATCAATCACGAGCCTGTGGCTTATGCGTATCCGCACGCATAAGCACGCCTCTTATAGGCAGCGCCTTCCGCGTGAGCGCCAGTGGGCAGGTCACACCGATTGCAGTTTCAGAGCGCGCATGCGCATGCGCACGCCACTGTATCAGTTTGATGCGCACGCCCAAGAAAAGAGTGAACAAGATGGTCACAGCGATGCGTATCAGCTTGACGCTCGACGTTTGATGTCCCCTTCTTCTTCCATGGAGTGGTGCACATGTGTTTGAGAGGCTGCAGTGGTGATGGTAGGCGGTAGCACACCACCACCACTGTTGACACTGAGATGCAACACTTGCAGATGGAACTGACTGTGCCATATGGAGATGTCAAAATTGTGCACGGTTGACAACTCTCCGTGGGAACTACGTAGTTCAAGAGAGGTTGCAAGAAAGATTACGCCTTCGCTTCTCTGGGACAGCGAGCATTAGTGTGGATGGATACGAGAATCTACATCACCAAGAGGGGCCATGAATCCACGGCATTTGTTCACGAAGATTTGGAGAAATACTAGTGCGTCTTGGGCTCTTGGCTAGGTGCCATGCATACAGCCAACGTACAGCCAACGAGTGTAACAGCTCAGTCGATAGTGAGGTATATCTTGGACGCTTTCGTTGGACGATAGCACAGTGGCTATCCCCAGCACCGAGGTCAAGGTCAAAGTAGGGCACAGTACTCCTACTTGTTTTCGTTTTTGCTCCTTTCTTTATTTTGCATGTGGCATTCAGATGAGAGCGATCGAACGGGACAAGCAAATCGACTGTTTTGTAATACATGTTGGCACCACATGATCAATAGTTAGTGGTACGTGTATAGTTTTGTATTCTGAACATGGGTGTTGGAAAATGGGCCTTAAGATTTTAAATCTTCTATAGGTTTTGTCTTGTGCGTTCCTGGCGCGACAACGGACAACCAGCGGATTTGACTATGATGATTATTGAAGACCGAGAACGGAAGCAACAGCTACGTCAAACATTTTGAAAGATTACGCAACTGCGTAGACTCGTTGTACACTTCTGTCTTGGGGGTGACTCGTAGTATTATTTTCTTGTTTCAAAAAAAAAGTATTATTTTTATTTTTCTCGAAACTGAAAGATTGAATCATCTGTATTAAGTAGTTTTTTTGTGTGAATGGTCTGTATTAAATAGTTGAAATCCAGCATTTCTGTACATTATCATCTACTACATTAAACAGTATTTTTTGTGAATGATCTAATTAAATAGTTGAAATCCAGCATTGCTGTACAGTATCATCTATATTTAATAGTTTTTCTTCATATATATATATATATATATATTAAATAGTTGAAATCCAGCATGGCTGTACAGTATCATCTACTACATTAAACAGTATTTTTTGTGAATGATCTATATTAAATAGTTGAAATCCAGCATTGTTGTACAATATCATCTATATTAAATAGTTTTTTTTTCAAATATCTATAGTATTAAATAGTTGAAATCCAGCATGGCTGTACTGTATCATCTATATTAAAAGGTAATTCTAAGCTATCAATTAAATATAGTAAAACCGTAGTTATATTAGGCCTTGTACAATGCTAGATGTTTAGAGAGGTGCTTAGAAAAATAAACCGGATTTTTCTGAAGCACCCGTGCCTATTCCTACAGGAGAGACACTTAGTTAAACGTCTACCCTCTACAAATAACACCTGTTTAAAAAAAGCCTGATTTATTTCTCCAAGCATCTCTTGTAAGGACCTTGCATTGTACAAGAGCATAAGTACATGTCAAATTGTGCCAAAAAACCTTTTGGGAAGGAGTTGAGGTAAACTCAACTAAATCTTTCTTCGAAACCAAACTTTTGCTCTACAACATCAATCATTGGAATATAATTTCCAGCCACTTACACGGACGCAGAGGAAGCTCCTCCAATTGGAGCCATTTGTATTACACTTTAAGATAAAAGATGACGATTTTTTTAAAATTTGCGCACAACTTTGCACTATAATTGCTTCTTTTATACTATGCAAAAAAATATTATATAATAGTGTAACTTTTGCACATGTTTCATAGTATTTATGTGTATACACATTTACACTCACCAAACATCCCAAAATTACATACAAAAGAAAATAAAAATAAAAACCAACTAATAATGGAAATAAAAAATAAAAGGACAAATGCATAAAACAGAAAAACATAATTAAAAACTAGAGGGAGAGGGGGAGGCCTAGGATGTATAATTAATGGGCTTAAGCCCAGTAGCAAATCATCTCAAAGCAGGAATCAATGGGAAAAAATCGACTGACCCAAAATCATTTTTCAAGCGACTTGCATATGGGAAACGTTTATTTTTGACTGACGAATTTCTCAGCTGGTAAGTCATCTTTGAAAAACTCCTTTCAAACACTCCTTTATGCTTTCTAGAAAATTCTACATCATTTTCGATCAACAATATGTCATTCACATATACTTATCAGAAAGGCTATAGTGCTCCCACTTACTTTCTTGCAAATACAGGCTTCACCGCAAGTCTGTATAAAACTATATGCTTTGATCAACTTATGAAAGCGTATATTCCAACTCTGAGATGCTTGCACCAGTCCATAGATGGATCGCTGGAGCTTGCACATTTTGTTAGCACCTTTAGGATTGACAAAACCTTTGCAACATCCCAAATTTTCAATTTGGAATGTTATACATTAGATCATCATTGCATATCATATTCTATTGCATTTTGGGTTGATTCTAGAAATTCTATGCAACTCAAGGACCCACAGAGAGAGTTGGGGATTTTGTTATTTTCATATTTGAGTTTTCTCAAATTTTGAAAAGAGGATCGTTTGATTTTAATTATTTTTCTCTTCAAGTATTTCATATATGAAAAATAAAGAGATGGGATAAAATGACTTCCCCAAAATAAACAAATATGGAAGGGAAAGTACTAAAATCAAATAAGAATTTTATTCGGAGTTTTATCGCTATTTTATTTGAATTGAGAAAAATGCGTTTTTCAAAATTGTATTAGAGGCCCAAATAAATGTTCACTTTGTCCGCTATATTTTTAGAGGACCGGGAAAATTTATTGCAGGATTTTTGGAGTCCGTTTAGTATTTCTTTTAATTGATTTTCTGCGTGTCAGAATATTTTTTAAAAAAACGAACCGACCTAACCCGTCCGTGTCCACCTGGGACACTAGCCCGGCCGACCCTTTAAAGCCGCGAAGGCACGAGCCGCCACCACCCCACCCTAAACCCTAGCCGCCCCGCCCCGCCTCGAAATCCACGCCGCCGCTGCCGGATTTGTCGTCGCCACTGCCGCCGCGTCGTCTCGCCGTCAACGCAGTCTCGCGCCGCCGGTGCACCACCCCGCCGCCGCCGCGCCGGAGTTGCCTGCCGCCGCCCCGCCGGAGTTTCCCACCACCGCTGCCGTCATGTTTGCCGAGGTAACTGCCGGTTTATTCGAGAAAACCGTTCGATTTTATTTCGAAAACCTAGAATCATTTTTTTATTAGATCGGTTTTTTTCGGTTTAGTTAAATAGCGGATGTTCGTCTGTACGTTCGTTTTAACGAACGGTGTTCACCCGTTAGCCGCAGACAGCAAACGTTCGTTCGTTAGCCTGTTCGTCAGTTTTTCTTTTTTCCAGAGTTTTTTCGCGATTATTTTTTATCGCGATTTCTGCCCTGATCTTCGTTTTAGTTTATCTTTTCGCTCGTTTATCGGAATCAGGCGATTCAAGTGCCTAGATCTTCGTCTCGAAGCCCCCTTTCTGTTTAATCAACTTGAATAAGATTTTGGTACTGTAAAATTTGACTTTAGTCCAGATTAGTAAACGGATGTTGTTTCTTTCGTCGTTTGAGTTTCGTTGCTTCGTTTGATTTGATTCTTTTTGCAAACCGGAGTTCTTTAGTTGAACTTTCTGGTTAGATTTCTTATTTAAGTTTTACCCATGCTTCTAGTTTGGTTGCTTATTGTATGCTTTGTTTGTTAGCGATAGAGTACCAGGAGTGCGAAGCGTGCTTCTACGAGTCTCTAGGTTTCACGGATCATCAGCAAGGAAAGTAACACTTTGATCATACCTCTTTACTACCTAGTTTTATTGCATTAGATCAACCCTCAAACAATTGCATGGTTAGGATCTGTTTAACATGTGGGTTTTGGGAAGTAGATGATGAGGTAGAACCTATTTCCCTATTTATTGTCAAACCTTTGGGAGTTACTTCTACGTTATGCTTATATTGCTATTCTATGCTCGTAGATGTGGTTTGGGTGAGTGTATCCATGACAGATGTGAGTATTGTTAATTAATAGTTAACTTAAGGTGGCTACTTGAATACACATCTAGGTGGATTGCTTGAGGCACCCTGGAGTACCTAGTGGTTGTCAGGGCATTTGGAGAATCCAGTGTTGTCCTAGGATATCCCGGAGTACCCGTGTGACCATCCTACGGTCCGCCACCCAGGCTCAAAGGGATCATAATATTATTCATGCTAGAAACTTTCGTGTGCAGCCACAAGTCAATATGAGCTCTGGCATAGTTGAGTAAGTTGCGTGAAGCTCTTAAAGAGGTAGACTAGCAGATGTAGTGGGTTGTAGGTGGTACTGTCTACCCAGAGTAGAGAGTTAATGCTTCAGAAAGATGGTGGCTTGAATCTCCGACCATGGATGTGTTCGAGTCTTGTGGGGAAAAGTGCGCAAACCTCTGCAGAGTGTACAACCTGATCATGATTAGCCGTGTCCCCGGTTATGGACATCTTGAGTATCTGGTTCTTGGATTATCATGTTGATCTCATCACTCTAAATATAATTTGATTGGATTTAATGATGATGTTTAATTGGGATTGAGTTGGAGGAACCTTCTCAATGTTTAACAACCACCATGTTAGTTAAATAAAATTCATTCCTTTGTTGTAGGGAAAAATTGGCTTTATGCAAAGCTGTAACCATAGAGCTTTCCACCAGCCAAATATGCATGTAGTGATAGCATTTATTTTGTTCATTACTCTATTTGTTACATTGCCAACATATTCCATGTGCTGACCCGTTTCGGGCTGCAACGTTCATGTTGCAGACTTTTCAGACGACGAGTAAGGTGCCATAGGTCGTTGTCTTTCACTCAGTGATGCCGTTGGAGTTGATGGACTCACTTTATCTTCCAAGCCTTCCGCTGTTATCGATTTTAGATGGCCTTAAGCCATATTATTGTAATAAGTTCTCTTTTGAGACATTCGATGTAATAAGTGTGTAATTGCTACTCTGTTATAAATCCTCGAGTACTATGCGTGTCAGCATTACCAATCCAGGGATGACACTGATGCATAGAGATCAGACTGTTTGAGGTCTGGTCGCTACAAGATGGTATCAGAGCCCACACTGACTGTAGGACACGACCACTAAGCTAAAACCCTAGATCACTACTCTCTTCTCATTTCTGACTCCTCTCCTTTTTCTACTCTATAGTTGGCGGATGCAAGGAACAAGTTTACGCAACCGGATGAAGATACACCTTTTGGTCGACACTTGAAGGAAGTCACTAGATACCTGAACATCGGAATACCAAGCTTCACCGGGACCTACATCGCCACTTTACCAGAAGAGGAGTGTTGGATGATTCGAGTTCAAGTTCCAGGAAGGATGTTCATGCCAGTCACTGAGCCCATAGAGTTTTCCTTTGATGCACCAACCTGGAGTCTAGGAAAGAGCATGGCAGCCCACATCACCATGGGACGCATTGGAGAAGTTTACCACAAGGATCTCAAGGATACTATCTACCAGATCTGTGGGCGCCGAGATGAGCAATGGGAGATGATCAACACCAGGAGGGACAGGTCTATTGCAGCTTTCATCGAGGAGTTAAACCAGCACATTCATCGCCAGGAGAACCAGATGTGCGCAACCATGATAGATTTGAAGAAGGCAATGACCAGGATCACCGAGATGGAGGGAGAACTCAAGTCTACACACGATGAGTATGAGGAGTAAATGACGATACTCATGGAGAAGAATGACGATTTGACGAGGAAGCTAGGAGTATTCATGGGAGACCCCACGCCAGGAGGAGAAGACGGCGATTCCACTTGTCCGGAGAACTACATCATCATCGACGACACCGACTCAAACCCCGATGATAGTGATGATGACAATGTTGATGAAGCTGGAGTAGATATCATGGAGTCTTCCACTGATTAAAACTACTAGTCGACCACCATACCAGTAGTAGTATTCCCCCATGTATATAGTATAGTCTGAGCACTTCTTGTAACGATAGTTAGACCGATGTATGCCCTTGTTTGAATTGATTGAAGTGATATGACTGTGTTTGTCTCATGTGCATATGGGTAGTGTTTTCCCTCTAGACCTCATTCTATTCTATTTTCTCATCTTTTCTAAACCCATCAGATGCCTCCGAGACGCGACAATGGATTTGCTTTCCCACCGGAGCTCACTCAGTTGATCCAGTAGCAGAATACCCTGATGAAGCTACTAGTCCAGAACCAGAATCAGGGGAACAACAACAACAACAACAACAACCCACCACCACCACCTGTTGATCACTTAGCCCGTTTTCTAAGGCTGAATCCACCAGTGTTCTCTAGTAGCACCGAGCCGATAGTTACAGATGATTGGCTCCGCAAGATTGGAAGGGAGTTGACCACTTCAGGATGCACAAATGCGGAGAGAGCGCATTTTGCCGCACATCAGCTTGATGGACCCGCAGCATCTTGGTGGGAGAATTTCACAACCACTTACCCCATCGACACTCCCACATGGGACCAGTTTCAGCAGGCTTTTCGCACTACCTATGTTTCAGCAGGAGCAATGGCCATGAAGAAGCGCGAGTTTCTCAACTTGCGCCAAGGAGGACGCACAGTGGTCCAGTATGTGGATGATTTTAGTAAGTTAGCACGTTATGCCCCAGATGACGTCGCTACAGATGCAGCTAAGCAGGAGAAGTTTCTGGAAGGACTGAATGATGAGCTGAGCATGCAGTTGATGGTGGCAACCTTCAACAACTACCAGGAGTTGGTAGATAGAGCTCTCATGATTGAAGGGAAGCAGCAGAAGATAGACAACCGCAAGAGGAAGTATGGACAAGGGAAGTACAATTCTGGAGCTCAGCAGAGACCCCGTTTTACCCCGAACTCGGGAGACCACCTTCACCATAACCATGGAGTCCATAAATTCCAATTGAGGGAGTTATCATAACCATATTGGCCCCAAGAATGGGAATGGGAATGGAGGAAGTAACGGTCAGAATCGTTCCAACCTAGCAACGCCCGCCAAGAAGGATCTAAGTCATATTACTTGTTTCAAGTGCGGGAAGAATGGACATTACGCCACGGAGTATTCTGAAGCAAAGAATGGAAATGGCAATGGAAGCTCTAGGAAGAAGCCCAACCCTTTCAACGGGGGACAAGTGAACCGCGTTAGCATGGAGGAGGTTGAAGCGCAACCCGATGCAGTAATAGGTAAGTTTTTGGTTAAGTCATTTACTGCAATCGTTCTTTTTGATACTGGTGCATCGCATTCATACATATCAAGGGGATTTGTGGATAAGTTTAACCTACCAACCCAAGCCCTTAGGTCACCCATGTTAGTAACCTTGCCAGGAGCAGAGTATATGGCTAGCCTATAGTGTGATCGGTTACCATTAAGGATTGGTAACTACGTGTTCCCCTCAGACCTAATAGTATTGGAGTCACAAGGACTGGATGTGATATTAGGCAAGAATGGTTATCGAAGTATGGAGGGAACATTGACTGCGCCAGTAAGTCGATTTTGCTCACCACCCCAGAAGGAAGAAGGATCAAGTATGTATCCTGGCATGTGCCGAAGAGGACTCAAGTGAATTCCTTATCAGGAGTTGTACAGGAGGAAGTACCAGTGGTGAAGGATTTCCCTGATGTATTTCTAGAAGAGTTGCCAGGCATGCCACCAGATAGAGGCATTGAGTTTTTGATTGAGCTTTTGCCAGGCACAGGGCCAATATCTAAGAGACCGTATCGGATGCCCGCAAAGGATTTGGAGGAAATTAAGAAGCAGATTAAGGAGTTGCTGGATAAAGGCTATATTCTCCCAAGTTCGTCACCTTGGGGATCACCAGTGCTTCTAGTGGAGAAGAAAGATGGATTGTTGAGGATGGTTGTTGATTATCGTGGATTGAATGAAATGACAATCAAGAACAAGTACCCACTATCGATGACCAATGATTTGTTTGACCAGTTGCAAGGATCTAAAGTATTTTCCAAGATCAATCTGCGATCAGGATACCACCAGTTGAAGATTCGAGAGCAGGATATACCTAAGACAGCTTTTACCACAAGGTACGGGCTATATGAGTATACCATTATGTCATTTGGTTTGACTAACGCACCTGCCTATTTCATGAACATGATGAACAAGGTGTTTATGGAGTTTTTGGATAAGTTCGTCGTGGTGTTCATCGATGACATATTAGTCTACTCGAAGAATGAAGAGGAGCATAAGGAGCATTTGTGTTTGGTACTTGGGAAGCTCAGAGAACATCAGTTCTATGCCAAGTTCAGCAAGTGTGAGTTTTGGTTGATGGAAGTTGGATTCCTCGGACATGTTATATCCAGAGAAGGAATAGCAGTAGACTCCACCAAGGTTGTCACAGTGACAAATTGGGAAGCACCCACGTCAGTTGGAGAGATCCGGAGTTTTCTTGGACTCGTAGGATACTACAGGAGGTTCATTGAGAATTTCTCGAAGATTGCAAAGCCCATGACGGAGTTGTTGAAGAAGGACACCAAGTTCAAATGGACTGAAGAATGTGAGGCCAGTTTTTAGGAATTGAAGAAACGTTTGGTTACAACTCCAGTGTTGACTCTTCCAAATCAACGCAAGGATTATCAAGTGTATTGCAACGCTTCTCGTCGAGGACTTGGAGCAGTGCTTATGCAGGAGGGAAGAGTTGTTTCATATGCCTCACGACAGCTTAAACCCCATGAGTTGAATTATGCTACACATGATTTGGAGTTAGCAGCCGTAGTGCATGCGTTGAAGACATGGAGACATTTTCTCATCGGAAACCATTGTGAGGTGTACACGGACCACAAGAGTTTGAAGTATATCTTCATGCAGAAGGAGTTAAATCTCAGGCAGAGGAGATGGTTGGACCTCATCAAGGATTATGATATGAGGTTGCATTATCATCCCGGAAAGGCTAACGTAGTAGCCAATGCGTTGAGCCGCAAGAGTCATGTCAATACACTCATGACCAGAGAATTACCCAAGGAGTTAGCAAAGGAACTTCGTGAGCTATGTTTGGAGATAGTTCCGAGAGGCTATGTAGCAGCATTGGAAATTCAGTCTACTTTGATGGATAAGATCAGAGAAGCTCAGAAGACGGACAAGGAGATTGTCGAGATAAAGGAAAGGATGAGCAAAGGAAAGGCTAAAGGATTTCGTGAGGATGAGCATGATACCTTATGGTTTGAGGACCGCGTATATGTGCCTAATGACCCGGAGATCAGGAAGTTGATTCTGCAGGAGGCCCATGATTCACCGTATTCGATTCACCCAGGAAATACCAAGATGTATCTGGATTTAAAGGACAGTTTCTGGTGGACCGGAATGAAGGAGAATATTGCAGAGTATGTAGCAGTTTGCGATGTATGTCAGAGAGTGAAGTCAGAGCATCAGAAGCCAGCAGGATTGCTACAGCCATTGCCGATACCCGAATGGAAGTGGGATAATCTAGGCATGGATTTTATCACGGGATTGCCCAGGACTCATTCAGGCTATGACTTGATATGGATTGTAGTCGATCGGTTCACGAAGGTAGCTCATTTCATCCCAGTGAAGACCACTTACACCAGTGCTAAGTTGGCAAAGATATACATGACCAGGATCGTATGTCTGCATGGAGTTCCAAGGACCATTGTATCAGATAGAGGAACCCAGTTTACCTCAAAGCTCTGGAATCAGTTGCATGAGACTTTGGGTACCAGGCTAGAGATCAGTACAGCCTTTCATCCACAGACAGATGGACAGACCAAGAGAGTCAATCAGATTCTGGAGGACATGTTGAGAGCTTGTGTGCTAGATTATGGATCTAGTTGGGACGACAATTTGCCATATGCAGAGTTCTCTTACAATAACAGTTATCAAGCCAGTTTGAAGATGGCCCCTTTTGAAGCTTTGTACGGAAGGAGGTGCAAGACACCGTTGTTGTGGGATGTAGTTGGAGACCGTCAGTTGTTTGGACCAGATTTGATTAAAGAGTCTGAAGAGAAGGTTAAGATGATTCACGATAGACTCAAGGTAGCCTAGTCCAGGCAGAAGAGCTATGCGGATTCTAAACGCAAGGAGATAGTTTACGAAGTTGGAGACAGAGTGTATCTTCGTGTGTCCCCACTTCGAGGAGTTAAGCGTTTTGGAGTTAAGGGAATGTTAGCACCATGTTTTGTGGGACCATACAAAGTTTTGGAACGTATGGGAGAAGTTGCTTACAAGTTGGAGTTGCCCAAAGGATTGTCAGGAGTTCATGATGTGTTCCACGTTTCCCAGTTGAAGAAGTGCCACACAGAGATGGCCGATATCCCTCTGAGAGATACAATGCCATTGGAAGCGATTTAGTTGGATAGCGATTTGACCTATGAGGAGAAACCAGTGAAGATTCTCGAGTTTGCCAGCCGAGTCACACGCAACAAGGTTATCAAGTTCTGTAAAGTTCAGTGGAGCCACCATGCCGAGGATGAAACCACCTGGGAACGAGAAGAAGACCTACGGAAGGACCACCCTCACCTATTTTCTAGCCAACCCGAATCTCGAGGGCGAGATTCATCTTAAGGGGGTAGATTTGTAACATCCCAAATTTTCAATTTGGAATGTTATACATTAGATCATCATTGCATATCATATTTTATTGCATTTTGGGTTGATCCTAGAAATTCTACGCAACTCAAGGACCCACGGAGAGAGTTGGGGATTTCGTTATTTTCATATTTTAGTTTTCTCAAATTTTGAAAAGAGGATCGTTTGATTTTAATTATTTTTCTCTTCGAATATTTCATATATGAAAAATAAAGAGAGGGGATAAAATCCCTTCCCCAAAATAAAGAAATATTGAAGGGAAAATATTAAAATCAAATAAGAATTTTATTTGGAGTTTTATCGCAATTTTTTTGAATTAGGAAAAATGAGTCTTTCAAAATTGCATTAGAGGCCCAAATAAATGTTCACTTTGTCCTCTATATTTTTAGAGCACGGGGAAAATTTATTTCAGGATTTTTGGAGTCCGTTTAGTATTTCTTCTAATTGATTTTCTGCGCGTCAAAATATTTTAAGAAAAAAACGAACCCACCTAACCGGGCCGTGTCCGTGTGGGACACTAGCCCGGCCAGCCCTTTAAAGCCGTGAAGGCCCGAGCCGCCGCCACCCCACCCGAAACCCTAGCCGCCCCGCCCGCCTCGAAATCTGCGCTGCCGCCACCGGATTCGTCGCTGCCGCCGCCGCGTTCCGCCACCGTCGCCGCGTCGTCTCGCCGTCGCCGCAGTCCCGCGCCGCCATCGACCCCGCCGCCGCCACACCACCCCGCCGCTGACCCCGCCCCGCCAGAGTTGCCCGCCGCCGCCCTGCCAGAGTTTCCTGCCACCGCCTCCGTCACGTTTGCCGAGGTAGCCACCGGTTTATTCGAGAAAACTGTTCAGTTTTATTTCAAAAACCTAGATCCTTTTTTTATTAGATCGATTATATTTTTTTCCGGTTTAGTTAAATAGTGGACGTTCGTCCATACGTTCGTTTTAACGAACGGTGTTCACCCGTTAGTCGCAGACAGTGAACGTTCGCTCGTTAGCCTGTTTGTCAGTTTTTATTTTTTCAAGGTTTTTTCGCGATTATTTTCGGTCGTGATTTCTGCCCTGATCTTCGTTTTAGTTTATCTTTTCGCTCGTTTATCGGAATCAGGCGATTCAAGCACCTAGATCTTCGTCTCTAAGCCCTCTTTCTGTTTAATCAACTTGAACAAGATTTTGGTACTGTAAAATTTGACTTTAGTCCAGATTAGTACACGGATCTTGTTTCTTTCGCCGTTTGAGTTTTGTTGCTTCGTTTGATTTAATTCTTTTTGCAAACTGGAGTTCTTCCGTTGAACTTTCTGGTTAGATTTCTTATTTGAGTTTTACCCGTGCTTCTAGTTTGAGTGCTTATTGTATGCTTTCTTTGTTTGCGATAGAGTACCCGGAGTGTGAAGCGTGCTACTACGAGTCTCTAGGTTTCACGGATCATCAGCAAGGCAAGTAACACTTTGATCATACCTCTTTACTACACAGTTTTATTGCATTAGATCAACCCTCAAACAATTGCATTGTTAGGATCTGTTTAACATGTGGGTTTTGGGAAGTAGATGATGAGTTAGAACCTATTGCCCTGTTTATTATCAAACCTTTGGGAGTTACTTCTACATTATGCTTATATTGCTATGCTATGCTCGTAGATGTGGTTTGGGTGAGTGTATCCATGACAGATGTGAGTATTGTTAATTAATGGTTAACTTAAGGTAGCTACTTGAATACACATCTGGGTGGATTGCTTGAGGCACCCTGGAGTACCCAGTGGTTGTTAGGGCACCTGGAGAATCCAGTGTTGTCCTAGGATCTCCCGGAGTACCCGTGTGATCATCCTACGGCCCGCCACCTAGGCTCAAAGGGATCATAAGATTATTCATGATAGAAACTTCCGTGTGCAGCCACAAGCCAATATGGGCTCTGGCATAGTTGAGTAAGTTGCGTGAAGCTCTTGAAGAGGTAGACTAGCAGATGTAGTGGGTTGTAGGTTGTATTGTCTACCCAGAGTAGAGAGTTAATGCTTCAGAAAGACTGTGTCTCGAATCTCCGACCATGGATGTGTTCGAGTCTTGTGGGGAAAAGTGTGCAAACCTCTGCAGAGTGTACAACCTAATCATGATTAGCCGTGTCCCCGGATATGGACATCTTGAGTATCTGGTTCTTGGATTATCATGTTGATCTCATCACTCTAAATATAATTTGATTGGGTTTAATGATGATGTTTAATTGGGATTGAGTTGGAGGAACCTTCTCAATGTTTAACAACCACCATGTTAGTTAAATAAAATTTATTCCTTTGTTGTAGGGAAAAATTGGCTTTATGCAAAACTGTAACCATAGAGCTTTCCACCAGCCAAATATGCATGTAGTGATAGCATTTATTCTGTTCATTACTCTATGTGTTACATTGCCAGCATATTCCATGTGCTGACCCGTTTCGGGCTGCAACGTTCATGTTGCAGACTTTTCAGACGACGAGTAAGGTGCCATAGGTCGTTGTCTTTCACTCGGTGATGCCGTTGGAGTTGATGGACTCACTTTATCTTCCAGGCCTTCCCTTGTTATCGATTTTAGATGGCCTTAAGCCATATTATTGTAATAAGTTCTCTTTTGAGACACTCGATGTAATACGTGTGTGATTGCTACTCTGTTATAAATCCTCGAGTATTATGCGTGTAAGCATTACCGATCCAGGGATGACACTGATGCACAAAGATCAGATTGTTTGAGGTCTGGTCGCTACAACCTTCTGGTTGTATCATATATAACCGATCCAGGAATGCAGTTTTGATATTCATTTGTCAGATTTCATAAAATGCGGCAATTGCTAACATGATTCGTACAGACTTTAAGCATCGATACGAGTGAGAAAATCTCATCGTAGTCAACATCTTGAATTTGTCAGAAACCCTTTTCGACAAGTCAAGCTTTGTAGATAGTAATATTACTATCAGCGTTTGTATTCCTCTTAAAGATCCATTTATTCTCAATGGCTTGACGATCATCGTGCCAGTCCACCAAAGTCCACACTTTGTTCTCATACATGGATTCTATCTCAGATTTCATGGCCTTAAGCCATCTGTTAGAATCTGAGCTCATCTTCACTTCCTCATAGTTCGTAGGTTCATCATGGTCTAGCAACATTACTTCCAGAACAGGGTTACCATACCACTCTTGTGCGGATCATACTCTGGTTGACCTACGAGGTTCGGTCATAACTTGATCTGAAGTTTTGTGATCATCATCATTAACTTCCTCACTAATTGGTGTAGGCATCACTGGAACTGATTTCAGTGATGAGCTACTTTCCAATTCGAGAGAAGGTACAATTACCTCCTCAAGTTGTACTTTCCTCCCACTCACTTCTTTCGATAGAAACTCCTTCTCTAGAAAGGATCCACTCTTAGCAACAAAGATCTTGCCTTCGGATCTGTGATAGAAGGTGTACCCAATATTATCTTTTGGGTATCCTATGAAGATGCACTTCTCCGATTTGGGTTTGAGCTTATTAGGCTGATTTTTTTTTCACATAAGCATCGCAACCCAAAACTTTAAGAAACGACAGCTTAGGTTTCTTGCTAAACCACAGTTCATATGGTGTCGTCTCAATGAATTTTTAGACGGTGCCCTATTTAATGTGAATGCAGCTGTCTCTAATGCATAACCCCAAAATGATAGTGGTAAATCGGTAAGAGACATCATAGATCATACCATATCTAATAAAGTACGGTTACGATGTTCAGACACACCATTACGCTATGGTGTTCCTGGTGGCACGACTTGCGAAACTATTCCACATTGTTTCAAATGAAGGCCAAACTCGTAACACAAATGTTCGCCTCCATGATTAGATCGTAGAAACTTTATTTTCTTGTTATGATGATTCTCCACTTCACTCTGAAATTCTTTGAACTTTTCAAATGTTTCAAACTTGTGTTTCATTAAGTAGATAGACCCATACCTGCTCAAATCATTTGTGAAGGTCAGAAAATAACGATACCCGCCGCGAGCCTCAACACTCATCGGACCGCATACATCAGTATGTATTATTTCCAATAAGTTAGTGGCTCGCTCTATTGTTCCAGAGAACGGAGTCTTAGTCATCTTGCCATGAGGTATGGTTCGCAAGCATCAAGTGATTCATAATCAAGTGATTCCACAAGCCCACCATCATGGAGTTTCTTCATGCGCTTTACTCCAATATGACCTAAATGGTAGTGCCACAAATAAGTTGCACTGTCATTATTAACCTTTCATCTTTTGGCTTCAATATTATGAATATGTGTATCACTACAATTGAGATTCAATAAACCTTTCACCTTGAGTGTATGACCCTAGAAGGTTTTATTCATGTAAACAGAATAACAATTATTTTTTGACTTAAATGAATAACCGTATTGCAATAAACATGATCCAATCACATTATGCTCAACGCAAACACCAAATAACATTTATTTTAGGTTCAACACTAATCCGGAAGGTAAAGGGAGTGTGCGATGGTGACCTTATCAACCTTGGAATCACTTACAACACACATCATCACCTTTCCCTCAACTAGTCTCTGTTCATTTTATAACTCCTGTTTGAAGTTACTAATCACAGCAACTGAACCAGTATCAAATACCCAGGGGCTACTATGAATACTTGTAAAGTACACATCAATAATTGAAGGAAATATTCCCTAGAGGCAATAATAAAGTTGTTATTTATATTTCCTTATATCATGATAGATGTTTATTATTCATGCTAGAATTGTATTAACCGGAAACTTAGTACATGTGTGAATACATAGACAAACAAAGTGTCACTAGTATGCCTCTACTTGACTAGCTCGTTGAATCAAAGATGGTTAAGTTTCCTAGCCATAGACATGAGTTGTCATTTGATTAACGGGATCACATCATTAGAGAATGACTTGATTGACTTGACCCATTCCGTTAGCTTAGCATTTGATTGTTTAGTATATTGCTATCGCTTTCTTCATGACTTATACATGTTCCTATGACTATGAGATTATGCAACTCCCGAATACCAGAGGAACACTTTGTGTGCTACCAAACGTCACAACATAACTGGGTGATTATAAAGGTGCTCTACAGGTGTCTCTGATGGTACTTGTTGAGTTGGCATAGATCAAGATTAGGATTTGTCACTCCGATTGTCGGAGAGGTATCTCTGGGCCCTCTCGGTAATGCACATCACTATAAGCCTTGCAAGCAATGTAACTAATGAGTTAGTTGCGGGATGATGTGTTACAGAACAAGTAAAGAGACTTGCCGGTAACGAGATTGAACTAGGTATGGAGATACCGACGATCGAATCTCGGGCAAGTAACATACCGATGACAAAGGGAAGAACGTATGTTGTTATGCGGTTTGACCGATAAAGATCTTCGTAGAATATGTGGGAGCCAATATGAGCATCCAGGTTCCGCTATTGTTCTTGACCGGAGACGTGTCTCGGTCATGTCTACATAGTTCTCGATCCTGTAGGGTCCGCACGCTTAACGTTACGTGATGATCGGTATTATGAGTTTATGTGTTTTGATGTATCGAAGGTAGTTTGGAGTCCTAGATATGATCACGGACATGACGAGGAGTATCGAAATGGTCGAGACATGAAGATTGATATATTAGACGACTATATTCGGATATCGGAAGTATTCTGGAGAAGTTTTGGATATAACCGCAGTACTGGGGGTTACCGGACACCCCCCCCACACACGGGAAGCTATTGGGCCTCATGGGCCTTAGTGGAGAAGAGAGAGGGGAGCCAGGAGGTGGCGCACGGCCCCCCTTGCCCTAATCCAAATTGGACAAGGGGAAGGGGCGGCGGCCCCCCTCTCCTTCCTTCTCTCCACCTCCTCCTTCCCCCTTCTCCTTCTTGGAATAGGAAAGGGGGGGGGGGCAAACCTACTTGGAGTAGGATTTCCCCCCTTGGGCGCGCCTCCTCCTTGGCCGACCCTCTCCTCCTCCCCCCTTTATATTCGGGGGAGGGGGGCACCCCATAAAAACACGATTTGATCAGTTGATCTTTTAGCGGTGTGCGGTGCCCCCCCCCCTCCACCATAACCCACCTCGGTCATATTGTAGCGGTGCTTAAGCGAAGCCCTGCGTCGGTAGCTTCATCATCACCGTCATCACGCCGTCGTGCTGACAAAACTCTCCCTCGACACTTTGCTGGATCGGAGTTTGTGGGATGTCACTGAGCTGAACGTGTGCTGAACTCGGAGGTGCCGTGTGTTCGGTACTTGGATCGGTCGGATCATGAAGACGTATGACTACATAAACCGCGTTGTCATAATGCTTCCACTTACAGTCTACGAGGGTACGTGGATGACACTCTCCCCTCTCGTTGCTATGCATCACCATGATCTTGCGTGTGCGTAGGAATTTTTTTCAAATTACTATGTTCCCCAATAGTGGCATCCGAGCCAGGTTTATGCGTAGATGTTACATGCACGAGTAGAACACAAGTGAGTTGTGGGCGATACAAGTTATACTGCTTACCAGCAGGTCATACTTTGATTCGGCGGTATTGTTGGATGAAGCGGCTCGGACCTACATTACGTGTACGCTTACGCGAGACTGGTTCTACCAACGTGCTTGGCACATAGGTGGCTGGCGGGTGTCAGTTTCTCCAACTTTAGTTGAATAGAGTATGGCTACGCCCGGTCCTTGTGAAGGTTAAAATAGCACATACTTGGCGAACTATCGTTGTGGTTTTGATGCGTAGGTAAGTGCAGTTCTTGCTCAGCTCGTAGCAGCCACGTAAAACTTGCAACAACAAAATAGAGGACCTATAACTTATTTTTGCAGGGCATGTTGTGATGTGATATGGTCAAGACATGATGCTAAATTTTATTGTATGAGATGATCATGTTTTGTAACAGAGTTATCGACAAGTGGCAGGAGCCATATGGTTGTCGCTTTATTGTATGAAATGCAATCGCCAAGTAATCGCTTTACTTTATCACTAAGAGGTAGCGATAGTCATAGAAGCAATAGTTGGCGAGACGACAACGACACTATGATGGAGATCAAGGTGTCGCACCGGTGACGATAGTGATCATGACGGTGCTTTGGAGAGGGAGATCAAAGGCACAAGATGATGATGGCCATATCATATCACTTATATTGATTTCATTGATGTTTATCTTTTATGCATCTTATTTTGCTTAGATCGACGGTAGCATTATAAGATGATCTCTCACTAAATTTCAAGGTATAAGTGTTCTCCCTGAGTATGCACCGTTGCGAAATTTCGTCATGCCGAGACACCACGTGATGATCAGGTGTGATAAGCTCAACGTTCACATACAACGGGTGCAAGCCAGTTCTGCACACGCAGAATACTCGAGTTAAACTTGACGAGCCTAGCATATGCAGATATGGCCTCGGAACACTGAGACCGAAAGGTCGAGCGTGAATCATATAGTAGATATGATCAACATAGTGATGTTCACCATTGAAAACTACTCCATCTCAAGTGATGATCGGACATGGTTTAGTTGATATGGATCACGTGATCACTTAGATGATTAGAGGGATGTCTGTCTAAGTGGGAGTTCTTAAGTAATTTGATTAATTGAACTTTAATTTATCATGAACTTAGTACCTCATAGTATTTTGCATATCTATGTTGTTGTAGATAGATGGCCCGTGCTGTTGTTCTGTTGAATTTTAATGCGTTCCTTGAGAAAGCAAAGTTGAAATATGATGGTAGCAATTACACGGACTGGGTCCATAACTTGAGGATTATCCTCATTGCTGCACAGAAGAATTACATCCTGGAAGCACCCCTAGGTGCCAAACCCACTGCAGGAGCAACGCCAGATGTTATGAACGTCTGGCAGAGCAAAGCTGATGACTACTTGATAGTTCAGTGTGCCATGCTTTACGGCTTAGAACCGGGACTTCAAGGGCGTTTTGAACGTCATGGAGCATATGAGATTTTTCAGGAGTTGAAGTTAATATTTCAAGCAAATGCCCGGATTGAGAGATATGAAGTCTACAATAAGTTCTACAGCTGCAAGATGGAGGAGAATAGTTCTGTCAGTGAGCATATACTCAAAATGTCTGGGTATAACAATCACTTGATTCAACTGGGAGTTAATCTTCCAGATGATAGTGTCATTGACAGAATTCTTCAATCACTGTCACCAAGCTACAAGAGCTTCGTAATGAACTATAATATGCAAGGGATGGATAAGACAATTCCCGAGCTCTTCGTGATGCTAAAGGCTACAGAGGTAGAAATCAAGAAGGAGCATCAAGTGTTGATGGTCAACAAGACCACCAGTTTCAAGAAAAAGGGTAAAGGGAAGAAGGGGAACTTCAAGAAGAACGGCAAGCAAGTTGCTGCTCAAGTGAAGAAGCCCAAGTTTGGACCTAAGCCTGAGACTGAGTGCTTCTACTGCAAAGGGACTGGTCACTGGAAGCGGAACTGCCCTAAGTATTTGGCGGATAAGAAGGATGGCAAGGTGAACAAAGGTATATGTGATATACATGTTATTGATGTGTACCTTACTAATGCTCGCAGTAGCACCTGGGTATTTGATACTGGTTCTATTGCTAATATTTGCAACTCGAATAGGGACTACAGATTAAGCGAAGATCGGCTAAGGACGAGGTGACGATGCGCGTGGGAAATGGTTCCAAAGTCAATGTGATCATGGTCGGCACGCTACCTCTACATCTACCTTCGGGATTAGTTTTAGACCTGAATAATTGTTATTTGGTGCCAGCGTTGAGCATGAACATTATATCTGGATCTTGTTTGATGCGAGACGGTTATTCATTTAAATATGAGAATAATGGTTGTTCTATTTATATGAGTAATATCTTTTATGGTCATGCACCCTTGAAGAGTGGTCTATTTTTGATGAATCTCGATAGTAGTGATACACATATTCATAATATTGAAGCTAAAAGATGCAGAGTTGATAATGATAGTGCAACTTATTTGTGGCACTGCCGTTTAGGTCATATTGGTGTAAAGTGCATGAAGAAACTCCATTCTGATGGGCTTTTGGAATCACTTGATTATGAATCACTTGGTACTTGCAAACCATGCCTCATGGGCAAGATGACTAAAACGCCGTTCTCCGGAACAATGGAGCGAGCAACAAATTTATTGAAAATCATACATACTGATGTATGTGGTCCGATGAATGTTGAGGCTCACGGCGGGTATCGTTATTTTCTCACCTTCACAGATGATTTGAGAAGATATGGGTATATCTACTTGATGAAACATAAGTCTGAAACATTTGAAAAGTTCAAAGAATTTCAGAGTGAAGTGGAAAATCATCGTAACAAGAAAATAAAGTTTCTACGATCTGATCGTGGAGGAGAATATTTGAGTTAAGAGTTTGGTCTTCATTTGAAACAATGCGAAATAGTTTCGCAACTCACGCCACCCGAAACACCACAGCGTAATGGTGTGTCTGAACATCATAATCGTACTTTACTAGATATGGTGCGATCTATGATGTCAATTGCTGATTTACCGCTATGATTTTGGGGTTATGCTTTAGAGACGGCTGCATTCACGTTAAATAGGGCACCATCTAAATCCATTGAGATGACACCTTATGAACTGTGGTTTGGCAAGAAACCAAAGTTGTCGTTTCTTAAAATTTGGGGTTGCGATGCTTATGTGAAAAAGCTTCAACCTGATAAGCTCGAACCCAAATCGGAGAAATGTGTCTTCATAGGATACCCAAAGGAGACAGTTGGGTACACCTTCTATCACAGATCCAAAGGCAAGACATTCGTTGCTAAGAATGGATCCTTTCTAGGGAAGGAGTTTCTCTTGAAAGAAGTGAGTGGGAGGAAAGTAGAACTTGATGAGGTAACTGTACCTGCTCCCTTATTGGAAAGTAGTTCATCAAAGAAATCTGTTCGTGTGACTCCTACACCAGTTAGTGAGGAAGCTAATGATGATGATCATGTAACTTCAGGTTAAGTTACTATCGAACCTCGTAGGTCAACCAGAGTAAGATCCGCACCAGAGTGGTATGGTAATTCTATTCTGGAGGTCATGTTACTTGACCATGACGAACCTACGAACTATGAGGAAGCGATGATGAGCCCAGATTCCACAAAATGGCTTGAGGCCATGAAATCTGAGATGGGATCCATGTATGAGAACAAAGTGTGGACTTTGGTTGACTTGCCTGATGATCGGCAAGCCATCAAGAATAAATGGATTTTCAAGAAGAAGACTGACACTAACGGTAATGTTACTGTCTACAAAGCTCGACTTGTTGCGAAAGGTTTTCGACAAGTTCAAGGAGTTGACTACGATGAGACTTTCTCACCCATAGCGATGCTTAAGTCCGTATGAATCATGTTATCAATTGCCGCATTTTATGATTATGAAATTTGGCAAATGGATGTAAAGACTGCATTCCTGAATGGATTTCTGGAAGGAGAGTTGTATATGATGCAACCTGAAAGTTTTATCTATCCAAAGGATGCTAACAAAGTGCGTAAGCTCCAGCGATCCATCTATGGACTGGTGCAAGCATCTCAGAGTTGGATTAAATGTTTTGATAGTGTGATCAAAGCATATGGTTTTATACATACTTTTGGAGAAGCCTGTATTTACAAGAAAGTGAGTGGGAGCTCTGTAGCATTTCTAATATTATATGTGGATGACATATTGTTGATTGGAAATAATATAGAATTTCTGGATAGCATAAAAGGATACTTTTATAAGAGTTTTTAAATGAAAGACCTCGGTGAAGCTGCTTATATATTGGGCATCAAGATCTATAGAGATAGATCAAGATGCTTAATTCGACTTTCACAAAGCACATACCTTGATAAAGTATTGAAGAAGTTCAAAATGGATCAAGCAAAGAAAGGGTTCTTGCCTGTGTTACAAGGTGTGAAGTTGAGTCAGACTCAATGCCCGACCACTGTAGAAAATAGAGAGAAAATGAAAGATGTTCCCTATGCTTCAGCCATAGGCTCTATCATGTCCAGACCTGATGTGTGCCTTGCTATTAGCTTAGCAGGGAGATACCAAAGTAATCCAGGAGTGGGTCACTGGACAGCGGTCAAGAACATCTTGAAATACCTAAAAAGGACTAAGGATATGTTTCTCGTTTATGGAGGTGACAAAGAGCTCGTCGTAAATGGTTACGTCGATGCAAGCTTTGACACTGATCCGGATGACTCTAAGTCACAAACCGGATACGTATTTATATTGAACGGTGGAGCTGTCAGTTGGTGCAGTTCTAAGCAAAGCGTCGTGGCGAGATCTACATGTGAAGTGGAGTACATAGCTGCTTTGGAAGCAGCAAATGAAGGAGTCTGGATGAAGGAGTTCATATCCGATCTAGGTGTCATACCTAGTGCATTGGGTCCAATGAAAATATTTTGTGACAATATTGGTGCAATTGCCTTGGCAAAGGAATCCAGATTTCACAAGAGAACCAAGCACATCAAGAGATGCTTCAATTCCATCCGCGATCAAGTCAAGGAGGGAGACATAGATATTTGCAAGATACATACATATTTGAATTTGCAGATCCGTTGACTAAGCCTCTCTCACGAGCAAAACATAATCAGCACCAATACTCCATGGGTGTTAGAATCATTACTGTATAATCTAGATTATTGACTCTAGTGCAAGTGGGAGACTGAAGGAAATATGCCCTAGAGGCAATAATAAAGTTGTTATTTATATTTCCTTATATCATGATAAATGTTTATTATTCATGCTAGAATTGTATTAACCGGAAACTTAGTATATGTGTGAATACATAGACAAACAAAGTGTCACTAGTATGCCTCTACTTCACTAGCTCGTTGAATCAAAGATGGTTAAGTTTCCTAGCCATAGACATGAGTTGTCATTTGATTAACGGGATCACATCATTAGCGAATGATGTGATTGACTTGACCCATTCCGTTAGCTTATCATTTGATCGTTAGTATATTGCTATTGCTTTCTTCATGACTTATACATGTTCCTATGACTATGAGATTATGCAACTCCCAAATACCGGAGGGACACTTTGTGTGCTACCAAATGTCACAACGTAACTCGGTGATTATAAAGGTGCTCTACATGTGTCTCGGATAGTACTTGTTGAGTTGGCATAGATCAAGATTAGGATTTGTCACTCCGATTGTAGGAGAGGTATCTCTAGGCCCTCTCGGTAATGCACATCACTATAAGCCTTGCAAGCAATGTAACTAATGAGTTAGTTGCGGGATGATGTGTTACGGAATGAGTCAAGAGACTTGCCGGTAACGAGATTGAACTAGGTATTGAGATACTGACAATCGAATCTTGGGCAAGTAACATACCGATGACAAGGGGAACAACAAAAGTTGTTATGCGGTTTGACCGATAAAGATCTTCGTAGAATATGTGGGAGCCAATATGAGCATCCAGGTTCCGCTATTGGTTATTGACCTGAGACGTGTCTCGGTCATGTCTACATAGTTCTCGAACCCGTAGGGTCCGCACGCTTAACGTTAGGTGACAATAGGTATTATGAGTTTATGTGTTTTGATGTACCGAAGGTAGTTCGGAGTCCCGGATATGATCACGGACATGACGAGGAGTCTCGAAATGGTCGAGACATGAAGATTGATATATTAGACGACTATATTCGGACATCTGAAGTGTTCCGGAGAAGTTTCGGATATAAACGGAGTACCGGGGGTTACCAGACCCCCCCGGGAAGCTATTGGGCCTCATGGGCCTTTATGGAGAAGAGAGAGGGCATCTAGGTGGTGGCGCGCGCCCCCCTTGCCCCAATCCAAATTAGACAAGGGGAAGGGGCGGCGGCCCCCCTCTCCTTCCTTCTCTCCACCTCCTCCTTCCCCCTTCTCCTTCTTGGAATAGGAAAGGGGGGGGCAAACCTACTTGGAGTAGGATTGCCCCCCCCCTTGGGCGCGCCTCCTCCTTGGTCGACCCTCTCTTCCTCTCCCCTTTATATACGGGGGAGGGGGCTGATAACCCACAAGTGTAGGGGATCGCAACAGCTTTCGAGGGTGAAGTACAACCCAAATTTATTGATTCGACACAAGGGGAGCCAAAGAATATTCTTGAGTATTAGCAGTTGAGTTGTCAATTCAACCACACCTGGATAACTTAGTATCTGCAGCAAATTATTTAGTAGCAAACTAGTATGATAGTAATGGTAACAGTAGCAACGGAAAAGTAAATAAGCAAAGAACAATATATGAAAAGCTCGCAGGCAATGGATCGGTGATGGATAATTATGCCAGATGCGATTCCTCATGTAATAGCTATAACATAGGGTGACACAGAACTAGCTCCAATTCATAAATGTAATGTAGGCATGTATTCCATAAATAGTCATACGTGCTTATGGAAAAGAACATGCATGACATCTTTTGTCCTACCCTCCCGTGGCAGCGGGGTCCTAGTGGAAACTAAGGGATATTAAGGCCTCCTTTTAATATAGAACCAGACCAAAGCATTAACACATAGTGAATACATGAACTCCTCAAACTACGGTCATCACCGAGAAGTATCCCGAATATTGTCACTTCGGGGTTGTCGGATCATAACACATAATAGGTGACTATAGACTTGCAAGATAGGATCAAGAACACACATATATTCATGAAAACATAATAGGTTCAGATCTGAAATCATGGCACTCGGGCCCTAGTGACAAGCATTAAGCATAGCAAAGTCATAGCAACATCAATCTCAGAACATAGTGGATACTAGGGATCAAACCCTAACAAAACTAACTTGATTACATGGTAAATCTCATCCAACCCATCACCGTCCAGCAAGCCTACGATGGAATTACTCACGCACGGCGGTGAGCATCATGAAATTGGTGATGGAGGATGGTTGATGATGACGATGGCGACGAATCCCCCTTTCCGGAGCCCCGAACGGACTCCATATTGGCCCTCCCGAGAGAGATTAGGGCTTGGCGGCGGCTCCGTGTCGTAAAACGTGATGCAACTTTTTCTCTGATTATTTTCTCCGCGAGACGGAATATATGGAGTTGGAGTTGAGGTCGGTGGAGGTCCAGGGGGGCCACGAGATAGGGGGCGCGCCCTACAGGGGGGGGGCGCCCCCCTGTCTCGTGGACAGGCCCTGGGCCCCCTGGTGTATTTCTTTCACCCAGAAATTCTTATTAATTCCAAAAAGTGCCTCCGTGGATTTTCAGGACATTCCGAGAACTTTCTTTTCTACACATAAAACAACATCATGGCAGTTCTGCTGAAAACAGCGTCAGTCCGAGTTAGTTTCATTCAAATCATGCAAATTAGAGTCCAAAACAAGGTCAAAAGTGTTTGGAAAAGTAGATACGTTGGAGACGTATCAACTCCCCCAAGCTTTAACTTTTGCTTGTCCTCAAGCAATTCAGTTGATAAACTGAAAGTGATAGAGAAAAACTTTTACAAACTCTGTTTGCTCTTGTTGTTGTAAACATGAAAAGCCAGCATTCAAGTTTCAGCAAATATTATGAACTAACCATACTCACAATAACACTTAGCTCTCACAATTACTCATATCAATAGCATAATCAGCTAGCGAGCCATAATAATAAAACTCGGATGACAACACTTTCTCAAAATAATTATAACATGATATAACAAAATGGTATCTCGCTAGCCCTTTCTAAGACCGCAAAACATAAATGCAGAGCACCTTTAAAGATCAAGGACTGACTAAACATTGTAATTCATGGTAAAAGAGATCCAGTCAAGTCATACCCAATATAAACCAATAGTAATGAATGCAAATGACAGTGTGCTCTCCAGCGAGTGCTTTTAATAAGAAGGGTGATGACTCAACATAAAAGTAAATAGATAGGCCCTTCGCTGAGGGAAGCATGGATTTGTAGAGGTGCCAGAGCTTGATTTTAGAATAGAGATTGAATAACATTTTGAGTGGCCTACTTTCACTATCAATGCAACAACTATGAGATGGTTGTATCTTCCATACTACATGCATTATAGGCAGTTCCCAAACAGAATGGTAAAGGTTTATACTCCCCCAACCACCAACAAGCATCAATCCATGGCTTGCTCGAAACAACGAGTGCCTCCAACTAACAACAACCCTAGGGGAGTTTTGTTTAATTATTTTGATTTGCTTTGATCTTTTTGGATCATGGGACTGGGCATCCCGGTTACCGGCCCTTTCTCGTGAATGAGGAGCGGAGTCCACTCCTCGTGAGAATAACCCACCTAGCATGGAAGATATAGGCAGCCCTAGTTGTAACATGAGCTGCTCGAGCATACAAAACAGAATTTCATTTGAAGGTTTGGAGTTTGGCACATACAAATTTACTTGGCACGGCAGGTAAATACCGCATATAGGAAGGTATAGTGGACTCATATGGAACAACTTTGGGGTTTAAGGAGTTTGGATGCACAAGCAGTATTCCCACTTAGTACGGGTGAAGGCTAGCAAAAGACTGGGAAGCGACCAACTGAGAGAGCGACAACAGTCATAAACATGCATTAAAATTAATTCACACCGAATACAAGCATGAGTAGGATATAATCCACCATGAACATAAATATCGTGAAGGCTATGTTGATTTGTTTCAACTACATGCGTGAACATGTGCCAAGTTGAGTCACTCAATTCATTTAAAGGAGGATACCATCCCATCATACCACATCATAATCATTCTAATAGCATGTTGGCATGCAAGGTAAACCATTATAACTCATAGCTAATCAAGCAAGGCACAAGCAACTATAATCTCTAAATGTCATTGCAAATATGTTTACTTCATAATAGCTTACTCAGAAACGATGAACTCATCATATTTACAAAAACAAGAGAGGTCGAGTTCATACCAGCTTTTCTCATCCCAATAAGTCCATCATATATCGTCATTATTGCCTTTCACTTGCACAACCGAACGATGTGTATAATAATAAGAGTGCATGTGCATTGGACTAACCTGGAATCTACAAGCATTCAACTCAAAAGAGAAGATAAGATAATATGGGCTCTAAATTAAATAAACAATCATGCATAGGAGAGCCACTAAGCATTTTCAATATGGTCTTCTCGACCCCCAAAGGAAAGAAAAGAAAATAAAACTATTTACACGGGAAAGCTCCCAACAAGAAAGAAGAAGAACTAGAAATCTTTTTGGGTTTACATTTTAATTCCTACTACAAGCATGGAAATTAAACTAACTATTTTTTTTGTTTTTCTCAAGGTTTATCAAACACACAAGAAGAAAACTAGAAAAAGGAATTTAAACTAGCATGGATAATACAATGAAAGAGTATGAGCACCGACGACTAGTGTGTGAACATGAATGTAAAGTCGGTGAGAAATACGTACTCCCCCAAGCTTAGGCTTTTGGCCTAAGTTGGTCTAATACCAAGGACCGCCTGGCTGATATCCATAAGTGAAATCGGGGTTATACTGAGATGCATCGGCAACCGCCTCCTGAGCTGCAGCGTGTTAGCGAGCTGCCTCCACTCCCCTCACGTATTCAACTGCTTCCTCCCTGGTGACAACATGTCTTCCTTTTGCCTGATAATCAAAAAGGTAGGGAGCAGGAAGAGTAACAGGGACGACGTTGCGTCTGTCATAGATTAGTCGATAATGGAGGAATTGTTCATTCCTCTCAAGAAAATGATGATTAAACATAGCTTCTTTATCCAAATAAACATGAGGTATTATCATATCTCCTTCTCGTGGGGCTATGCCAAGATAATTAGCCACACGGGTTGCATAAATTCCTCCAAATAAATCTCCCTTTCTACTATTATTCTGCAACCTACGTGCAACTATTGCCTCCAAGTTATAACCTTTATAACCTAACACAGCACTCTTGAGGACACACAGATCAGGGACACACATGTGACATGCTTCATCCTTACCATTAATACATCTACCAATGAAGAGAGCAAAATAATGTATAGCAGGAAAATGAATGCTCCCTATGGTAGCTTGTGCTATATCCCTAGATTCTCCCACAGTAATACTAGCAAGAAAATCTCTAAATTTAGGTTTGTGAGGATCATTAATATTACCCCACTGCGGGAGTTTGCAAGCAGTTGTGAAATCCTCTAAATCCATGGTATAAGATGTATCATAAATATCAAATATAACGCTAGGAGAATTATGCGCACAATTATATTTGAACCTCCGCACAAAAGAATCAGTCAATTGATAATACCGCGGACACTTATCTTGTAAGAAGTCCTCCAACTCGGCATTACGCACATACACGTCAAATTCCTCCTTAAAGCCTGCTCTGACCATAAAATCATCGGATGGCCACTCACAAGCTCGTACATTCGCGTCCCTCGGTAATGCAAAATCTTGCTCACGTATAGCAATCCTGGGTCCTTTCTTCACCGAGGAACCACCTTGGTACATTCTTCTAAGCATATTTCTTTTTCTGAAATAAATCTGAAATTTTTAGTAACTTCAAAATAAAAGTGCATAAAACTAAACAAGATTGATAGCAACTACTCCTACAAGTGGCTAGAGCCTATATCATGCATTGGAATTGCTTGGGACCTCAAAAATTTAACATGCAAGCTCAAGAACATGGTCACCTATGCAGCAAAAATTTGCAATGAATAAAGCACTAGAACAAAATCTAATTGGACCAATGGAGGAGTCACATACCAAGCAACAATCTCCCAAAGCAGTTTTGTGAATGGAGCTTTGAGCTAGGAGATCAAAAAATTTAGCAAAACGAGCTAGAACTCGTGCTTGAGCTGGATGGGGATTTTTTTTGGGTGGAAGATGAAGTGTGTGGGTGCTGGCATAAGTGGAGGGGGGCCACCAGGGGCCCACGAGACAGGGGGGCGCGCCCTATAGGGGGGGCGCCCTCCACTCTCGTGGCCTGGTGCTTGCCGCTCCTACAGTGATTTTAGTGCCTAAAATCTTCAAATATTCCAGAAAAAATCATACTAAATTTGCAGGGCATTTGGAGCACTTTTATTTTCGGACTATTTTTTAATGCACGGATAATTCAGAAAACAAACGGATAATACTATTTTTGCTTTATTTAATCTAAATAACAAAAAATAAAAAGAGGGTACAGAAGGTTGTGCCTTCTAATTTCATCCATCTCGTGATCGTCAAAATGAACCCACTAACAAGGTTGATCAAGTCTTGTTAACAAACTCATTCCGAATAACATGGAACCGGAGAAACTTCGAATAACACTAAGTTACCTCAACGGGGATATGAAAATCCCCAACAATAAGAATATCATACTTTTTCTTGACAGTAGGGAGAGGAAATTCAAAACCTCCAAAAATAATAGTTGGAACTTTTTCAATAGAATTGATGCTATGAACTTGAGATTGTTTCCTCGAAAAGTGTACCGTATGCTCATTACCATTAACATGAAAAGTGGCATTGCCTTTGTTGCAATCAATAACAGCCCCTGCAGTGTTCAAAAAAGGTCTACCAAGGATAATAGACATACTATCGTCCTCGGGAATATCAAGAATAACAAAGTTCGTTAAGATAGTGACATTTGCAACCACAATAGGCACATCCTCACAAATACCGACAGGTATAGCAGTTGATTTATCAGCCATTTGCAAAGATATTTCAGTAGGTGTCAACTTATTCAATTCAAGTCTATGATATAAAGAGAGAGGCATAACACTAACACCGGCTCCAAGATCACACAAAGAAGTCTAACGTAATTTCTTTTAATGGAGCATGGTATAGTTGGTACACCCGGATCTCTAAGTTTCTTTGGTATTCCACCCTTAAAAGGGTAATTAGCAAGCATGGTGGAAATTTCAGCTTCCGGCATCTTTCTTTTATTTTTAATGATATCCTTCATATACTTAGCATAAGGATTTACTTTCAGCATATCAGTTAAGCGCATACTTAAGAAAATAGGTCTAATCATTTCAGCAAAGAGCTCAAAATCCTCATCATCCTTTGACTTGGATGGTTTAGGAGGAAAGGGCATGGGTTTCTGAACCCATGGTTCTCTTTCTTTACCGTGCTTCCTAGCAACAAAATCTCTCTTATCATAACATTGATTCTTTGATTGTGGGGTATCAAGATCAACAGCAGGTTCCATCTCTACATCATTGTTTTTGCTAGGTTGAGCATCAACATGAACATTATCATTAACATTATCACTAGGTTCATGTTCATCACCTGATTGAGTTTCAGCATCAGAAATAGAAATATCATTGGGATTCTCATGTGTGTCTATAGTGGGTTCACTAGAAGCATGCAAAGTCCTATCATTTTTCTTCTTCTTCTTTTTAGAAGAACTAGGTGCCTCTAAATTATTTCTCTAAGAATCTTGCTCGATTCTCTTAGGGTGGCCTTCAGGATACAAAGGTTCCTGAGTCATTCTACCAGTTCTAGTAGCCACTCTAACAACAAAGTCATTTTTATTGTTTAATTCCTCAAGCAAATCATTTTGAGCTTTAAGTACTTGCTCAGCTTGAGTAGCAACCATAGAAGCATATTTGCTAACGAGGTGGAGTTCATCTTTAACTCTAGCCAGATTATCACTTACACGTCCTACCTCGAAAGCATTATTCTTTAACTCTCTACCAACATAAGCATTAAAACTTTCTTGCCTAGCCATAAAGTCATCAAATTCATCTAAGCATGGGCTATGAAAATTTAGTAAAGGGGATTTCAACTTCATCATATCTATAGAGAGAATTTACCTTTACTACCTGTGTCGCGTTATCAAGACAATATGGTTCTTCAACAGGCGGTATATTAAGACCATGTATTTCTTCAATAGGAGGTAAATTGTTAACATCTTCAGCTTTAATACCTTTTTCTTTCATTGATTTCTTTGCCTCTTGCATATCTTCGGGACTGAGAAATTAAACACCTCTCTTCTTCGGAGTGGGTTTAGGAATAGGCTAAGGAATTGGCTTAATTGGTTCAAGAATTGCCTCAGGAATTGGCTCAGGAAGAGTCCAATTATTTTCATTAGTCAATATATTATTCAATAATATTTCAGCTTCGTCGACTGTTCTTTCCCTGAAAACACAACCAGCACAACTATCCAAGTAGTCCTTGGAAGCATCGATTAGTCCATTATAAAAGATATCAAGCATTTCATTTTTCTTAAGAGGATGATCAGGCAAAGCATTAAGTAACCGGAGAAGCCTCCCCCAAGCTTGTGGGAGACTCTCTTCTTTGATTTGCACAAAATTATATATTTCCTGCAAGGAAGCTTGTTTCTTATGAGCAGGGAAATATTTAGCAGAGAAGTAATAAATCATATCCTGGGGACTACGCACACAACCAGGAGCAAGAGAATTATACCAAGTCTTAGCATCACCCTTTAATGAGAACAGAAATATCTTAAGGATATAAAAATAGCGAGACTTCTCATCATTAGTAAACAGGGTAGCTATATCATTCAACTTGGTAAGATGTGCCACAACAGTTTCAGATTCAAGGCCATAAAAAGGATCAGATTCAACTAGAGTAATAATCTCAGGATCAACAGAGAATTCATAATCCTTATCAGTACCACAGATAGGTGAAGTAGCAAAAGCAGGGTCTGGTTTCATTCTAGCATTAAGAGACTGCTGCTTCCATTTAGCTAATAATTTCTTAAGATCATTTCTACCATTCAAGCAAAGATTTCCCTAGCAACTTCTTCATTCATAACATAACCCTTAGGAACAACAGGCAATACATAATCATTGGGAGAACCTTCATCATCACTATCATCAATAATAGCATCTTCAATAATTTCATTCTCCCTAACTCTAGCAAGTTGTTCATCAAGAAATTCACCTAATGGCAAAGTAGTATCACGCACAGAAGTAGTTTCATCATGCATAGCAGAAGTGGCATCATCAACAACATGTGACATATCCGAATTCATAGCAGTAGCAGGTTTAGGTGTCGCAAGCTTACTCATAACAGAAGGAGAATCTAGTGCAGAGCTAGATGGCAGTTCCTTACCTCCCCTCGTAGTTGAGGGATAGATCTTGGTTTTAGCGTCTTTCAAATTCTTCATAGTGATCAACAGATATAAATCCCAAGTGACTCAGAAAATAAAGCTATGCTCCCCGGCAACGGCGCCAGAAATTAGTCTTGATAACCCACAAGTGTAGGGGATCGCAATAGCTTTCGAGGGTGAAGTACAACCCAAATGTATTGATTCGACACAAGGGGAGCCAAAGAATATTCTTGAGTATTAGCAGTTGAGTTTTCAATTCAACCACACCTGGATAACTTAGTATCTGCAGCAAAGTATTTAGTAGCAAAGTAGTATGATAGTAATGGTAACTATAGCAATAGAAAAGTAAATAAGCGAAGAACAATATATGAAAAGCTCGTAGGAAATGGATCGGTGATGGATAATTATGCCGGATGCGATTCCTCATGTAATAGCTATAACATAGGGTGACACAGAACTAGCTCCAATTCATCAATGTAATGTAGGCATGTATTCTGTAAATAGTCATACGTGCTTATGGAAAAGAACTTGCATGACATCTTTTGTCCTACCCTCCTGTGGCAGCGGGGTCCTAGTGGAAACTAAGGGATATTAAGGCCTCCTTTTAATATAGAACCGGACCAAAGCATTAACACATAGTGAATACATGAACTCCTCAAACTACGATCATCACCGAGAAGTATCCCGATTATTGTCACTTCGGGGTTGTCAGATCATAACACATAATAGGTTACTATAGATTTGCAAGATAGGATCAAGAACACACATATATTCATGAAAACATAATAGGTTCAGATCTGAAATCATGGCACTCGGGCCCTAGTGACAAGCATTAAGCATAGCAAAGTCATAGCAACATCAATCTCAGAACATAGTGGATACTAGGGATGAAATCCTAACAAAACTAACTTGATTACATGGTAAATCTCATCCAACCCATCACCGTCCAGCAAACCTACGATGGAATTACTCACGCACGGCGGTGAGCATCATGAAATTGGTGATGGAGGATGGTTGATGATGACGATGGCGACAAATCCCCCTCTCCAGAGCCACGAACAGACTCCAGATTAGCCCTCCCGAGAGAGATTAGGGCTTGGCGGCGGCTCTGTGTCGTAAAACGCGATGAAACTTTTTCTCTGATTTTTTTCTCCGCGAGACGGAATATATGGAGCTGGAGTTGAGGTCGGTGGAGGTCCAGGGGGGCCACGAGATAGGGGGCGCGCCCTATAGGGGGGGCGCCCCCCTCTCTCGTGGACAGGCCCTGGGCCCCCTGGTGTATTTGTTTCGCCCAGAAATTCTTATTAATTCCGAAAAGTGCCTCGGTGGATTTTCAGGACATTCCGAGAACTTTTCTTTTCTACACATAAAACAACATCATGACAGTTCTGCTGAAAACAGCGTCAGTCCGGGTTAGTTTCATTCAAATCATGCAAATTAGAGTCCAAAACAAGGGCAAAAGTGTTTGGAAAAGTAGATACGTTGGAGACGTATCAGGGGCACCCCATAAAAACACAAGTTGATCAGTTGATCTTTTAGCTGTATGCGGTGCCCCCCTCCACCATAATCCACCTCGGTCATATCGTAGCGGTGCTTAGGCGAAGCTCTGCATCGTTAGCTTCATCATCACCGTCATCACGCCGTCGTGCTGACGAAACTCTCCCTCGACACTTTGCTGGATCGGAGTTCGTGGGACGTCACTGAGTTGAACGTGTGCTGATCTCGGAGGTGCCGTGTGTTCGGTACTTGGATGGCTCGGATCGTGAAGATGTACGACTACATCAACCGCGTTGTCATAATGCTTTCGCTTACGGTCTACGAGGATATGTGGACGACACTCTCCCCTCTCGTTGCTATGCATCACCTTGATCTTGCATGTGCGTAGGAATTTTTTGAAATTACTATGTTCCCCAACAATAACATGTATATCATATATACTTTTGTTCACTTTGCCATCCTTCTTATCCGCCAAGTATTTGGGGCAGTTCCGCTTCCAGTGACCATTTCCTTTGTAGTAGAAGCACTCATTTTCAGGCTTGGGTCTAGCTTTGGGCTTCTTCATGGGAGTGGCAACTTGCTTGTCATTCTTCTTGAAGTTCCCTTTCTTTACCTTGCCCTTTTACTTGAAACTAGTGGTCTTGTCAACCATCAACACTTGATGCTTTTCTTGATTTCTACCTTCACCGATTTCAGCATCGCAAAGAGCTCAGGGAATTGTTTTCGTCATATCCCTTGCATATTATAGTTCATCACGAAGTTCTAGTAACTTGGTGATAGTGACTAGAGAACTCTGTCAATCGCTATCTTATCTGGAAGATTAACTCCCATTTGATTCAACGACTGTAGTACCCAGACAATCTGAGCACATACTCACTAGCTGAGATATTCTCCTCCATCTTGTAGGCAAAGTACTTGTCAGAGCTCTCATACCTCTAGACATGGGCATGAGTTTGAAATGTCAATTTCAACTCTTGGAACATCTCATATGCTCTGTGGCGTTCAAAACTTTTTGAAGTCCCGGGTCTAAGCCATAAAGCATGGTGCACTAAACTATCAAGTAGTCATCATACCAAGCTTTGTCAAACGTTCATAACGTCTGCATCTGCTCCTGCAATAGGTCTGTCACCTAGTGGTGCATCAAGGACACAATTCTTCCGTGCAACAATGAGGATAATCCTCAGATCACAGATCCAGTCCACATCACTGCTACTACCATCTTTCAACTTATTTTTATCTAGGAACATATCAAAAATAAACGGGGAGATACATCGCAAGCTATTGATCTAGAACATAGATATGCAAATACTATCAGGACTAAGTTCATGATAAATTAAAGTTCAATAAATCATATTACTTAAGAACTCCCACATAGATAGACATCCCTCTAATCATCTAAGTGATCACGTGATCCATATCAACTAAACCATGTTCGATCATCACGTGAGATGGAGTAGTTTTCAATGGTGAACATCACTATGTTGATCATATCTACTATATGATTCATGCTTGACCCTTCAGTCTCAGTGTTTCGAGGCCATATCTGCATATGCTAGGCTTGTCAGGTTTAACCCGAGTATTCTGCGTGTGCAAAACTGGCTTGCACCCATTGTATGTGAACGTCGAGCTTATCACACCCGATCATCACGTGGTGTCTCGGCACGACGAACTGTAGCAACGGTGCATACTCAGGGAGAACACTTATACCTTGAAATTTAGTGAGAGATTATCTTATAATGCTACTGGCGTACTAAGAAAAATAAGATGCATAAAGGATAAAGATCACATGCAATCAAATAAGTGATATGATATGGCCATCATCATCTTGTGCCTTTGATCTCCATCTCCAAAGCACCGTCATGATCATCATCGTCACCGGCTTGACACCTTGTTCTCCATCGTAGCATCGTTGTCTTCTCGCCAACTATTGCTTCTACGACTATCGCTACCGCTTACTAATAAAGTAAAGCAATTACATGGCGATTGCATTTCATACAATAAAGCGACAACCATATGGCTCCTGTCAGTTGCCGATAACTACTACAAAACATGATCATCACATACAACAATTTATATATTATCACGTCTTGACCATATCACATCACAACAAGCCCTGCAAAAACAAGTTAGACGTCCTCTACTTTGTTGTTGCAAGTTTTACGTGGCTGCTACGGGCTTCTAGAAAGAACCGTTCTTACCTTCGCATCAAAAACCACAACGATTTTTCGTCAAGTGTGTTGTTTTAACCTTCAACAAGGACCGGGCGTAGTCAAACTCGATTCAACTAAAGTTGGAGAAACAGACACCCGCTAGCCACCTGTGTGCGAAGCATGTCGGTAGAACCAGTCTCATGAACGGTCATGTAATGTCGGTATGAGCCGCTTCATCCAACAATACCGTTGAATCAAAGTAAGACGTTGCTGGTAAGCAGTATGACTATTATCGCCCACAACTCTTTCTGTTCTACTCGTGCATATAATATCTACGCATAGACCTGGCTCTGATGCCACTGTTGGGGAACGCAGTATTTCAAAAAGTTTACCTACGATCACGCAAGATCCATCTAGGAGATGCATAGCAATGAGTGGGGAGAGTGTGTCCACGTACCCTCGTAGACCGAAAGCGGAAGCGTTTAATAACGCGGTTGATGTAGTCGAACATCTTCGTGATCCAACCGATCCAAGCACCGAACGTACGACACGTCCGCGTTCAGCACAAGTTCAGCTCGATGACGTCCCTCGAACTCTTGATCCAGTTGAGGCCGAGGGAGAGTTTCGTCAGCACGACAGCGTGGCGATGGTCATGATGAAGTTACCGGTGCAGGGCTTCTCCTAAGCACTACGACGATATGACTGAGGTGTTAACTGTGGAGGGGGCGCCACACACGGCTAGGAACAATTGATGTGTGTTCTAGGGGTGCCCTCCCCACGTATATAAAGGAGGGAGAGGGAGGGAGGCAGCCTAGGGCGCACCCAAGTAGGAGGAATCCTACTTGGGCCCCTAGTCCAATTCGTCCCCCCTACCATATTTGGACAAGGGGGAAAGGAAGGAGGGGGGAGGGGAAGGAAGTAGGAGTCCTACTTCATACTTTCCTTTTCCTCCTCTCCTTTCCCTTTCTCCCCACGTGGCTGGCCCTATAGGGGGCGCACCAGCCCCTTGTGGGCTGGTGTGTTCCCTTACTTGGCCCATTAAGCCCATATCTTTGGGGTTGCCCAGAACCCCTTCTGGTGACCCGGTATCACCCAGAACACTATTGGTGTCCAAATACATCGTCCTATATATGAATCTTTACCTCTCGACCATTTCGAGACTCCTCGTCATGTCTGTGATCTCATCTAGGACTCCGAACAAACTTCGGTCATCAAATCACATAACTCATAATACAAATTGTCATCGAACGTTAAGCGTGCGGACCCTACGGGTTAGAGAACTATGTAGACATGACCGAGACACATCTCCGGTCAATAACCAATAGCGGAACCTGGATGCTCATATTGGCTCCTACAGATTCTACGAAGATCTTTATTGGTCAAACCGCATAACAACATACGTTGTTCCCTTTGTCATGGTATGTTACTTGCCCGAGATTAGATCGTCGGTATCATCATACCTATTTCAATCTCGTTACCGACAAGTCTCCTTACTCGTTCTGTAATGCATCATCCCATGACTAACTCATTAGTCACATTGCTTGCAAGGCTTATAGTGATGTGCATTAACGAGAGGGCCCAGAGATACCTCTTCGATACACGAAGTGACAAATCCTAATCTCGATCTATGCCAACCCAACAAACACCTTCAGAGACATCTGTAGAGCATCTTTATAATCACCCAGTTACGTTGTGACGTTTGATAGCACACAAGGTGTTCCTCCGGTATTCGGGAGTTGCATAAACTCATAGTCAGAGGAACATGTATAAGTCATGACGAAAGCAATAGCAATAAAACTAAACGATCATTATTCTAAGATAACGGATGGGTCTTGTCCATCACATCATTCTCTAATGATGTGATCCCGTTCATCAAATGACAACATGTCTATGGTCAGGAAACATAACCATCTTTGATTAACGAGCTAGTCAAGTAGAGGCATACTAGGGACACTCTGTTTTGTCTATGTATTCACACATGTACTAAGTTTCCGATTAAACAATTCTAGCATGAATAATAAGCATTTATCATGATATAAGGAAATATGAATAATAAGCATTTATCATGATATAAGGAAATATAAATAACAAATTTATTATTGCCTCTAGGGCATATTTCCTTCACCAACCACTTACCCCATCCAACCTTATCCCCTAGCGAATCCGTCCAGGTTTTTCTCCTCGTCTTCGTCTTCCCTTGTCGCGCATCAATTGGCTATCTCCCTTCTCAAATTTTGATATTACCCCGACATTCTTCTTACCGCTCACTGGAAGTCGACTCCTCGGAGAAGACACTCTGCTACAACCCCAGTCATCGCTCACCTTACGCTGTTGCGGGCTAGGCTTAGACGACGCTGTTGCCATGCTCGGCGGCGGAGCTACATTGCGGCAAGCGACACTACAATGACGTTGTTGCCATACCGACGACGAAGTCGCGTTACAGTAGGAGAGGCTACGGGTTGCTTCCATGGCCGGCGGCAAAGTTGTGTTGTAGTAGGCAATGCTACAACGATGCTGCTCCACACTGACGACGAAGCTGCGTCGCAGCAGGTGAGAGCTACGAGATGTTGCCATGGTCGGCGGTAGAGTTGCATTGTAGCAGACGATGCTACGATGACATTGTGCACGCCAACAGTGGAGCTACGTTACAACAGGAGAGAGCTACAAGCTATCGCCATGGCCGGCAGCAGAGCTATGTTGCGGCTGGCAATGCTACGAGTTGCTGCCACGCCCACGACTGAGCTACGTGGAAGAGGTGGTCAGTTGAAAATGAGCTGCCATGACCAGGCGGCGAGGTTGCGTTGCAGGAAGGGGCTGCAGACGCGGCTGCCACAACTGGCGGTGATGCCGAGGAGGGGGGACTGCAAGGGGTCGGCCATGCCAACAGTGCCGCTTCGGCGAGTGTGAGAGGCGTTGTTGCAAGGCGGATCACGATGCTACAACCTTCATGACCACTCGCCGAAGCTCGTCAGGGGCTCCCCCGTGTGCGTGGAAAAGGGGGGTGAGTGTGGGGGCGAGACAAGGAGGGTAATGAAGCAGAGTTGCGTTGCATGAGAACGACACGTCTTTAAGTTGACCAATCAAACGGCTGTGAGGGACTGAATCAGATGACTGGCGAGCCGACTGATTTCCCCCCTAAAATAAGCCAGCTGACACCCGGCAGCCGCCCTTACATATAGCTAAAGTTACCAGGACATAATTCATGAGTGCAATTAACTTTAAAATAAACATTGGCCTCTCTTTCGTCTAAGACCTCTTCCAATGCATTGATGTTAAGGTGGGGTGCTAAATGCATTAAAAAGCTTAGCAACTACTCTCCCTAATGTGTTGGTGCTTAACTTTTCTAGCTTAAGCTTCCCTCATGTAATGTTTTAACACCAAAATACGTTCATGCATTGGTTGATAGTCATTTTGCATAGGTGCATAGGTCCACGCGCTTAGCATCGTTTTCTTCTGGGATCATCATAATGCTCTCTGTCCTCTTTAATTGCTCCACCACATCACTTTTTTGACTATGTGGCACCCTTAGAGCATCTCCAACAGCCGCGCTAAACTAGCACCGCGCCGCAAATTAGGTCGTTTTAGCGCGCGCGCAACGCGGCGGGTCGCTCCAGCGGGCGCGCAAAAACGGCGCGCGCGCTATAACGGGTTGGGCGCGCGGTCGAAAACACTTACCCGCGCGGTGTATTTCGGGCGCCCACTGCAGCGCGCGGCACACTCCAGCGCTCGCGCCCGCACTTCCTCTCCCACTTCCACCCCCCGTCCGGCCGCGCCGCCGCCGCCGCCCGCGCCCCCCGGCGACCGTTCAGGCTTCCCCGGCCTATCCCCGCGCGCCCGCGCTTCCGCCCCATCCCCTCCTAGTCCCGCCGGCGCTCGCGCGCCTCCATCGTCTGAGGAACAGCGCCTGAGCGCTCGCTGCCACGCCGCGCCCGCAAGGTGTTTGACAAAACGCCTACAAGGTATGTATTGCTCAAACTTCATGAATTTGATGCATGTTTTGAACTGTAGTTTTTATATTATTGTATTGAACATTGTAGATGAGTTTGTCGTGTAGTTTTTATAGTATTGTATTGTTCATGAACCATTTGTTGTGTTTATTGCATTAGTTGTTGCACTGAACGATAAACTATTTGTTTGAGTTGTAATGATAACGAAATTGAACTATTTATTGTTGATTTATTTTGTTTGTTTGATCATTTTTGCTCACTAAAACATGTATATGTGGTTTGTGCGGCGCGCGCGCTGTATTTTTGCGCTCTGCTGGAGCGGCGCGCGCGCTGCATTATAGCGCGGCTGCTGGAGCCAGCGCAGGCGGGCGCGCTAAACCAGTCGAAGCGCGCGCGACAAACAGGTTTTTTGCGCGGGGCGCTTATTGCGGCTGTTGGAGATGCTCTTAGCACCGGTACATTTTTGAGCATTAGAAAGAGCCTAAGAGCGTCCATTGTAGGTAAAATGCTGCTTGTGGTAGTGGCGTGTGGTCGGCTGGGCTGTTAGAACATGGTGATTTCTTTTAATGGAAATAAGTTCTCTTTATCAAAAAAAAAACTGTAAAATAAACAGTTTATCATTGTCCCGGTCTCAGCGATATAACACGGCTGCTCATCTCAACCTCACCGATATAATCCTTCGATGCACAGAGGCACGCACGCAGTGACGCAGACCACTTACGACCTTAGAGGAATGCGAGTTCGTCTCGGGCAGCCGGGTCGCAGTGAATGGAAGAGTTGCTCTCAATGAACGCCTTAATTTCCTCCACGACCCTGCCAGCGTCGGGGAGCTCCGGGAAGCCGTAGAAGGCGTGGAAGGCGTCCGGGAACTCCACCAGGCGCACCGCCTTCCCCTTGCGCCGCAGCATGGCGGCGTACCGCCGCTGCCAGTCCTGCAGTGGGTCGACCCCGCCGACCACCACCATCGCCGGCGGGAACGCCTCCGCCAGCTCGGGCTCCGGGCCGGCCTCCCCCGTCACCTGCGCCGCCGGGTGATTCCGGTCGGCCCCCTCCGGCAAGAATGCCCTCCACGACCAGTCGGAGCGGCGCATGTTCACGAGCGGCGCCACGCCCTCCAGCCTCAGCTCCGCCTCCGTGCGCTCCTCGCCGCCGAAGTACGGCTGCAGTAGGATGACGCCGGCGAGGCGGATGGGGCTGTTGGAGGAGGACGTCCAACGGTGGGCGACGTGGTGGGCGATATTGCCGCCGGCGCTGTCCCCGGCGAGGAAGCAGCGGGAGAGGTCGACCGGGGCCGCGACGTTGGCGGGGAGGCCGGTGGCGCCGAGGTAGCGGAGCACGTCCACGCAGTCGTCGTAGGCCGCGGGGTAGCGGTGCTCGGGCGCGAGGCGGTAGGTGACGGAGACGACGACGGCGCCCAGCCCACGGCAGAAGCGGCGGCACATGCCGTCGACGGACGTGGACGCGGCGGAGAGGAACGTGAAGCCACCGCCGTGGACGTAGACGAGGACGGGGAGCGGGGTCGACGTGGCCGCCGCCTCCGTTGCAGGGGAGAAGACGCGTGCCCAGAGGTCGCGGGATGCGTCGACGGTGACGTCGGCGGAGCGGACGCCGAGCGCGTCCGGGCGCGGACTGGCCGGCGACTGCCTGTCGGCCAGGGAGAGGAGGAAGCGGTTGACAGTGCCGTCGCGGCGCTCCGCGAGGTCGAGGCCGGCGGTGGACGCGAACAGCCGAAGCCGCAACGTCCAAGGCAGCACCGGCGGCGCGGAGCGCGGGCTCTCGACCGTGGCCGAGTTTTGGCTCCTCGTTCCGGCCTCCATTTCGCTCCTCTACTCTACTCGGTGATTGATAGTGTAGAGTGTGAACTGAATTAGTCCAGGGATTCAGCAGCTTATGAGCAAGGATTTAGATTGTTTTAGTATTGATGATTGGCCAAAGAGAATTAGTAATTTACAAGAGCATGTTGCACACAATAATGCGGTACTCCTATAAATTATTTCAAGTTGCTTTGAGAATAAAGTGCTACCCTACTAAAATAAGAACAATTCCCGCAAAAGAAAAAGTAAAATAAGAACGCTTACGCTGGTACTTTCTGCAACATTGCTATTTTAATACCACCACTACCTAAACAATAAGCACGTACACAACCGCTTGAAGGTAACGCATCC
>NC_041393.1:70492712-70543125 GCF_002162155.2 Triticum dicoccoides
CGGTGCACGGACAGAAAAGTGTCATCCAACTAAACCTGGAAAACCCGACTCAAACGACTGGGCTAACCGGCACTTCTCATGTCCGGCCCATATTTGGAGTGGATATGGGGACGCCCCGATGCTTCCATCATGTCGGTTCTAACAAGTTGGACCCATGACAAATCCTCTCAAAATTGTCTAGTCCGCCACTTCGACTACACTTCCCCCGCGTCTGTCCTCCATTTTTCGCCTCCATGCAGCTGCCCACTTCCTTCCTTGCACACCGTCCGCGCCACCGTCCTTGTTCGCCGTTGTTGATATCGTCGCCGACTACCCTGTCTGCCACCATTGGCATGGATGATGCCTCGGCATAATTGATGGGGATCCCGACCATGCTGGTTAGTTGCAAGGCAGAGAACGTTGCCCATAGGGAGTGCCGCCGGAAGCAGCGCGAGTGTGAAGCAGCAGGGAAGGTAGCTGCAAGGTTGAGCATGGAGAAGAACAAGATAGAATTGGAGAGGCAAGAGAAGAAGGCAAAATGGGAGCTCGCCGGAGAGATAGAGGAGACAGGATCATGTTGTAGGACACTAGCCTCTTAGACAGTGGCGGAGCTTGATCAGAATTATAGGAGGGGCTAATCCATGTAGGAGGGGCTATTCAATCAAAGATTGGGCAAAACACCATCATCCCTGTCTAATTATGTGCTAATAATACAAGAAATCTACACAAGCAGGGGGGCCATGGCCCAGGTTGGCCCTAAGGAAGCTCCGCCACTTCTCTTAGACGATGAAGCCAAGATGTGGGTGATCAAGATGAAGAAGAGGATCAACGAGCGCAACAATTGAGGCTTTTGATTCATTGTGTATCTTCTATCCATGTATGTATTGTTGAATTCTATTTTGGCATGTAATGAATTGTGAGTTGTCGTTATTTTGTATCGTCGAATTGTTGAATTGTTGATAAATTTGTGCTATATGATGGGTGTGCATGGATTTCCATGGGAATGGGTGTTCACATAAGGAGAGTGTTGATGTATAGGAGGGCGAATGAAGACCCGCCCGGTGATGTCGGCGGGCACATCTAGGCGCTTCCGCGGACGTATAGGGGTTCGGAGTAGCCAACTCCAGTTATAGATGCTTAGAAAACATGTGAATAGATGATTACGAAAGGTAGACCGGAGAGACTATATTTCTTAACGAGATTTATCATCATGGCTACATCTCTGAGACATGACTATGGGCACTCCTTTCTTTGTACTAAATCGATTAGTATAGGTCGACGGCAAGTCCATAGAGGCAATCTGACATATCTCGACCTTACCCTGCAGCAAGTACTGACACCCCGACCACTGGTATCCGAACCGTTCCCTTTGTATCTTATGTTTAGCCTACTTCATCTAGTCTCTTTTGACTACTGTGCAGTGCCTTTATATATTAGGCCAAGGTTACATTGGCACCGCTTTTCTTCTAGTCTTGATCGAATGATAATAGTGCTGCAGTAATCTCGCTTGCAGTGACAGTAGTCTTACCATATGTGAGAGTAGTGATCAAGTTTGCATAGGACCGCGGTAATTTAGACGATAGAAGTAATGTCATCTAGTCGAGCTAGACCAACAATCACTTGCTTGAAAACATTGATGTGCTCAGCAAGGTCTGACGCCTCCTGCATCATGCGCTTGAATAATTGTCATTTCGGATACAACTTGTTGGGTATCGTCTTGTATAGAAACTGAGTTTCCAACTTGGTCAATGGAGAGACAACAGAGAAACAAAAGGGCATCTTAAGAAAAGACACCCAAATGACATCTTAGATATGATAATTATGAAAGAAAACGAAAGCTAGCACAATGGAGAAACAACTGGACACAAAACAACCAATACAAATATAAAATTACTTTGAAATCATACTAGCCTTGTCTTCCTGCGGTTGACACAACCGTCGAATGTAACTGAGAACTGTCGAAGCCCAACACTATAATGAAGGGCCCACCCTCATACCATCAAATACTCTATGTTCCATTAAAGTTAGAGTAGATCGCTATTATGATTTGGTCGGGTTATGATTTTTGAATTTTTCAAAGTTTGCTTGGTTATTGTGATGGAGAAGAAACATGTAAGATGCCGGTTGTCACAACATGTTGGAAGTCACATGAGGGTCGTGCTCAGCACAAGTGTTTCCAAAGTATAACATTTTTCTCTTTTCTTTCGTTACAACGCATGGGTATTTAGCCGGTGCTATTAAATGCTAAACTTCATTCAAATGAGTTCAGGCCAAATGTACTTTCCACACTTTTCTAGTCTCTCACCATTTGACATAGCCTAAAAAAACATTTTACATAGACTCGTTTGTCGACGCCTTTTGTTATATAATATAAGTGTGTGGCAATTTTTCCAACAGAACATGTGAATTGCCATACTACTCGAGAATATGGTGAAGTGTGAAAAGCAGTTTAACATGCCATAGTCTAGAATTTATTTAAAATATGTGCGCCCATGCAAACAAATAGGTACAGCTATGATGCGCACGTAATATTTCCTCAGTAACTGGATATGCATTCAGACTATCTTAGAATCGTATTCAGCGACCAGTTGGTCTCTATATTTTCTCTCGACCCAGAAATGTTTGAATTCCAGATAGAAAAACGACAAGTATCTTGCAGTGTGCAAAAGTAACACAAATGTGAACCAACTTTCTTTCAACATGTACAACTCTAGGCTACAGAGTGTGCCTACCGTCGCAAGTTATAAATCAGACAAATGTGGTTAATTCCTAGAATAATCGGGCAGATAGTAGGATTTCCTTGGCACTCGCCTATCAGTGATCATCTATACACTCTTCGAAAATAAGACAAAAAATAAACAATTCATAAAATAAATTAATGTGGGTATCAGTCACAGAAACTGCTATTCCTAGATAGGCTGTGATTTGGGCCCATCAACCCTTCTTACACTCATTCCCTTGGGACATTGGTGAATATCCACATAAGATGGAACAGAAGTATTTTTCATTTCTTCTGATGCACACTATGCAGAACAGTTGTCGTCATCTCATCGAGTGCTCATCTCGATTAGGATGGCGTGTTCAGGCACATAGCCATTGGGCTCTACATCACCAGGACTTTCTCCGATCCCACTGACAACCTGGGGATCCTCATTTCTGGCTTCATGGTGGGGTTGATCAGCCATAGGCCCATCGTCCATGTCGTTCTGCAGCGGAACAGATCCTGCGTGGCCTTCACTTCCACCATCCCCATTGGCACTCTGCATATCAGAATCCCTCACTTTGGTGTATTTGGCATGAACCAACTTGGCAATCCTTATCAACAGCATGAGAGCTGAGATACATATGGTGATGATGAAGAGACCAGAGAAACTTCGCAAAGTGAGAGGTGTGGCATCTGTGTTGGGGATACCATAACTCGGCAATGGTGTTGCTGTGCCTAACCATTTCGCTTCAATTCGTGATCCCTCATCCCCACCTATCAGGCCCAAGATGGCAACTGAAAGACTATGTACCAGTGGAGAATCTTGTGGAAACACCTGAAAACATAAACAGCATGCTAGTTAGACCACATGGTTTTGTCCAGAACGCAGTGTAACTCTTGTAAGGATGGAAAGTGAATCTACTGAAGGCACTGGGATGAGAAGCGTACAAAACCAAATCCAGGTGTCTTATATAAGCCGTTAACCATCTGAAACTCGTTATGATATCGAGGGTCAGAGAGAAAAGAGGTTAAATAGGGGATCTCATCAACTATAGCCGCGACGCCTCCATTCTTTGAGCCCTTTCTCAAAGCATTAGCATATTCCTCTTCCATCGCATAAGCCTTTAACCTATTTTCGGTGAAGCCTTGTTTTTTCAAGACAGAATATACAAATGATCCAGATGGGTATCCAATATAATCACCATTTGACAGGAGCTGACCAAGATTTGTCACAGAAGGACGGAGCCTCTTTGCAGTCAGAATGGATGATAAGCTAGCTGTGTAGCTCTGCACTATAACCAGCACGACAAAGCACCATATCACCACAACAATTTTTGACAGAGGGCTTCTAATAATTTGACCTGTGCACATATTATGGTTATCAAGAAAATGGAGTATTACAGACACAATATAAGTTGTCCAAAGTGAGAAAATGTCAAAGCAGAGAAAGAAATGTATTGTGAGCAAATTTGAGCCCAAAGTGCTAACCATGAGAAAATGTCAAAGTAGAGAAAGAAAAGTACAGAGCGGTGCTGAACTGTCTCGAACTCGATCCTTGGTACTCCAGGTTTTTAGGCCGCTCAATCATCCACACAACTATTCCAGTGAGAAAGAAGCCACCCACAATTGCTAGCCAAAGTTCCATTGTCAGTGGCTTTAAGAAGACCCATTCAATTGTTGGCTTGGAGTCATCCTCGTTGAGCACAAGCAATGACACGCCCGACTCAATGTATGGCATCGTGAAGTCCACATGAACAGCTCGCTCAGCAGTTATGGTTATGTCACCCACTGCTGCATCGAAGATCTGGTCATTGAAACCAACAGGTACAATGTGAGTATGTGATTCTCATGAAATGCAGAAATGGCATGCAAGTGAAATGAGCATGGCTCACCCCTGAAGACACATTGCGTACTAGTTGGTCATACAAACCGTCGACTACAACGAAGTGGTAATCAAGAACATGTGGTAGGTTCTTCGCGGCAGCCTCAAAGACGTCAATGCAGTAGCCAGTGACTTTTTCAGTAGTTGCATTCACAAATACGTTAAAGCCCGGTTTGTAAGGCACAGCAATCTTGAGTTTCTTCGAATAGCCTCTGGTCGAACCTCCTGACGCGTCTCTCCTCGATAATATTCTGGTGTTCCTTCTCTCGATTTCTGAAATAATACAAGTTTAGTATACCAATAAATAGTTTACAGTCAGTTTGTACTACAATGATATTTGGTCTCGTCCCATCGATCCCTTTGTTTTGTACCAGCAAAGTGACAGTTACGGAAATTCCTTGCATATAATTAAGTACTACTCCCTCCATCTCATAATACAAGAGCGTTTTTGACACCGCACTAGTGTCAAATACGCTTTTATATTATGGGACGAAGATCTAAAGAGTCCTATATTAGTTTACGGAGAGAGTACTTACGAGACGAAGGCACACCGTACACCATCCAGCATTCCAGCTTACTCGGGCATTGGTTTGGAGCTCCTCGCCTAGGTTGGGGAGGTAGCCGGCCGTAGTCGTAGGTGCGGCGAGGGGCCTGCACCAGTGACGCCTCTACTTCGAAGACGCGAGTCATAGCGCGAGCCGCAAGGGCAAGCCCACCTCCGCATCAGCCCCATAGGCAACGACGTCCTGTCGCTACCCGTACACCGCTCGCAGCCGCCGGGGGAGGGAGGGGGGTTGGGTGGGTGGGGCGGTGTGACGGAGGAGGTGGGGATCCGAAAAAGAGGGCTAGAAGCCTAGAACTTCAGGCATTGCGATTGCGATCAACAACGACTTCGCCGCCGGTGGGAATTCCCTAACGGACGCACGTTGCGTCAAAATGTCGATGTTTCGCAACTAGCGATCGCAGTGGGCCGGCCCATGTTAGCTGTTTAGAGTGTACACGTATCCTGGTTTTGAGAAGGTTTAAAGTCCGGTATTTTATGGTTTTAGGAACCTTCTAGAAGGTTCCTGGACGATTTCGTCTGGTTTCCCGTTGTTGTTTTGGTTTTTCTTTTTTCTTTTTATACACTTTTTATTATTTGTTTCTTCTTTCTTTTATTTGCTTCTTCTTTCTTTTATGTTTCTTTTTCGTTTCACTTGTTGGTTTCTTTTTTCTTGTTTTTTTTTCATGTTGATTTTCCTTTTAATATTTTTTTCTAAATTTTGTTCAGACTTTCAAAAAACATTCTTCCTTTAAAATTTTCTTCGTAAATTAAAAAATGTTCAAGTATAGAAAAATGTGCAGGAATTTCAAAAAATGTTCCTGTCTTTAAACTTTGTTCTCAACTTGAAAACATGTCCAGGAATACCAAAATATGTTTCTTTTTTTATTTTATTGTTCACAAGTTGGTAAAAAAATTATTTTTGAAAAATCTTCAGGTATGTTTCTGTTTTCAAATTGCGGTCAGAAATTCAAAAAATGTTCGCATTTCAGAAAATATTCAAGGATTTCAGAAAATGTTCGCAATTTCAAATTTCTGTTCGGAATTTCATGAAATGTTCCATTTTTTCGTGATTACAAATTTTGTCATAAATCCAAAAGATGTCCACGTTTCAGAAATGTTCGAGAATTTTAAAAAATGTTCACAATTTCTAATAGTTCAGCATTTCATGAAATGTTCCATTTTCAAGTTTTTGTTCATAAATTTAAAAAATGTTCGCAGTTTTCAAATTTTTGTTCCGAATATCATGAGATGTTCAAATTTTCGAATATTTGTTAAAAAATTCAAAAAGTGTTCACAGTTCCGAAATTTGTTTAGAATTTCATAATCTGTTCAGAAATTCAAAAAAAAGTTTATGTTTTTTCATTAAAACATATTTCTTTGTTCAAATTTTTTCGCTCTTCATTTTTTTGTTCACATATTCAAAAAATGTTCATGCCTCTGTTTTTTTTCATCAGAATTCAAGAAATGTTGGTATTTTCCCAAAATACACATTAGAAAAATGTTCGGCCGAGTAACTAATTCAGATTCGCTACAATAGCTACTTTCGGTTCGCTACAGTACTGGTTCCGGTTCGCTATAGTATACAATTCCCGTTCTACATTACGGCCAGTTCTTTAAGCCTTGCACTGCTTTATTAACAAGAGCACTGGTTAAGCCGGAGTGGCTAGTAGCGCGTGGTAGTACGTAGTTAGTCTCCGGTTCGACTCCTACTCGGTTGTGCGCATTTTTTTTTCTGCTGTATTTTTCGTGCCGTAATAGAACTCGATGGGCTGGCCCAGTCAGGAAGCGCGTCAAATAGCGGGGATCCTATACGGCGCGTACCATGCCCGCAAGCGCCGTGGCGCCAACTCCCGCCTCGACCGCTGCTGTTTCTATGGGCCGTCCTATTTCGGGGTTTAACCCAAACCGGTTTTGGGAAGGTTCTAGAACCTTCCCTGAACCGGGTTTTTATGTTCTTTTTTCGTTTTTTCTTTTCGTTTTTTGTTTTCTTTTCATTTTTTCTTTACTTCTATGTTTTCGTTTTTATTCTTGTTTTTCAATTTCCAAAAATCTATTAATTCACAATTTGTTTCTAAAATCGTTTTTTCTAACGATGAACATTTTTTCCAAAATCGTGGTTTTATTTTTACTAAATCGTTACTCTTAAATCATGAAAAAAAACTGAAACTGATGACATTTTCTAAAAACTCACGAACAATTTTTTTGAAATCATGACCAATTGTTTTAGAAATATGTGAACATTCACTTAATTCATGAACATGTTTTTCAAATCATGAACATTTTTTTGAAATAATGAAAATTTTAAAATTAAAGACTACTTTTTCAATATAATGAATGGTTTTTTCAAATTCGTGAACATTTTTAGAATTTAGCGAATATTTTATTGAATCGTGAACATGTTTTTAAAATTCGTGATTATTTTTTTGAATTATGAACATTTTTTCCAAATTCCTGAACATTTGTTGAATTAGCGAACAATTTTTTTGAATTTTTTAAATTATGACCATTTTTTAATTTTGTGAACATTGTTTTGCAAATTCGTGAACAGTTTTTGAATTCTAGAGCATTTTTCTGTAATCATGATTTACTTATTTTGTGAACATTTTTCAATTTCACAAACATTTTTTTGAAATCATGAACATATTTCTAAATTCATGAATATTTTTAAATTTGTGAACATTTTGTGCCAAATTCATGAATAATTTCTGAATTACCAAGCATCTTTTTGATATCCCGAATTATTAAAAAAAAGGAAAGGAAAAAAGAAAATGGAAACATCCGCAAAAAAACCATGTTTGTTTGGGCTTTGGGTCCAAACAAAGGTTTTGTAGAATCACACATTTTTTTGCATATTCCTTTGTGTTATGCGCCAAAGAGTTTTCACTTAATTCAAATTTGAATAAATTAATACATTTCAAAATAAAGAAATGCCACCGTATCACATAATTGATATTTACGTATTTAGAGAACACAATGTTCATACATATGTAACAATATATCCATGAGTTATTTTTTCTTCATATTTATGTTGAAGAAAAATGTAATATTTGCAATCAGTAGGAAAATTAATAAACCTTGAAATAAAAGTAAAATAATAAAAACACAAAGATGAATACAAATTAAATATATAAAATATAAAAAAAATGTACTTTGAAAGATATATTTGAAAAGCAGTAGACCAAGGGAAAGTGACTCTTTGGTTTATTTATTTTCCATAATTTTCACAATTTTCAAGTACTATGTAATATATGATCGGGCAGCTAATATTTCACAGTTCTTTATTTTGAAATATTTCATAATTATGGAAAACACTAATAAATAAAATCCCCATATTTCACAGCTCCATAATTTATCCCCATAGTTTGGTTTATGAAATAAAAGTTTTTTATCTTGTTCATATGGCTCAGGGGATTTGTTCATGAATAATATATTAAACCTTGTGTTAGTAGTGCGAAGTATTCACAAACTAAAAAAAGTACTTTATGTAAAAAAAAGTTAAAGTAACTCTAATTATTACTATAATGTGAAAGTATCCATGCATTTAAATTCGTGTCTATCAACAACATGTCCATGTATTTTACAAAAGACATTTATGTAATATAAAAGATGTTCATAAATGTGAAAATAAATGTTCATGGATTGGTAAAATGTTCACATGTACATGTAGATGTGCAAAATCGACTTCCCAAAAAAATGTAGTATATAAATGTTCATTTCTTTGGTAAGTATAACAGAACAAAATCAAATTATTAAAATAAGGTGATAAATAAAAATAATATTGAAGAACTTAAGAAGGGGAAAAAAGGTTAAAGAGGAAAACTGAAAGTATAAATGTAAATAAAGAAAAAAACAAAGAGAAAACGTAAAAAATATAAAAAAAATACAAAATGAGATGAAAACAAGGAATGGTAAAAAGACATAAACATAAAAGGAAAATGATAAAGAAGAAAAATAGAAAAACAAATAGCACAATTGTGCTCTTGCTTGGAGCACATGGACTCTTTGGTGGCGACAAGTGGTGCACATGTGCCATGCCACTTGTCATCACTGATGACGTTTTGAGGTAATCTTAACCTCGCAAAGGTTACCCCTTAACTAGCGATTTTTGTTAGTCTTCGAAGATAAAATTGAATCAGTCGCACAATTTTCAGTTAAGAATGTTTTGGAGAATAATAGTATTTCTTCCCAAGGTTCTAGTGTTTAAGTCCAACATTTGATGTGTAACGAAACTTGACCCCGAAAATACCTCCTCTGAATAGGCGAATGGACACACAAAGACACATCATGTGCTCCCACACATACCAAGCGGTCAGTATGCTCTCACACATGAGGTACTCCTGATATTCAAATGTCCAAAATTTCACCGTAAAAATCACACAAAAAATTACTATATAGAGACAACATGTATTAATCATATAAAAAATATCATATCCAAAACTCACGAAGAAAATGCAAACCTAGCTATGAACTGTAGTCAGTTCGAACTTGGTTGTGAACTCAAATTTCTCTTCTTCTTTTTTCTCTCGTACTATGTATTGATTTTGGTTCTGATTTTTTTAATTTGGTAGATACTTCATATCAAAATTATGATAATTTTGGTTCTAAAACAGGAGTGTTTTTATTTATTAGTGTTTTCCATAATTTTCAAGAACTGTGAAATAAATCAAACTATGGGGATACATCCTCATGGGCACACTTAGCCAAGGTCCCGCGCGCACATGCACGGCCTGTGATCGGGCGGCTAACCACGATTCGTAGGGATGTTAAAAAAAAACAGAAATTTAAGCTAGTTTTATTTACCAGCCGGTGTAGCATCTTCGGGTGAGCCACCGGGAAGCCGGTCCAGGTGGTAGGCCCCCGGCGCCACTGAGATGCTCCCGCGGCCCCCCGTGCTAGAGCCGTCTGCCGGATCCTGGACGCCGGCTCGCACCGGCACGGCCGCTGTCGTGGCGGCCGGTACGGTCCGGAGCGTGAGTATAACGAGCAAAGAGATGGCGAGCGCCAACTCCATTTTTTATCTACCCCGAGGCCATCAGGTAATAGCTCAATTAGCCATATATGTACAGTAAGTACTCTGATGTTGATGTAGTAAATATTCGGACCAGAGCTTGGACGTGTAACTGGTCCTTGTTGAATCTTTGACGTGAGTACATTGCTTGGAAACCTCACTCGGGTGGCGCGAACGAGTCTAGAACGCTTGACTAGCGCGAACGAGTCTGGAACGCTATTTACCGCATCGTTTCGCGGTGAAATCGACCGAAGAGATAGGTACAAAGACCAACTCTAGCAGGGTCGTGATAATCGATAATATGACATCTTTAGATCAAAATAACACTGTTGTAAGAGCAACTCTAGCAGATCCCGCAAAAACTTGACCCGCAAAACGTGTTTCCGGTTTGACGAAGATCGCGTTTGCGGGTCGAAAACTAGCGCGTCCGAACAGAAACCGTATCTAAAACTACATAATTTGAAAAAACACTTTCGCGGGAGAAATTGCATCTCGTTGACGCGAGTAGTTCATCACATACTACATAGATTTTACATGATCAACACACTACAAACATAGTTTATACTACATACTACGTTAATACTAGTTTTAGAGGGGATCGGATCTGACGGCGGCGAGGTCGCGGCAAATGGACGTCGCCGTGGAGGAGAAGAACGCTCAATCCTCCTCGCCGGAGCTGCAGAGGTCGATGTACTTCGCACTCTGCTCCTCGCGGATGCGGCGCCACTCCTCGTTCTTCTCCTTGGCGGCGAGGTTGGCAGCGACCGCTTGCCGCCACTCGAGGTCTTCGAGCTGCTCGGCGTGGCGCCGGCGCTCCTCCTCCTCGCGCACGCTCCGTTCGGCGATGGCAGCCGCAACGGCGTCGACGTCGGCGACGTAGTCTTCTGGCCCGACGACTCCGCGGCGGCCGAGCGGAGCGGGCTCCTCAGGCTCCTCCTTGACGGGGACGAAGTCCGGCTCCTCCTCGTCCTCCGACCACTCCCTCTTCACGGGGAGAAGGCCCGCGCCGAAAGAGGAGGAGCTCCCGGCGTACGAAGATCTCGCGGAGGAGAAGGACGCGCGCCGGCGGTCGTACTCCTCCGTCTCGCTCTGACGGAAGCTCGCCGGCGGCGACATGCCGCGGTTGGTCCACCTCCGGGCCCCGCGCTTCCTCACGCCGTCCAAGTGGACACGCCGCTCGCGCTCCAGGTTGCTTCCGCCGCCGGATCTGCTGCCGGAGCCACGTCCGAAACTCCACATGCGGCCTCACATGGCGGATGGAGGCGAGGGAGGTGGTCGCCGACGGCGAGAAATGTGGAGAAGGGGATGGGGAATCGCGTGGCTCGGCGACGGCGGGGGATAGGATTTCGACCCGCAAACGAGCCGCAGAACCGTAGATATAGCGGTCGGGGCGTGCGGTTTGCGGGCCACGGCAAATTTTTTTGCGGGTCGGGCGAGTATGTGGGCTCTGTTCTGGCCGGAAAATTGGGCCGAGCCCGCATACTCGCCGAAATTTTGCGGGCCTGCCAGTTTTGCGGGGTCTGCTAGAGTTGCTCTAAGGTCGCCATACCGCTCTGAATCGCCATAATTTACGAAGGCACTCCATATCCAGCCTATGAGACTTCATATTTGAAGGACGCGCCTGTTTGTTTGGAGCGTGCGGAATCCGCTAACCACCCATGTGGGAGGAACTAATCGGCTGCCGATGCTGAGCCCACCAAGCTTGGTGTTGACGGAAGGGAAGGAGAGGTGGCCTTCCTGGGACACGAGCAACAGCAACTTACCGTGCACTACTCTTCCTCGTTGTCGGCGGTGCCCACGGACGTGCCGACTTTGTGGTCGTCGCGGCGGGGCCTCGGCGATGTCCTCCTGAGGCGAATCTCGCGAGCGGAGCGGTAGGACTCGAGCAAGGCCTCCTGCTCTGCTAGGTTTGCGTCTGGCAATGGTTATATATCAATGGTGGGTGGCAAAGGACGGACGGGTGGTGCCAGATGAGACGCATCGGCAACCGCGTGCCATCAATGTGGGCGGCAGACGGACGGACAGGCAGTTGTCATGTCGTTTGAACGCGCAACAGTCGCCTGCATCGGGAAGCAGCGCAGGCGGTGCTCTCTCGGCCAGCGCTCCGCTTCAATAATGGCGCCAATGAGCGGTCGCATCCGCTCTGGCCGGGCATGAATGCGGGCGTTGACACTCTGGAGCGGCACTGACCGAAAACTTGCGGGGGGAGGAGGGGTTTTGGTTGGGCCAGAGCAGTCAGAAGAGGGCTTGGAGCGGTACGTCTGGACCGCGCCGCAGACCAATACAAGCCCGCGCTAGATGGCTTCCACAATCCGGATAGCGCGGTCCAGACGCAATCAGGAGATGCCCGCATCTCTAACACCGACCCTCAAAAGGCCCGCATATGTTTGGACCGAGTTGTCTGGACGTGCTTTCTCCCGTAAACCGGACACATATGTGGGGGAGCTTTGGGGGCGTCCGGACCACTCTCACGCCCATTTCTGACCACCCTGGCCCACCAAAATACCATCCCTTGCCCCCGGCGCTTCCTGCCCGAATCGGTAAGCACCGCTCCAAAGCATCAGTGCTGAATTCATACCCGGTCAGAGCGGACGCGACCTCTCACTGGTGCCGGCATTGAAGCAGCGCGCCGGCCGAGAGAGCGCTGCTCTCGCCGCTTCCCAGTGCAGACGACTACTTTGTGTTCCAACGAAACAACGGCCGTCCGTCCGTCTGCTGCCCACATTAATGACATGCGGTTGCCGACGCGTCTACCTAGGCACCACCCAACCGTTCCTGTGCCGCCCACCAGTGCTATATAAACTGTTGCCGGGCCATAGCCACATTCATACGCCTCCGATACCTTTCTCCTTTCTCCACCACTCCCACCATGGCTTCCTCGTGCTTCAAAGCTCTCTGGGACGGTCTAACGCCGGAGCAAAATAAAGAGATGGTTGCCATGCTGCCGACTGGATGGCCAGCAGGAAGCTGGAGGACGACGACGACCCAATGGAGGATGTGACCGACAATGAGACGATGATGGGCATGGCGCAGGAGGAGCGGGAGAAGCAATTCTGTGAGGTGCAGGCTGACACTGCCTACGACCAATAGCTCCTCTAAGAGCACCAGTAGGCGGAGGAACAGCTCGTCACCAGCAGGGCCATTGCGCCAGACGCGGACCTTGCGGAGCAGGCGTCGCTACTCGAGTCCTACTGCTTTGCCCATGAGATCCGCCTCGCCTGCTGGTGATATTGCCAGTGTCAGGTGGAACTGGAGGCCACCTACAAGGAGTTTGACGAGGCGGCGGATGAGGTGTGGGGCAAGACCGGCGACGAGGCGGAGGACAATGTCGTCTCCGCCGAGACCGCTGATGTCTACTATGCAACTTTTATTCTTGTAGACTCTGTTGGGCCTCCAAACACAAAGTTTTGTAGGTAACAGCAAATTCCCCTCAAGTGGATGACCTAAGGTTTATCAATACGTGGGAGATGTAGAATGAAGATGGTTGATACGTCTCCATCGTATCTACTTTCTCCAAACACTTTTGCTCTTGTTTTGGACTCTAATTTGCATGATCTGAATGAAACTAATCCGGACTGACATTGTTTTTGGCACAACTACCATGGTGTTGTTTTTTGTGCAGAAATAAAACTTCTCGGAATTGGACGAAACTTTTTGGAGATTTTTATGGAATAAATAAAAACTACTAGAGCAAAGACCCACTTGAGGGGGCACGTGCTACCCACGAGGCACCAGGGGGTGCCCTGGTGGCTGGTGGAGCCCACGTGGCTCCGTTGACCCTAATCTCAGCACTATAAATTCCTATTTCCCAAGAAAAATAGACAAGGAAGTTTCATCACGTTTTGCGATACGAAGCCGCCGCCACCTCCTGTTCGTCATCGGGAGGCTAGATTTATAGTCCTTTTGTGGCTTCGGAGAGGGGAATCCTTCGTCATCGTCATCATCAACCGTCCTCCATCACGGATTTCATGATGCTCACCATCGGGAGTGAGTAATTCCTTCGTAGGCTTGTTGGACAGTGATGGGTTGGATGAGATTTATCATGTAATCGAGTTAGTTTTGTTATGGCTTCATCCCTAGTATCTGCTACTTGTGAGCTGCGTTGGGATTTCCCCGAAGAGGAGAGGATGATGCAGTACAGTAGAAATAAGTATCTCCCTCAGTTTGTAAAACCAAGGTTATCAATCCAGTAGGAGAACCAAGCAACGACTAGTGAACATCACTTGCACACAAACAAAAAATCCTTGCAACCCAACGTGAACAAGGGGTTTTCAATCCCTTGATGGTTACGAGCAAGATTAAATTGTATAGTTTTTGATTGATAGATCGGACAAAAATACAAAAAAAGGAAAATTGCAACAAAGTCTTTTGGTTTTAATAGATGATAAAAGATAGACTCGGGGGCCATAGTTTTCACTAGAGGCTTCTCTCATAAAAGTAATAGTGGGTAAACAAATTGTTGTTGGGCAATTGAAAGAAAAGCAAATAATTATGAAGATATCCAAGGCAATGATCATGTATACACGCATCACGTCCGAGATAAGTAGACTGAAATGATTCTACATCAACTACTATTACTGCACACATCAACCGCCATCCAGCATGCATCTAGTGTACTAAGTCCATGGAAGAACAGAGTAACGCCTTAAGCAAGATGACATGATGTAGACAAGATAAACTCATGTATTAAATAAACCCTACCTATTACCCTTAATAACAATGACACATGTGTGTCATGTCCCTTTCTGTCCCCGGGATTGAGCACCGCAAGATCGAACCCATTACAAAGCATCTTCCCAAGGCAAGATAAATCAATCTAGTTGGCCAAACCAAACCAATAAATTGGAGAAGAAATACGAGGGTATAACAATCATGCATAAAAGAGTTCAGAAAAACTCAAATAATATCCATGGATATACTTGATCAGAAACTCACAATTCATCGGATCCCAACAAACACACTGCAAAAAGTCATTACATCGAGTAGATCTCCATGAACACCGCAGAGAACACTGTATTGAAGATCACACAGAGAGAAGAAGCCATATAGCTACTAACTATGGACCCATAGGTCCATGGTAAACTACTCACACATCATCGGAGGGCAGCAAGGATGATGTAGAGCCCCCTTCATGATCGAATCCCCCTTCGGCAGAGTGTCGGAAAAGGCCTCCAGATGGGATCTCGTGGTTTTAGGACTTGTGGCGGCGAAAATGTATTTCATGGACTCCTCTGTTGGTTTCATGATTTTAGAGAATTTATAGAGGCGCAATTAGGTCAAACGGAGACATGTGGGTCCCACAACACACCTGGGCGTACCTACCCCCCTGGGTGCGCCCTGGTGTCTTGTGGGCCCATGATCCATCATCTGTTCTTCTCCTGAAGCTTCTAGTGTCTCTTTTGTCTAGAAAAAAATCTCCAAAAAGTTTCGTGGCATTTGGACTTTGTTTGGTACTGATATTCTAAGAAACCAAAAACAAGCAAAAAAAACAGCAACTGACACTGGGCACTAAGTCAATAGGTTAGTCCCAAAAAATGATATATAATTGCTTGAATGTGTATAGAAAACATCCAAGACTGATAATATAATAGCATGGAACAATAAAAAATTATAGATACATTGGAGACGTATCAGTATCCACTATGTTCTGAGATTGATGTTGCTATGACTTTGCTATGCTTAATGCTTGTCACTAGGGCATGAGCGCCTTGATTTCATATCTGAACCGTTTATGTTTTCACCATTATATTTGTGTTCTTGATCCTATCTTGCAAATTGTATGCACCTACTACATGTTATGATTGGCATACCCCAATGTGACAGTAATTGGGATTCTTTTAGGTGATTATTGTAGTTTGAGGAGTTCATGTATTCACTATGTGTTAATGCTTTGTTTCGGTTCCCTATTAAAATGAGACCTTAATATCCCTTAGTTTCTTTATGGACCCCGCTGCAACGGGAGGGTAGGACAAAAGATGTCATTCAAGTTCTATCTACATGATGAATGTCATCCAGCATAATTTTCCATCACCGATCCAATGCCTACGAGCTTTTCACATATTGATCTTTGCTAAGTTACTACCACTGTTGCTACTGTTACAATTGCTACAAAACTATTACTGTTATTGTTACCGTACTGTTGCTACCATTGCGATCGCTATGAAATTATCATACTACTTTGCTACTGATGAGTCTGTTACGGATATTTAGTCTCCAGGTGTGGTTGAATTGACAACTCAACTGCTAATACTTGCAAACATTCTTTGGCTCCCCTTATGTTGAATCAATAAATTTGGGTTGAATACTCTACCCTCGAAAACTATTGCGATCCCCTATACTTGTGGGTTATCAATGGTCTCTCTCAAAAAACCCTGTACTCAAATACAAGAAATCTCTTGTGTCCCCAATATACCCAATACAATGGTAAATTCTATAGGTGCACTAGTTCGGCGAAAAGATGTTGATACAAGTGTAGTATGGATAGTATCCCTGGTGGAATCACTCCGCCGGAGAGCAAAAGTGCTCCTGCCCAAGTTTCGCCTCGAGACAGTGGCACTTCGTCCCGAAAGCCTTACTCTTATTTTTTCTAGGTCAAAACCCTTCATATAGCAGAAGATGGGCACTGGAGGCTGGCTGTGGGCCCCACAAGGCATTAGGGCGCGCCCAAGAGGGGTGGTCGTGCCCTGTTGCCTTGTGGACAATTGGTGGCCCCCCTCTGGAATTTCTTTGCTCCATTATTTTTTATATACTCAATAAAAAATCCTCGTGAAGTTTCAGGTCATTTGGAGCTCTATAGAATATCTATCTCTGATGTAGCTCATTTAGGTCCAAAATTATAGCTGCCAGTAATTACCCTCTCCATGTAAATCTTGAAAATTAAGAGAGAAAAGGCATTAGAATGCATCATAAAGTCAAATAATGACCAAAAACAATGTATATGACAGTAGGAAAACATGATGCAAAATGTGCGTATCATAGAACTACAAGAAGATCGAGTAGAACATTGTATTGAATATCAAAGAGAGAGAAGAAGCCATCTAGCTACTAGCTATGGACCTGTAGGTCTGTGGTGAACTACTCACGCATCACCGAAAGGCAACAAGGATGATGTAGAAGCCCTTCGTGATCGATTCCCCCTCTGGCAAAGTACCAAAAAAAGGCCTCCAGACAAAATCGTGGAAGACCAGAAGCTTGCAGCGGCGGAAAAAGTGTTTCAGGTGGCTCTCTGGGGGTTTCCCAATATTTGAGAATTTATAGAAGTGGAATTTGGTCAGACGGAGCCAAGTAGGGCCCACAAGGTAACAGTGCGCCACCGGAAGCTTTAAGGGTTGTCTCCTCGTTCGTCCTCTGGTCTCCTCCCGAAGCTTCAAGGGTCTCTTATGCCTAAAAAATCGTCAAAATGTTTCATAGCGTTAGGACTCCGTTTGGTATTGATTTTCTGGAAAACCAAAAACAAGCAGAAAACAGCAACTGGCACTGGGTTAATAGGTTAGTTTCCAAACTGATATAAAATAGCATAAAACTGCATATTAAGCATCCAAGATTGATAATATAATAGCATGAAACAATCAAAAATTATAGATACGTTGGAGACGTATTAGCATCCCCAAGCTTAATTCCTGCTCTTCCTTGAGTAGGTAAATGATAAAAAAAATAGAATTTTTGATGTGAAATCCACTAGTATAGTGAGGTGCTATACAAACGGTTTTTAACCCCTTTCCACGACGACATTCTGAACAATCGCCAAGTGAGTGTGTGCGATACGGGGGTCCTTCCCACACAACCCAGAAACTGTCAGGGATAGGCCCTCTTGAAAGGATCGATATGGTTGACTAGAGAGGGGGGGGGGGGTGAATAGGCAACTAACAATTTTTAGACTTTTCTTTAACAAATTAAAACTTGCAATGAAATAGGTTGTCTAGATGTGCAACTACGTGGACAACCTATATGATGCAAAGACAATAAGCACACAAGTAAGCAATGGATATAACTCAAGTAAGCTTGCAAAAGTAAAGGGACAAGATAACCAAGAGTGGAGCCGGTGGAGACGAGGATGTGTTACCGAAGTTCCTTCCTTTTAAGGGGAAGTACGTCTCCGTTAGAGAGGTGTGGAGGCACAATGCTCCCCAAGAAGCCACTAGGGCCACCGTAATCTCCTCACGCCCTCACACAATGCGAGATGCCGTGATTCCACTATTGGAGCCCTTGAAGGCAGCAACCGGACCTTTACAAACAAGATTGGGGCAATCTCCACAACACTTGGAGGCTCCCAACAACACCACGAAGCTTCACCACAATGGAGTATGGCTTCGAGGTGCCCTCAACCGTCTAGGGTGCTCAACACCCAAGAGTAACAAGATTCGCTTGGGATAAGTGGGGGGATCAAATTTCTCTTGGTGGAAGTGTAGATCTGGGCCTTCTCAACCAATCCCGAGCAAATCAACAAGTTTGATTGGCTAGGGAGAGAGATCGGGCGAAAATGGAGCTTGGAGCAACAATGGAACTTTGGGGGAAAGAGGTAGGTCAACTTTGGGGAAGAAGACCCCTTTATATAGTGGGAAGAACAATCCAACCGTTATCCCACTCACCAGCCCCGCATAGAGCGGTACTACCGCTAGGGAAGGGCGGTACTACCGCTCTGGGCGGTACTACCGCTCAACCCAGCGGTACTGCCGCGCTGCCTGGGGCCCTGACCCCAGGGCGGTACTACCGCCAGGGAAGAGCGGTACTACCGCTCCGGGCGGTACTACCGCTTCGACCCAGCGGTACTGCCACGCTGCCCAGGGCCCTGACACCAGGGCGGTACTACCGCTAGGGAAGGGCGGTACTACCGCTTAGAGCGGTACTACCGCCCCTACTACCTCCCTTAGTGCCGCAAAACCCGACACGAAAAATTCGTTCGAGAATCGAGGCAGAAGTAGCCCAGACACACAGCGGTACTACGGCCGAAACACCCAAGCGGTACTACCGCTCTGAGAGCGGTACTACCGCTGTGGAGTTTCGGCGGTACTACCGCTGTGGACGCGGTACTACCGCTAGGGCAGAGTAGAGCATAGTAAGGGGAAAACAGCAGCTCCAGAGATGCGGAAGGAAAGACGACGGGTGTGATAATGATGTGTACGTGTGATTTCACCCAAGTCTTACCAAAACGGATCCCCTCTTGATAGTACGATGACTCCTACGAAACTAGTCCACCAACAACGAAACGAAGGAGCTACACCGTCTTGAATTACAACACTGAGGGGAGGAAATCGTCTCGTGCCAATGGATGAATCTCTGAAAGAACTAAACACACACGATTAGTCCGCACAAGCATTGTCATCAATCACCAAAACATATTGGGAATAAATATGCCCTTACAATCTCCCCCTTTTTGGTGGATTGATGACAATACGGGATTTGCACAAAAAGATAGATATAGGATAAGCGCAAAAGCACAAACGTCCTAAAATGTAGAAGGGCTCCCCCTGGATGTGTGCTACCTAGAAAAGTGCTTTGGACTGCACGGCACAAATGCCAGGATCAATGCTCTCCCTACATTTTAGAGACCAACTACCTAAGCAAGATATGAGAGCAACATATATATAACATGATAAGCATGGAACTCATAAGCTAGATAGACATAGATAATGATACGGAAAGATAAGGTAGCATATGTCTCACACCATATGACTCGAGCTTAGGTCTCACTGACACAAACCAAATAAAGCAACAAGCGAAAGCACAAACACAAAAGATGGAGGACACAAAACGCAAACGCAAATCCCTAAACTCTCTCCTCCTTTGGCATCGAGACACCAAAAAGGAGAGGGAGTGTTGCTATGGCTCCAGGTGAAGGCAAACGATGGACACCCATCAGATCTCAGAGGGATCATCTGCGTTACCATCGTCAGCCGGGAAGTGCTCAGCATCAGAATCAGTCCAGGGGCAGTGCTGCTGAATCCACTCCTCCTCCTCGGTAAGCTGATCCTCAGAACCACTAATCACAATAGCACCCATCTGACACATGAGCTCCTTGTGGCGACCTCGGGCCTTCTTCTCAGCCACATGAGTCATGTACTGACCGTGAGACTCCATGCAAAACAGCTTCTTCACCTTGATCTTGAGCTTCTTGGCCCAAGAGGGCTCTGCCTCAGAAGGCACATAGTCATCATCTTCATCCTCAGCCTCAGCCCCAAACTCCTCCTCAGTCTCCATGGCAGCAGCAGATGAAGGAACTCCAGTCCTAGGTGCCTGAGTGCCCCAGTTATCCTTCTTCCTCAGACGCTTGACATCGTGAGACACCAACTCTCCAATCTCCAACACCACCTTGGGATAGACACGATCCCAGGCCTTCTCAATGAGCAGCATAATGAACGGACCGTAAATCGGGCACTTGCGCTCAGAGATAGCAGAAACCAGCTCAGACCACATAACATGAGAGATATCCAAGGACTCTCTGGTGCTCTGCCCCTTCTCCCGCTGACAGAAGAGAAGCATGTCCACGAGATAAGAGTGAACCTGGTCCATATTCCCGATGCGAGGGAAAAGAGTCTCTCTGAAGATACGGTGGAGAATGTCCAGATAGGCATGCAGCTCATAGGTCTCCTTCTTCGTCTCATGGTTGATCATCAGAGTGCAGTAGGGCCACAGAGCTTGCTTGTGAGTGGCATTGGCGCGACGGTGGGGGCGAAAGCCGACAGAAGACTCAGGTCCAAGATCTTCCACCCCAATCAACTGCATGAAAGCTTTCCACTTGACTGACAGCAACTTGCCATTTGTCATCCAAGTCAGAGTCCTGTCCTCATCGGTCCCAAGGTGAACCGTGGCATAGAATTGGGCCACAATATCAGCATCATATTCCTTGTTGAACTGCATGATCCCGAGAATGTTCAGCTGAGTGCACATCTGAAGAGCTTTACCAAAGTAGTCAGGATCATTCTCCATATGCTCGGTGTCAATGGAGTGCACGTTGACATAGAGATTCTTCTTGGCTTTGAGAACATCAAAATAGATGGCAAACTGGAACCTGTTCCAGAACGGATGGTTGACCAAAGTGGGATCTTGGTCGACCTCATACGGGTTGCGGCGGCGCCTTGCCCAGAACTCCTTGGGCGGCATTTCTGGCACGGTTTTGCTTGGCTTTGGCTTGACCCCAGGCTTCTTCTGCAGTTGGGAGGAGGTGGAGCACTAGAAGATCCTCCGGTAGGCTCAGTGGGCTCAGTGGTGCGGTAGCGCTTGGACGAGGCACGACCGGGGTTGACACGACAAGCCTGATGCTCAGGAACCTCATCACCTGGAACCACACACACAAACACGCAACCAACCAGAAAGAACGAGCGTAAGCCACAAACACGAACAAAAAGATCACTGAGAGGTAGGAGGATGATGGAACTGGGTAGAAGGCGGTAGTACCGTGACCCTTGAGCGGTAGTACCGCTCCAAGCGGTAGTACCGCTCTGGAGAGAGCGGTAGTACCGCTCTCAACGGTAGAACCGCTCTGGGAGAGCGGTAGTACCGCTCGAGGCGGGGAAACAGCAGTTTCCAACTACCGTGGTCAGATCCGGTACTACCGTCCTACCAAATTCAAAAATACTCCAACCAAACACTAATCCAAACAGTCTAGAAACATTCTCCATCCTACTCAAGCCTAGATCTGGACAAAAATCTAGAGATGCAACTGCTATTGCCCCTAGAACGCTAGATTGGAAATCTAGACAAAAGGAAACAGGGAACGGGGGCAATACCGGTATCCATGGCAAGAGGACAAGGTGGGGATCGATTCCACCGAAGGAAACGGAGAGGAGCGCCCCGGAGAGGGAGATCCGCGGAGCCCTCCCGCGGCGCCGGTTGCTGAAGAGAGAGACGAACAGGGCGAAGGGGTGAGCGAATGGGTATGGGGGAGAAGAAACTCCCCCTACCCCCGATATAACCCCCAACCTGCGCCTCACAGCGGTAGTACCGCTCTAGAGGGCGGTAGTACCGCTGGGAGCGGTAGTACCGCTCTGGAGGGCGGTAGTACCGCTAAGAGCGGTAGTACCGCTCGCCACCAGCGGTAGTACCGCTTCAGCAACCACGCTGCTTCTAGACCAACGGCTAACGCTCAAAAAGAAACGGAAAGCAAAGCCAAAAGAACGAGAGGACCAACGCGGCAACACACACACACACAACAGACCAGAAACAACTGAAGCACAAACAACCACACGAAAGAGAGCAAGCTCTGGCCTCTCTCAGGAGAGGGCGGTGGCCGGAGCCACCTATGTTTGAGTCAAATGGTATGGCACCGCGAAGAATTATCCTTGGGCCCATGACCAAAACTCGTCTTTGAAGCACAAGTACCATCAAAAATGGCTATTGTGAAAGAGTTGATCGTTTTATGCATAATGGTGGGATGGAAAGTTCATTGAGAGAACAACACTCCCCCTATGTCCATGCCTACATCTAAACTAGATACCAAGTTGAGTGGGGTGGGGTGTGCAAGGGTTCAAGTCACATTGCTCGAATCAATGATATTTAGCTCATGCCTTAACTCGCGAAATCTTGCTTCATCCAAGGGCTTCGTGAAAATATCTGCAAGGTTATCATGAGTGTTGACATACTTGAGCTCGATCTCTCCTCACCTAATGTGATCCCGGATGAAGTGATACCGAATCTCAATGTGCTTCGTCTTGAAGTGTTGCACCGGGTTGAGAGAAATCTTGATGGCACTTTCGTTGTCACACCAAAGAGGCACTTTGTCACAAATGACACCGTATTCCTTTAAAGTTTGCCTCATCCGCAAGAGTTGTGCACAACAACTACCGTCCGCCACATATTCTGCTTCGGTGGACGAGAGAGACACACAACTTTGCTTTTTGGAAGACCAACTCACCAAAGAGCACCCAAGAAACTGGCACCCTCCGGAAGTGGACTTCCTATCCACTTTGTCTCACGCCCAATCGGAATCCGTAAACCCTTCAAGCTTGAAGTTTGCCCCTCTTGGGTACCATAAGCCAAAGTTTGGGGTATGAGCCAAATATCGAAAGATTCGCTTGACCGCCACATAGTGACTTTCCTTCGGTGCAGCTTGAAACTATGCACACATCCCCACACTCAACATGATATCTGGTCTAGATGCACAAAGGTAAAGCAAGGAGCTAATCATGGAGCGATATACCTTTTGATCCACCGCTTTACTATTGGGATCAATGTCAAGTTGGCACTTGGTGGGCATTGGAGTAGAAGCCGACTTGACATCACTTCACTTGAATCTCTTGAGCATGTCTTGAGTGTATTTGGCTTGGTTGATGAAGGTACCTTCTCTTCTTTGTTTGATATCAAAACCAAGGAAGAACTTCAACTCTCCCATCGAAGACATCTTGAACTTAGAGGTCATGAGAGCGGCAAATTCTTCATTGAAAGCTTTGTTAGGGGAACCAAAGATAATGTCATCAACATATAGTTGGCATACAAACAACTCCCCTTTGACCTTCTTAGTAAAAAGAGTGGGATCGATTATCCCCACTTCAAATCCACGATCTTGTAACAACTCGGTAAGGTGGTCATACCATGCACGTGGGGCTTGTTTAAGGCCATAGAGCGCCTTATCGAGTTGATACACATGATCCGGGAAGAAGGGATCCTCGAACCCGGGGGGTTGCTTGACATAGACCAACTCATTAATAGGACCATTAAGAAAAGCACTTTTAACATCCATTTGTTGCAACTTAAAGTTGTGATGGGAAGCATAGGCAATTAACAAACGAATGGATTCAAGACGAGCAACGGGAGCAAAGGTTTCACCATAGTCGATACCCTCGACTTGGGAGTAGCCTTGTGCTACCAATCTTGCCTTGTTGCGAATGATGTTTCCATGAGCATCTTGCTTGTTCTTGAAGATCCACTTGGTTCCAATGATGTTATGGTTCCCGGAAGGCCTTGGCACCAAACTCCACACCTTGTTGTACTCAAAGTTGTTGAGTTCTTCATGCATGGCATTGAGCCAATCCGAGTCTTCGAGCGCCTCATAGACCTTATGGGGTTCAACACAAGAGACAAACGCATGATGTTCACAATAGTTTGCTAACTATCTACGAGTGCTTACCCCCTTTCTTAGGCTTCCAACCACATTCTCCATGAGATGACCTTTGGTGGTGAGTTTGGAAGCAATCTTCGCGGCACAACGCTCCAATTCCTCCTCGGATGTCGAAGAAGGAGGGTTCACTTGATCATCTTGAGCGTCGTCATGAGCTTGTTCTTGATCTTGAGCTTGCTCATGATCTTGAACTTGCTCGAGGGGAAGAACTTGACCTTGGGCATCATGTGGAGGTTCATCACCATCTTGTGATTGATCTTGCCCTTGGTCTTGTTCCTTAGGTTGAGGGCCTTCACTTTGTTCTTCGGAAGCGTGTGGGTCTTGAGTAGGTGAAGGCTCCACCAAGGTGGAGCATTGTCCTTCTCCTTCGGCACAAGGGGTTCCTCAATGGGTAGGATATGACCAATACCCATTCTTCTTATGGCTTGGGGAGGAATTTCATCACCTATATCACAAGTACCACTTTGCTCCACTTGGGAGCCGTTATTTTCATCAAACTCTACGTTACACGTCTCCTCAATGAGCCCGTTGGACTTGTTGAGAACACGGTAAGCATGAGAGTTTGTAGCATAACCAACAAATATGCCCTCATGAGCTCTAGCCTCGAATTTATACAAACGAATACCTTTCTTGAGAATGAAACACTTACACCCGAACACCCGGAAGTACTTGAGATTGGGCTTGTTCCCGGTGAGTATCTCATACGGAGTTTTGTTCAAGCCTTTGCGAAGATAGAGCCGATTGGATGCATGACAAGCTGTGTTGATGGCCTCGGCCCAAAAGTTGTATGGAGACTTGAACTCCGCCATCATGGTTCTTGCCGCATCCATCAACGTCTGGTTCTTCCTCTCCGCAACACCATTTTGTTGAGGGGTATATGGTGCAGAATATTGATGCTTAATCCCTTCATCACTAAGAAACTCATCCAAGGTGTAGTTCTTGAACTCGGTGACGTTGTCACTTCTTATTGTCAAGATCTTTGCATTGTGTTTACGTTGAGCTTCATTTGCAAAGTCGATGACGGTTTGTTGAGTCTCACTCTTCCTCTTGAAGAAGTATACCCAAGTGTATCTTGAATAATCATCCACTATCACCAAGCAATACTTTCTACCCCCAAGACTATCAAAGTATGGGGGCCCAAAGAGGTCCATGTGTAGGAGCTCCAAGGGTCTCTTCGAGTAGATGATAGTCGTGGGAGGGTGAGCCATCTCATGAAGCTTTCCTTCGATACAAGCACTACAAACACGATCTTTGGCAAAACTAACATTCGTTAGTCCATGAACATGGTCCCCCTTGAGAAGACTTTGCAAAGATCTCATATTGACGTGGGCTAAACGGCGATGCCAAAGCCATCCCACATCAACTTTAGCCATTAGACATGTCGCGGTCTTAGTGGGTTACTCCGAGAAGTTAACCACATAGAGACCGTTCTCGACATGCCCAACAAAGGCTACTTTAAGAGTCTTGCTCCACAAGAGGGCCACGGTATCAATATCAAAGAAGGTGGCAAAACCCATGAGTGCGAGTTGACGAACGGAAAGTAAATTGAACGCAAGGGACTCAACAAGCATGACTTTCTCGATCGTTAGATCATGAGAAATGACAACGTTGCCAAGACCCAATACCTTAGAATGTGAGGCATCACCCCATTCGACATTGGTGGGCATAGATGGGATCTTGTGCACGTCCACCACCAAGTCCTTGCTCCCGGTCATATGATTTGTTGCTCCACTATCGAGCAACCATGATCCCCCACCGGAAGCAAACACCTACAAGAGATCAATGCTTGGTTTTAGGTACCCATTGAGTAATGGGTCCTTTGATTTTAGTAGCAAGGGTCTTAGGAACCCAAATAGACCATTCAATGTACTCATAAGGAGAACCAACAAATTTAGCATAAACATGCCCATCACTAGCACGGCACAACACATAAGACGGGTTAAAGTCGCTGGCTTTGTTGGGAGAGATGGCTTTGCGCTCTTTGGCATCACCACTCTTCCCATTGTTCTTCTTCTCCTTAGGAGCACCTTCTCCCTCCCTCACAAAGGTTTGCATGAGCGAAGGAGGTCGATCGGTCTTGCTCTTCTTCTCCTTGTTCTTCTTCTTGTTCTTGGATTTGGGTGAGAACCCAACTCCCTCCTTGCCCACAACTTCCTTTTGATTGCTCAAAAGGTCATTTAGGTTCTTCTGGCCTTGTATGCATGACACAAGACCTTTCTCGAGTTGTTCCTTCAACTTGGCATTCTCCTCCACAAGATGCACATGATCACAACAAGGGTTAGTTGCATTTGCATTATCAATTAAGACCATGTGAGGAAATGTGGCCTTTTCCTTGGTTAGCTTAACTTGGAGTTGAGCATGAGACTCCTTGAGGGTAGCATGAGCACCTTTCAAGACCTTGTGGGCCTTCTCAAGTACATAAAACTCCTCCGTGAGTCTAACATGATCAACCCCAAGCTTAGCCTTCTCGCAAGCTAGAACACGAGACACAACAAGAGCATGATCAAGATCTTTCTTTAGTTTAGCATGACCATCGTTGTGTGACTCCTCAAGAGCCAAACGATGCTCACGCTCTTCCTCAAGAGCATTAGAGAGATCCGATATCTCATCGGCATAGTCACGACTATGACTTTCCATCTTAGAGATGGTTTCTTCATGAGCCTCGATCATGTCATTGGCTTCACCAAGTTGTTCCAAGAGAGCAACGAAGTGCTTCTTGGATTTGCCCATGAGCTTACTCATGAAGGACTCAAATTCATTGATCTCCTCATTAGACCCCTTACCATTATCAAAATCATCCGTTGAAGTAGGGTTAGGAATAATGGTGGTTTTGATGTTGGAGGTATTACCTTATTGGTGGCCTTAGCCATGAGGCACTTGGTGGTGATGTTCTCGTTGGGTGCATCGAAGAGAGACACCCGGGGAGTTGTGACAATGGCAACGGATGCCATGGCCATTGTTTCACCATCTTCATCATCATCGTCATCCTCACGGTATTCTTCTTGAACCACCAACCCGCGAGACAGAGTCTTCTTGGTGAAGTTGTTCTTGTTTGGGAAGGACTTGGCTTTGTCTTTTCGGATGAACTTGCCACCATTGTCTTCCCGCTTCTCGTAGGGACAATCCGCAACGAAATGGCTAACATTGCCACAGTTGAAACAGGTTCTAACTCGTTGCTTTCCTTTGAGGCCACTTGAGTTGTTCTTGTTGAAGTTGGGTCTTGTATTCTTCTTACTCCAAAACTTTCTTGAGGCAAGAGCCATGTGCTCATGATAATCATACTTCGTGTCCTCGGGGTTGATCTCCTCATCTTCCTCTTCTTCTTCTTCTTCCACACTAGCCTTGGCCTTCAAGGCAAGATTGGGCTTCTTTGCCCTTTGGGAACGGAGCACCGCATTGTCGGCGGTCTTGTCCAAGATGCTCATTGCAACAAACTCATCCAACACTTCACTAGAGGTCATGGAGTGGAAGTCCGGTCTTTGGCAAATGACGGAGGACATGGCCTTATTGTAGGGCACCATGGCCTTGAGGAACTTGCGCTTGATCCAGTTGTCATCTGTGTCCTTGCTTCCATGATCTCGGAGTGCGACCGCGAGTTTGGTCACTCTTCGAAAGAGCTCACGAGGTTCTTCATCCTCCTTCATCGCAAACTCATCGGCTTCATCTTGCACCACTTCATAGTTGGAGCGTTGAATGCTAGCACTACCTCGATAGAGACGCTCGACACACTTCCATGCTTCTTTAGCCATGGCATGAGGTCGAAGATGAGGGAGATCTTCGGGAAGGATTGCATCTTGGATGATGAAGAGAGCACTTTCATTGAATTGATTGTCCACTTCTTCTCGAGGGGTGAAGTTGCTTGGATCATGAGGATAGAAACCTTCTTCAATAATTCTCCAAAGGTTAGTGTTCACATGTTTTAAGTGACGCTTGAAGCGATAGAGCCAAGCATCAAAATCTTCATTTTTCACATATTTAGGAGGAGGACCGGCATGATTCAAATGAGTAGAGGGGATCAGTCCTCTATACACCGGGGGTTCCACATGGGCAAAGATGCCGGTGCCATTTCTACCACTAGTAGATGGACTCTTTTCATTGTTAGCTTCCCCCTTATCGAAGTTAGCATCCGTCACCTTGTTAGTGGGATCACCCACTTTCATTGGTGAGGTAGATAGTTTAAGTCCCTCTAGAAATTCAGTAAACATGCCTTTAACCTCGGCCGTCATGGAGGTTTTCAATGTTTCTAAAGCCACATTGAATTCCTCATGTGAGACCGAGGTTCCTCCTTCGGCCGAAGACGAGATGGGATTCACACCGGAGTGTTCCTCCGCACCATCGTTTACGTCAACCATACTCTTCGGACGGCAAAGTCCTTAATAAAGAGACGAGGCTCTGATACCAATTGAAAGGATCGATATAGTTGACTAGAGGGGGGGTGAATAGGCAACTAAAAATTTTTAGACTTTTCTTTAACAAATTAAAACTTGCAATGAAATAGGTTGTCTAGATGTGCAACTACATGGACAACCTATATGATGCAAAGACAATAAGCACACAAGCAAGCAATGGATATAACTCAAGTAAGCTTGCAAAAGTAAAGGGACAAGATAACCAAGAGTGGAGCCGGTGGAGACGAGGATGTGTTACCGAAGTTCCTTCCTTTTAAGGGGAAGTGCGTCTCCGTTAGAGCTGTGTGGAGGCACAATGCTCCCCAAGAAGCCACTAGGGCCACTATAATCTCCTCACGCCCTTACACAATGCGAGATGCCGTGATTCCACTATTGGAGCCCTTGAAGGCGGCAACCAGACCTTTACAAACAAGATTGGGGCAATCTCCACAACACTTGGAGGCTCCCAACAACACCATGAAGCTTCACCACCATGGAGTATGGCTTTGAGGTGACTTCAACCGTCTAGGGTGCTCAACACCCAAGAGTAACAAGATCCGCTAGGGATAAGTGGGGGGAATCAAATTTCTCTTGGTGGAAGTGTAGATCTGGGCCTTCTCAACCAATCCCGAGCAAATCAACAAGTTTGATTGGCTAGGGAGAGAGATCGGCGAAAATGGAGCTTGGAGCAACAATGGAGCTTTGGGGGAAAGAGGTAGGTTAACTTTGGGGAAGAAGATCCCTTTATATAGTGGGAAGAACAATCCAACCGTTATCCCACTCACCAGCCCCGCACAGAGCGGTACTACCGCTAGGGAAGGGCGGTACTACCGCTCGACCCAGCGGTACTGCCGCGCTGCCTGGGGCCCTGACCCCAGGGCGGTACTACCGCCAGGGAAGAGCGGTACTACCGCTTCGACCCAGCGGTACTGCCGCGCTGCCCAGGGCCCTGACACCAGGGCGGTACTACCGCTAGGGAAGGGTGGTACTACCGCTTAGAGCGGTACTACCACCCCTACTACCTCCCTTAGTGCCGCAAAACCCGACACGAAAAATTCGTTCGAGAATCAAGGCGGAAGTAGCCCAGACGCACAACGGTACTACGGCCGAAACACCCGAGCGGTACTACCGCTCTGAGAGCGGTACTACCGCTCTGAGAGAGGTACTACCATTGTGGAGTTTCGGCGGTACTACCGCTATGGACGCGGTACTACCGCTAGGGCAGAGCAGAGCATAGTAAGGGGAAAACAACAGCTCCAGAGATGCGGAAGGAAAGACGACGGGTGTGATAATGATGTGTACGTGTGATTCCACCCAAGTCTTACCAAAAGGATCCCCTCTTGATAGTACGGTGACTCCTACGAAACTAGTCCACCAACAACGAAACGAAGGAGCTACACCGTCTTGAATTACAACACCGAGGGGAGGAAATCGTCTCGTGCCAATGGATGAATCTCTGAAAGAACTAAACGCACACGATTAGTCCGCACAAGCATTGTCATCAATCACCAAAACATATTGGGAATAAATATGCCCTTACACCTCCGGTTACACACGCTGGACAAAATGAGATCATGTGCAATGGGCGAGCGATCAAATACAATCATACATGCCCAATCGGTTCCGATCGTAAGTATGATAACCCACAAGTATATGGGATCGCAAAAAAAAAACCGAGGGTAGAGTATTCAACTCAAATTTATTGATTTGACACAACAGAAGCTAAAGAATATTCACAAGTATCAGCAACTGACTTGTCAATTCCACCACACCTGAAAGACTTAATATCTGCAGGAAATTTTTTAGTAGCAAAGTAGTATGGAAGTAACGTAATGGTGGCAAAAGTAACAGTAGCAGTTTTGCATTGATTGTAATAGCAGCAACGACAAAGTAACTTAGCAAAGATCAATATGTGAAAAGCTCGTAGGCAATGGATCAGTAATGATAATTGTGTTGGATAATATTCATCATATAGCAGTCATAACCTAGGGTGACACAAAACTAGCTTCAGTTCATCAATATAATGTAGGCATGTAGTCCGTATATAGTCATACATGCTTATGGAATAGAACTTGCATGAAATCTTTTGCCCTACCCTCCCGTGGCAGCGGGGTCCTAATGGAAACTAAGGAATATTAAGGCCCACTTTTAATAGAGAACCGTACCAAAGCATTAGCACTTAGTGAATACATGAACTACTCAAACTACGGCAATCACCGGAAAGAATCCCAATTATTGTCACATTGGGGTATGCGGATCATATATAACTCATTATAGGTGTCTACAACTTGCAAGATAGGATCAAGAACACACATATATTCATGAAAACATAATAGGTTCAGATCTGAAATCATGGCACTCGGGCCCTAGTGACAAGCATTAAGCATAGCAAAGTCATAGCAACATCAATCTCAGAACATAGTGGATACTAGGGATCAAACCCTAACAAAACTAACTCGATTAGATGATAAATCTCATCCAACCCATCACCGTCCAGCAATCCTACGATGGAATTACTCACGCACGGCGGTGAGCATCATGAAATTGGTGATGGAGGAAGGTTGGGGATGATGATGGCGACGAATCCCCCTCTCCGGAGCCCCGAACGGACTCCAGATCAGCCCTACCGATGAAGAACAGGAGGCGGCAGCGGCTCCGTATCGTAAAACGTGATGAATCCTTCTCCTTGATTATTTTCTCCCCGAATAGGGTTATCTAGAGTTGGAGTTGAGGTAGGAGGAGGTCTAGGGGGCCCACAAGCCTGGGAGGCGCGCCCCCAAGGCTTGTGGCCTCTTGGTGGCCCCCCCTCTAGTAACTTCTTGCGCCAGTATTTTTTATTTATTACACAAAAATTCTCCGTGAATTTTCAGGTCAACCCAAGAACTTTGATTTCTACACAAAAATAACACTATGGGAATTCTGCTGAAAACATCATCGGTCCGGATTAGTTCCACTCAAATCATGCAAATTAGAGTCCAAAACATGGGCAAAAGAGTTTGGAAAAGTAGATACGATGGAGACATATCAAAGTACATCCCACACAGTCAGTGCCAGACAAACGTTTCCGTTTGTTATGCACATTCCACACAGTTAATCCAAGGAATATGTTCCCGTTCTTATGTACATCCCACACAGTCAATCCAAGAAGTACGTTTCTGTTCGTATGTACATCCCACACAGTCAATCGAGGGAAAACATTTCCGTTCGTATATATATCCCACATAGTTTTATGTATAGCCTCATGTGTGATAGGTGTAACTATCACACACGCTCTTCCTCGGTTAACTATTTGCTTTTATTCAACTACTTCACACACGATTTGATAAAGAAAATTGTATGACATTGGGCTATCCATCACAACCGCTTTTACTGCTAGAACTGTTTGCAAAGTTCCATGACCCATTTAGCAGCTTTATTAGTTTACAATTAATAATTTCAGTATTACGCGAATTCACATTTCATATCGAACAATTGTTTGCCAATTTCATATTAGGCACATAATTATATTTTAACATCACAAAACGCTAGCTACCTGAAAACAACATAGTACATCATATAGCTAGTTCACCTTCATAAGAACAATATTAGAACAATACATACATTTCCCTAATCGAGATCATCCAGGCTCGTCTTATCAACCTCTGCTTCAGTTCAGTAAGAACCTGTTTTTCACTGACCAACTGAGAAAGTGCTCCTCCTTCGCCAACACCATCTTAGCAAAGTCTAATTTAAAAAATCTGAGCTCATTCTCCATCTTCCTCTTTTTTCCCGCATCTTGAAATATTCTTCAATGTTGACAACACTTTCTATAAGCCTACCTCTGTTCTCTTCCTCATACATGCTCCAGAGCTTTGCTAGGCACATCTTCAAAGACGGTGGCCACTCTTGATCAACCCACTCCAGGTAAGAACACTTCCGTTCATCCTATAATATTTAAAACTAGACCAGTAACAACTGTAGGGGAAATGAGTTTCTAGCAACATAGAAAATCACCAAATACATATTTTGAAAAACTGAAGAAACATGTTAATTATGACATATCTTCTCAAAAAGATCAATGTGCAAATGAATTAATTGCTACTGAGACAACAACCAAATTGCAAAATATCAGAAGCTATAATTAACTACAACATGCTACAAGTTCTTAGTCATGTACTATAAATAACAAATTGAACATTTTACGAGGAAGCTAAATATTACTGCAACAGCATAGCGACAGTGTTTGGATGACATCAAATTGATCCAACAGGTGTGTACATGCACATATTTAGTAACATAGAACTAATAACACTAAGGCCGTCCACTATGTATGCCAAAACCAGTGTCAAGACAACTATTGCTACATTTGGCACTAGTGCCTTGCACTAGCGAGCTGATGCAGCAGAAAAAAATCGGGGAACCGGACTCTGGAGCACCTAGTTGCTCCGATGCCCAATTCATTTGTGCCATAAAGATTTAGTATTTTGCTTCTTGTTTGCTCGGATGTGTGGACCAAAGTTGGTTGCACAAACTACTGAAGCAGTGCCAAATAATTTTCTAATGGGACCGCTGATGAGATGGCAACATTTTTAGATACTAGGTATGAACTATGACACTATCTTAGAGCGTGTTCGGCAGCCCTTGGCTCCGCAGCACCACTCCTGGAGCAGCCAATGTGGCACCGAACGCGTTAGCATCATGCTTTCCTCGAAGCGGAGAGGAGTGGCCAGCAGGCCATTTTCTCGGAGCGACCGAAGTGACGGTCCGCGTGCTCCGCTTCTACGTGGAGCAGGGAGTTGACAAGTGAGGAGCAGAGGGCTGCCGAATAGGCCCTTAACATCCAGAATAACATAGCACAATGACAGTGTTTGAATCACATCTAACAAATGATTTGTAACAACGAAAGTAGGGCTAACCTTCTCTGCACATGCCAGAAACTTCATCCCACTATCCACAGATTCAAACACAACTAACTTCATGCATGGAGATTGATGGTGACAACAAGCAGGCAAATCTTCAACCACCCCGCTCCATTCGTTGCAACTGATGGTCCTAGGGAGCTACAAGACGAAGAACTGTCTGAAATCGACCGAGGGATTAAAATCCTTCATTCCAAGTCATAACCCGAGAGAGAGAGAAGAGAGGCATACCCGGGTGGTGAAAGAGTCATCGTCGGAGGAGGAACCGCTGGAGAGGTCACTAAAGAAGACCATGGCGACCCCGGTGGTAGGATGTGAGATGGCGAGAGCGAGGAAGCAAGTGAGTACGCGGCTATAGCTTCGGAAGGAAGGAAGGACGAAACAGGGGAAATGTGACTTGTGGTCGAGGACAACAGGGGATGGGAAGGGGGGTAGGGTAGATATTTCGTCGGTAGGTCAAAAATTTTGAAATGTGGAGGGAAACTTTGCACGCGGTGCCGCAGGACACCATTCACTTTGAACGATTGTGTGCATCACAAATGATTCTTCTGCTTTACGTGCATGGGATGAGTTTGATAATTCAAATTTTGGATTTTTATATTTGTGCCCCTGGATCCTTAGCTCTACTCAGTCATCCCCACGCTCTTAACTTTTGCTCACTTTTCCCTACTCCCTTGTCCGAAACCCTCATAAATGGTCACAACGGAGGATGCCGTTGGGTCAAACCATTGACCATTAACTCTGACGAGTGGGGTCGCGCTGGACACTATCGCCCGTTGGACCTGACGAGTGGAGTCGCATTGAGTCACGTCAGATGAGCTTCTCTAAGGGATCCCCTTATCTGAACCTCAAGCCACTACAACACCATGCTGCTCCGCCCCCTCCGCCGCCGTCGTGCAGCCTCCGCCGCTATCATGCCCTCCAACCACTAACCCCATTTCGCCTCCACCGCCGTCGTGCCCTCCGCTAGATCTACCCCCACATGCCCCTGGATTTAGCAGCGATGTCGCGAGAGTAGGTTCTCAAGCCCATCGACCGTGGAGAGGATTGGGTCGATTTGGCGACGGATAATTCATGGATTACACCTGGGTAAGCGTCGTTTCCCCTCAGACTGATTTGCTCATTCATAAATTCGGCCCTATTTGACAGCTAGTCATGTGAATCGATCAAATTTTGCTGAATTGTTCTCGGCCTAACTGTAATTTTCCCTATTTGAATCGAATAGGATTGATCATGCGCTTGCTTTCCGGCTGACAGTTAGGATTGAAGTTAGTGTGTTGTGCGGTAGAAAACTGCATATGATCACTGAATTTTTCTATCTAAAGGTGGTAGAAACAAGTATGTCGTTCAAAGATTTTCTCGCGGCGCTCCAAAAATCTTCATATGGAAGGTGTCCTGCCGATGCTGTTGAACTGAAATTTTTCAGCAGTGTCGAGGAAAAATTTCTCCCATTAACTTGCAGTGAGCATCTTGGATTGCTCTTTAGTTTGAATGCCGAAAGACGCTTTGGTAAAATCCTTATCGAGGTGCTTCAGCAACGCAATAAATGTGACAAGGGGAAGGTTGCTGAGAAATCTTCTGTCTCTGCTAATAGCGAGTGCCCCGGCACACCTTGTAGGTCAAAACCAAGAAAAGCTAGTGGTTCTGAAAGTCACACTATGTCTGCTGCCACCTCTTGTGCCGCTTCTCCTGTCGCTGCTGTAGGAGATGTAGAGCAAGATGCAGAGCCAGACAAAGCGGTGCCTCAAAATGATGATGAGGATGAGAATATGTTCCCTGATCATGTAGATATTATCAGTAAACAAGCAATGGAAGATGAATATCAGGAGGAACCTATCAGCTGTGCTAGATTTGATGACACTAACGATGAAGAGAGGCAGGAGAACATCGAAAACCTAGTTTTAGATGAATATGATGGTGCTGACATGCCAACAATTGAGTGGAATAGGGAAGATCCTCAGCTAGCTATCGACACCATATTCCAGTCGATGGTGGACTATCGTAATGCAGTGACTACATATTGCATTCTAACTGAAAATACATATGTGATTGATAGGAGTGTGCCAACAAGGTTCACTGTTCATTGCCCATATGATAGGTGTAGATGGAGGTTGCATGCATCACATATGTTGAGGATCAAGTTCATTCAGGTTTGTGTATTTTAGTTTATACTGGTTCATTTTATTTCTAGACCATTGTGTAATGTTTTCTAACAATATCCCTATTTTGTTTGGGTCCCATTTTGTTTTAGATAAAAAGAACCCACACCAGCACACTTGCACCTGGAGGGGGAGGAGGGAAGGCTAAAACAAAGCTAGCAAAGGCTAGGTGGGTGGCAGTTGCTATTTTGGATTGGTTGAGAGAAACACCAACACTTGGTCCAACAACACTCCATGGGAAGTTATTTGAGAAGTACAAGATTGATATACCTTACATGAGGATTTTCCATGCTAAGGAAATGGCTCTTGACAGGATTAATGGTCGTTGGAATGAGAGCTTTCAGTTGCTCTACACATTTAAATCTGAAGTGGAAGCTGCTAGTCCAGGGAGTGTTGTAGAGATTGACAAGCATACAATTACATACAAAATAAAAGGGAAGTCATTTCATAAGGAGTGCTTCAGGAGGGATTTTGTTTGTTTCAAGGCTTGTTGGCAGGGGTTTCTTGATGGTTGCAGGCCCTATTTGGCTGTTGATGCAACTGCTTTGAATGGAAGGTGGAGAGGACAACTAGTGGCAGCTTCTGCAGTTGATGGACACAACTGGCTATTCCCAGTTGCATTTTGTGTGGTGGAGGCAGAGTCTGAGGAAAGTTGGGTCTGGTTTCAGCAACAGCTGCGCAACCTTATAGGTCAACCCCAGGTTTATCTATACACAAAGATACTTGCAAGGGTTTGGAGAGTGCAGTGGAAATTCTATTCCCTGGAGTAGAGCATAGGGAATGCATGCGACACCTAGCGCAGAATTTTAGAAACAAATTCAAAGGTAAAGTTTATGATGAGAACTTATGGCCAACATCATACACATGCAGTTGAGGAAGCATGAGCATCATTTGAGAGTGTTGTATGCTCACAATCCTCTGGTGAAGGAGTACCTAGATGCACATCATGGAAAGTTGTGGTCAAGAAGCAAATTCAGTGAAATCTGCAAAGTAGACTATGTGACCAGTAACCTGGCGGAGTGTTTCAATGCAAAGATCAAGTCATTGAAAGGGCTTCTGATATGGAAAATATTTGATAAGGTTCTGCAGATGATCATGATAAAGATGGTGCTTCGCAGAAGAATTGCAGAAACAGAATATGTCGACCATCTTTTGATCCCATCTCTTATTAAGGCATTGCATGCCAAGGCAAGAGGACTGAACATGAAATGCATTCGAGCGGCGACACACGAGGCTAAGGTAACATATACTGACAGTAAAAACATGGAATGGAGATATCCAGTTAACCTAGCAACCAGGGAACACAGTTGTAGGCAATGGCAGCTCCCTGGGAAGCCATGCATACATGCCCTACATCTAATTGACTGTTATAGGTGGTGAAGATGGTGAAGTTGATCAATACATCTCTAAATATTTTTTTGTTTCCAAATTTAGGGTTGCTTATGCTTCCAATATGCCCGCACTCTTGGGAAAAGACCAATGGAACATAGTAGATCCAGGGTTCAAACTACATTCTCCTATACTGACTAGACCACCAGGAAGACCAAGAAAGAACAGGATCAGAAGAGGTGAAGAGGCTCGTGTAAAAAGACATCATAAGTGCAAAAAAGGTGGAACCCTAGGGCACATTGTTAGGAAATGTACCAATCCAGTGGATGCTTCATTTGGAGAAGAGGAACAATGGGCAGCGACAAATGCAGAATAGAGTGCAGCATTAGAGAAGATTGAAGCTAACACAGAGGAGAATGAAGCAGCAAAGCAGATTGCAGCTAATCAGAGGAGAATGAAGCAACTGAATTAGCACTGCGGGCAGCTCGGTATGTGTGCAACAACCTTCCCTTTTATGCATTTCTTCTCTTTCTATCGATGGCTTATAATCTTTCTTGTGTTTGGCCTAGCTCTAGGAAAAGGAGAAAAAAGGCCAAGGGAGAAAGAATTAGAATATGAAGCCATGGCTTATGAAGGTTTTGAACCCCGTCAACTGTCCAGTGAAAGTTCTTCGTCAGCACCTCGACAGCCACTGCCCAAAGTGAAGATCAGAAGGAAGAATAAAAAGGTGGATATCCCACCTAGGGAGACTAGGAGCAAGGCTGTTAAGCCGTCTTGGAACACAAGGAGTAAGGCAAAGGTGTGAACTTCAAACGTTGAATGCAAGTTGTAAACTTTGAACTTTAAGGATTTGTACAAAGGTTTATGTTGTCAATTTGAACAACCGTGAAAACTTGTAAGGTTTAATAATGCTATTCGTACTTTGATATGAAATTTGAGACAAAATTTAAATTTTAGCCAGAATTTGAATTTTAGGCAAAATTTGAATTTGAACCAACACTTGAACTCCGATCTGTGGTGTGATGTTGCAATATTTGTTGAACTATTGTAAACATTAGGTGATCAATCCGATCTCTTTTGCGTGGTAAAACTTATAGTCATGGGAAATGTGCTCCAAATGTGCTCCGAAGCTATGCTAAATTGCCCCATTTGTAATCAAGTATTTTTTGGACCTACTCTAAATGAGCCAAATATTTTTTTATTAACACCTATTCAACCTATATAGTTTAGATTCGATGTCTCACTATTTATTGAATTAATCTTCATATTTTTACATTTTTTTAAAATAATGTGATTTAACAGAAAACCATCAAAAACACGTTTAAAATATGAAAAAGGAAAACTAAGTTCAGATCCTTCTTATTCATTTTGAAATGAAGCTTTGGTGAATTTTTTGATTTTTCTAAATTTTTCAAAAAACCTACCTCCATTCCTTGAACTCTCTTCAACTTTGTACGTGATAGCTCATATTTGTGAATATTTTTCATGAAAATGCCCATAGAACAAGTTTATGATTTTTTGGTAACATGTCACATAAGACAACATTGTGCGCAGGTTTTATATTTTTTGTTTTTTAAATTAATGGTGCTCATTTAACCACGATCGTGCCAACTACTTTTTTTTAAATGACCGTAGACCAAGTTTAGTATTTTTCCTTGTTAGTGTGTCTTATAAAACAATGATTCGTGAAGGTTTCATATTTTTTAGATTTTTTTAAATTACTTATGCTCAGTTGAATATTGGTCAAACACTAGATAACCCCATTGACCAACTCAAACCCCCTCAAAACCCCACGGGATTTCTCCTAACCCTAGCTCCGAACATCAGCCGTCCGATCATACCCAAGCGCCAAGCGATAGCCCTCAAATATGGTCTTCTAGAAGGATTCTGAGGCCAAGCTCCGCGCCTTGGATCACAAGGATGGCTCCGCATCATTGGATCCTTGTGCGATCCAAAAGATGTTGGTTCTGCTCGCCCACCATTGCCTCCCATGTCTTCCTCCCCCTCCTTCTTTTTCTGCGGTGACCAAAGGAGCCATTCGTTTGCTTCTTGGGATCCCCTGCTTCTTCTTGTCCGGCGACTAGATATGTCGAGCTCCACTTCAGCCTCCCGCCCCTCGTGGCCCCAGTATGGTCCAGTGCCCATAGAGTGATGCCCTGACTACCCATGCACCGTGCCACTGAAAAGCTTGACTTCGAGGGAGGACAAGAATGGCAACTTTGGGCGCGAGTTCGTGAAATGCGAGAGCAAGCTATAGGGGCAGGTTAGATCTCATGATTTTTCTTTGACCCTTTGTTTTTCTATTTGCTTCTATTTCTTTTTTGTTGGATCTGAGATTTAGGGTTCATGATTTCGTTTCAGATCGTGAAGAAATGCACACATTTTGAATGGATGGATGCCAACGTTCGGACTCTTCAAGGGAAGGGCTTGCTTCAATTCAATGGGGCTGCAACCCGGGAGGTCAATCTGCCGTCAACCACTCGAAATTTGGTCTCTGAAAGTTCTGCTTCGACAGTTGGGGATGAGGATCTGAAGGGGGGAATTAAAGAAGATGAACAAGAACTTGAGGCAGATGATTCAGTTGAACAAGCAGGCGAATCTGATAGCTTTAGGATTTTATTTTTGTATAGTTGCTCTAGGATTTGCTTACTTGCTGGTCATCACTCGTTAGAGATGTTATTTGTGTCGTGTCATGTGGATCATGTGCTCTCTATGTTGCTTAATTTGTGGATCATGTGCTCTCTGTGTTGCTTAAACTATGTCTCTATCTCCATCTCTGAATCTCTGTAGGTGTCCCTTTTTGACACTTTTAGCTTCATCAGATAACACTGAGGGCAAGAGAAAAAACGCAGTTATTGGGCCCAAAATGAAACCAAGCTCTGGTTGGGCCATCACATTGCGTTGACTGTTGAAGGCCCACAAAGATTAAAGAGGCCTAGAAAATAGTGCATGCGATGGCTCTGTTTTTCCTTTGTTTTTTTGCTTGATTGTTTTGATTGCACCTACAGAGATTGAGTGCATGTTGGTTACATTACAAGAATAGGTTACATCGTTTGAAATTACACAACAATTGATATTGCCACCAAGAAGTCAACAATTACCATTCATAGAATATATATGGGCACCAACAATTTTTTTTAGCTTTTTGACACCTCAACTAGTCCATTAGCCGCCCATGCCAGAACTTGGAACCAATAAAACCTATAATATAAGGGCCAAAATTAATTTCATCATGCCAAATGGCCACAAACTATTCAAAAATTAGCTTGTTTTTGTTCATACGATATACGGAATAGGGCCACCAACAATTCAAAAAATTAGCTTTTCTCCTTCTTCTTTTCAACATCAACAAAGCTCCTTTTTCTAGCTTCAATTTCCTTTTTGGCACTTCAACTAGTCCATTACCCGCGCGTACCAAAACTTGACCCTAAAATATAAGGGCCAAAATACAAATATTACACAACATGAATATAACAAGACGAATGGGCTACCCTCCAACCATGTTTACAAGGCTAACCCCAAAACTTGCTGGTTTTCATTGAGGAATACCCTTTCATTGATTGATTTAGTGGAAGGGCTCGGCTACGGCACCATATCCATCTAGCGATATCTTACGTCAAATAAGGGTACAACCAAAGACATATGAAAGTAGCAAGCAAAACACATATAACCAACGGCATATCAAATAAGGGTAGCAAGCATAACATAGTTCTTAGGATTCCCAACAACATATAACATAACAGAGATAAAAAGTTCACGGTACAACCAACGACATAATTAATATAGAAATAAATAAGAGATAAAATCCCTAACACCCTAGGGCAAGACAAGCTTCACGAGATCGGGCCTTCACTACCATCTTCACTGCGCCTCCTCTTCACTGCTCCTCTTCACTGCTCCTCTTCACTGCTCCTCCTCCATGTTGTCCTCGCCGAGGTAGAGGCTGTGCATTCCGTTGTGGGTGGGGAAGATGGTGTCAAAGTTTGTGAAGATGTTGTGGGTTGTGAATGTGATGAATTCGCGTCCACACCAAAACACCTTGCCGAGGAGGAAGTTGATACGTCTCCATCGTATCTACTTTTCCAAACTCTTTTGCCCTTGTTTTGGACCCTAATTTGCATGATTTGAATGGAACTAACCCGTACTGATGCTATTTTCAGCAGAATTGCCAAGGTGTTATTTTTGTGCAGAAATAAAAGTTCTTGGAATGACCTGAAACTTCTGGGAGATCAATTTTGGAATAAATAAAAAATATTGGCGAAAGAATCTACCGAAGGGGACCCACACCCTGTCCACAAGGGTGGAGGGCGCGCCCTTTGGTCTTGTGGGCCCCCTGGACCTCCACCGACCTCAACTCCAACTCCATATATTCACGTCTGGGGAGAAAAAAAATAGAGAGAAGGATTCGTCGCGTTTTACGATACAGAGCCACCGCTACCTCCTATTCTTCCTCGGGACGGCAGATCTCGAGTCCATTCGGAGCTCCGGAGAGGGGAAATCATCATCGTCGTCGTCATCAACCATCCTCCATCACCAATTTCATGATGCTCACCGCCGTGCATGAGTAATTCCATCGTCGGCTTGGTGGACAGTGATGGGTTGGATGAGATTTACCATGTAATCGAGTTAGTTTTGTTAGGGTTTGATCCCTAGTATACATTATGTTCTATGATTGATGTTGCTATGACTTTGCTATGCTTAATTCTTTTCACTAGGGCCCGAGTGCCATGATTTCATATCTGAACCTATTATATTTTCATGAATATATTTGTGTTCTTGATCCTATCTTGCAAGTTATAGTCACCTACTACGTGTTATGATCCGGCAACCCCAGAGTGACAATAATCGGGACACTTCCCGATGATGACCGTAGTTTGAGGAGTTCATGTATTCACTAAGTGCTAATGCTTTCGTCCGGTCTCTATTAAAAGGAGGCCTTAATATCCCTTAGTTTCCAATAGGACCCTGCTGCCACGAGAGGGTAGGACAAAAGATGTCATGCAAGTTCTTTTCCATAAGCATGTATGACTATATTCAGAATACATGCCTACATTATATTGATGAATTGGAGCTAGTTCTATGTCACCCTATGTTATAACTGTTGCATGATGAATGCCATCCAACATAATTATCCATCATTGATCCATTGCCTATGAGCTCGTTTCATATTGATCTTTGCTTAGTTACTTTTATGTTGCCACTATTATGATTGCTACAAAACTACTATTATTACTTTTGCCACTATTACCTTTACTTCCATACTACTTTGCTACTAAATAATTTGCTGCAGATATTAAGTCTTTCAGGTGTGGTTGAATTGACAACTCAGCTGCCAATACTTGAGAATATTCTTTGGCGCTCTTTGTGTCGAATCAATAAATTTGGGTTGAATACTCCACCCTTGAAAACTATTGTGATCCCCTATACCTATGGGTTATCAGTAGTACACATCAAATCTATTGGTGAAGTTGACGATGAGCCCTATTGGTGTAGTGCTGGAGTTTGGACGCACTTCCTCCAATCGGAACATCACCGGCGAGCCTGCCGGGAGGTGGGCGTAGCCCGCACCAAGGAACCACTGGGCAAACACCTTTGCACCCCTCCAGCGTGAGAACACCCACACGCGGAGCATTGTCTCCATGATGACGCCGTCCAGATACCGTTTCTCCGGCACGGTCGGTGGGAGCTCGAAGGTGGGGCCGTTGTACTGCATCCTCGCCTCGCTTTGAGAGTGCTCTGGGTTTGGGTGAAGAAGAGAAGGGGGCGACGCAAATGGATGTGTGGAGAATATATGGAGGGGTATGTGGTTTAAATGGGGAAAGGGGAAGGGAAGGGGAGTGGCACCAGCCTTGCTTTGGATTTTCTACGTTCAAATGAGCCGCATCGGTCGATATGCCACTTTAATTGCCAACATGTTTTAATTGCCACGTTGAATAGATGCGAGTGGATCAAAAAGTCTGAAATGATGCTCTACATCAAGGAGACAAGCGTGTGAGATGAGAAGAACCAGCGACAGCGACCGTCCCTGTGTCTATGGCGGCTCGCGTGAAGAAAGAGGCCGGTCAGCATCTGTGGCGGCTCGCGTGCAAAAAGAGGCCGGTCAGCGCATCATGGTGGCGGGCGGTGGCGCATGCAGGCAGGCTAAGCTACATGCATGCATAGTAGGCTAGCTGGACATGTCGTTTATGCATAGCAGGCTTCTATCGTTACTGAGCACGCAGGTCCCAACAGTCTAACCACGGCCCAATGGGCGAACAGCGGCACTGTCCGACGCGGCCCCAATTGTCAGGTCGAACGGGCGACACAGTCCAACGCGGCCCCACTCGTCAGAGTTAATGGTCAAAGCACTGACCCGACGGCATCCACTGTTTGTGACCAATTCCAAGGGTTTCAGACAAGAGAGTGGGCAAAAGTGAGCAAATGTTAAGAGTGTGGGGATGAATGAGTATGGCTAAGGAACTAGGGGCACATATGTAAAAATCCCTTCAAAATTTGGTGGTACTGTCCTCATCCATGTCATTGCATAATTTAACATCGCTTTCTAATTTGGGCACACAAAAGAGCGTACAGCACACATACCACACTTACTGAATCAAGCAATTTTAGTGATTAAACAAAGCCAGTTGACCTAAACATTGCTCTAACAAAAAACCGGCATTAAACAAATCCTAAGTATGCATAATTTTAGTGATTAAACAAAGCCTAAGTACGCATAATTTTAACAAACCATCATCACGCCGGCCTATGCATTTACGGTGTGAGATGAGATGTCGATGACTTTTCCTGGCGACATGCCGCCGTTGGTGGACTCCGCGTCCCCCTGCCAAAGTCGACCGCGTCCTCATCCTCGGCGCCACCCTCAAGGTTGTAGTACTCGTAGTAGTGGCTGCGCCAGAGCTCGCGTTGGTACTCCACTGCCAATTGCAACTCCTCCTCCCGGTGCTCCTCGATCTCCGCTGCCTCCTGCATCTCTAGCTCCCGCTCGGCAATCTCATGAGGAAGCAGGTGCTCCATGGCCACTGCTACCTTTTCGGATGTGGGTTGCATGCTGGATCCTGAGGTGGCCTAGAATATCTTGGCGTGTGTGTCCTCGATCTTGGCGTGGATGGCCTTGACCTGGGCCAGGGCGACATCGGCGGCACGGACGACAGCTCAAGCGCTCTCGGCATTTACACCCGCCGTCTCGGCTGTTGGAGCTTCCCTATCGGCTGTCGCAGATGCCATCTTGGCGCATGCGGCCGCGCTCAATGCGTTTGCGGCGGCACTCTCGGCGTAGGCGACCGCGCTCTCGGTGCAGGCGGCGGCGCTCGGGGAGGACGCGGCCATCGTATGGGCCCTCACGAAGCGTTTCCACGACGTCATCTTTGCAAGAAGGGGTTGTAGGAATGGGGATCGGGATTTGTGCATTCGGGTATTACCGACACTAGAGCAGACGAGTCGGCGAAGCTTAAGGACGAAGACTTAAATAGACCCAAAAATTTTCATTGCAAATGGCTCCTTCAAACAAACTATGTGTGATGTTGTTGATATTTTTTGTTAGCTGTGGAAGACGAATTTGGAGTAAAGTGGCAACGGATGGTGTTATAAATGTACGAGAAAATTTGTAGTACTAATACAACTGTCATGTAAAAATTTGAAAATTCAGGGGTCATTTGACCTTTTTAAGACATTTAAATGATTTTCTAGCCATTTAATGACCGTAATTCAAATTTGAACTACATTGAAAATTCACGGGTCATTTGACCTTTTTAAGACATTTAAATGATTTTCTAGCCATCTAATGACCGTAATTCAAATTTGAACTACATCTATATGCAATGGCTAACCATAATGGTTTGAAAAAAATTGTACTTGTGTGTGAGTTAATTCCATGTGCGGTAAATTGGAATGAATTTTCAAACATATTGGTGTCACGGCCTGGACACATACATGGAGTGCCATGGCATTTAAATTCCAAAAAACTAAAAAAGATCAAAAACACATGAAACCTTGCTTGATATAACGTCATGCTACCAAGATGATGTGGTAAAAAAATTGGCATGTTTGATGAAAGTTTGGACACATCCCTCACAAATCAGAGAAACTCACTAGAAGTCTCGTGGTTCCAAGAGGGAACAATGCATGTTTGATGACGAAGGGGTGATAGATCCCTCTTCGGGCCTTCAAAAAATTTCTACAGTTAACGTGCACTAATACAACAGTCATTTGAAATTTGGAAAATTCTAGGGGTCATTTGACCTTTTAAAGACATTTAAGTGATTTCCTAGCCATTTAATGACCGTAATTAAAATTTGAACTACATCTAAATGCAACAGCTAACCATAATGGTTTCCAAAATCATATATGTGTACTTGTGTGTGAGTTAATTCCATGTGCAGTAAATTGGAAGGAATTTTCAAACATACTCGTGTCACGGCCTGGACACATGCATCGAGTGCCATCGCATTTAAATTCCAAAAAATTAAAAGAAAAAGATGATAAACACATGAAACCTTGCTTGATGTAATGCCACCAAGATGATGTGGTAAAAAAATGGTGATTGTTAGACGCCGGCGCATCGGCCGAAACTCCCAGCCCTCCGATGCAGCGATTCGCAGCCGTCAGATGAGGCACCCATTACCTTTCGTCCTCCTCGCGTAGCCTCCATCCTCCCGCCGCCACACCCCAGCGCACATCCTCGAGCCATGTCTTCCTCCTTGGGCCTCCCGTATCCCTCGCATCACGGCTGCGAGCTCAACACGACGCCTCCTCCTCCCCTCGCTCTCCACTCGCCACTCATTGGAAAACCGCGGACCTCCACTCCATCGTCTTCGTAGGTCGTGACCGTCACAGCACCAGGCCGTCGTTCGTCAGAGCACCAGCAGGCTGACGTTCGTCGTGCCGCATGTTGGTTGCAACATTCTGCGCTCTCGGTTCGAACATCTCCGGATGTTGGTTCCAGCTCACCGTTTACAAAAAGGTTGCAGGAAAAAACGTCGCCGGCGCGAAACACCGACGAACTGGTTCCAGAAATGGTGTGATGTTGTCCGCGCATGTGCCGATGGCTGGTTCCAGCAATTTGTGGTGCCGGTAGTAGCACCCCACGCCTACTGTCCCAACATTTGCCGCTCACTGTCTCGCCGGTGTCCCTCGTGTCGTCACAGTCGGGCCATAGCCTGTCTACCAACGCAATAAATCATGTCGTCGTATCCAGCAAATCACATCGCTGGTTGTAGCATCCGTCGTCACGTGTTTTATTTGTGCGAAAAAACTGGCCGTTAGTCCAGCAAAACTCTTCTACGCTTCCAGAAAAACTCACTGTCGGCTGCAACACCGGTCTCCTCCATTGAAGCTCGCCGCTGAGCTCTCGCCTGGCCGCTAGTAGCATTTAGCCATGACAGTTGTAGCATTCTCCATGGTGGTTTCAGCTCGCCACAAACATGGTTGTAGCGTGCTCTCGCTCCTGCTTGCCGTTGTTCATGGTCATCATGCATGGTAGGGCCCAGTGTTGCGGTTGTAGCACCCCCATGACACGGTGGTAGCAACTAGATTGCCCGTGTTCATCCATGTGTCATAGCCCACTCGTGGTTGTTGCGCAGGTGCAAGCATGTGGCGACAGCCAAGCCGGGACGCGGGCCATGTACTACGGCGTGTGCCATCAGTTGAGAGCAGAGGATGAAGAAGGAAGAAGGAGACTTGTCTAAAAAGATGGGGATAAGGCTTTGCTACATGGAGGAATGAGTGGTGGAGAAGGGGTGGGACCGTGGGCACATGACGTGTGGGCGTGCGACCGGCCGAAGTTTCGGCTGGCCCGCCGGATGTAAACAATTTCCTAAATTTAAGTGATTTTCTAGCCATTTAATGACCATAATTCAAATTTGAACTACATCTACATGCAACGGCTAACCATAACGGTTTGAAAAAAATTGTGTACTTGTGTGCGAGTGTCACATCCCTAGCTTCTGGCAATGCACTAGTGCTAGTCTTTGGTGATGCATCATGTTTACTTTTTATAGAAAGTTGAAATGGGGATTTTCCAAACCCTAGCATTAAAGGAATTCACAAGGTTCACCTAAAATATTTTCAATAAGTCCAAATGGCTTTCAAAAATGTTCATCATTTATGGGAAATACTGTAAACAGTAGCCAGAGGTGATGCACATTTTTCCATGACATATTTGGGCTCTCAATTAAATCATACTCTATTTGAATTTCGGCATTTAAATGCTATAAAATATTTAAAATGTCCAAATAATCCTAAACTAAAATGTTCCATGTTGGATATATTCCAAACAGCGGCCATGAGCAGTTTGGTGATTTTTGAGTGTGCCTAAGTATTTTTAATAAAGCCATCAAGTTGCAGAAGAAATAAAAAGAGAAATAAAAATAGGAAAAGAACAAAGGCTCACCTAGAACTTACCTCGTGCCCACCAAAGCCCACCTGGCCAGCCCACCTAGCAGCCCACCTGTGCGGCCCAGCCCACTGGCCTTCCCCTGTTGTCTTCCTCGCGACAGAAGGACGCTGGGCGCGTGCCCCGTGCGCGCGGCCACGCGCCCCAGCCACCTCCTGCTTGCCGCTTCCCCTCGACGCCCTGGCCTTCTCTGGTTATCATTATTCCTAATAGCATACAAGTCATCACAATAATCATCATAGATAGCAACTTTGTTCTCATAATCAATTGGAACCTTTTCCGAAATAGTGGAATCATCACTAAATAAAGTTGACACTCTTCCGAATCCACTTTCATGTTCATCACAATAAGATTCAACATCCTCCAAAATAGTGGGATCACTACTTCCTAAAGTTGACACTCTTCCAAACCCACTTTCATCAATATAATCATCATAAATAGGAGGCATGCTTTCATCATAATAAACTTGCTCATCAAAACTTGGGGGACAAAAAATATCATCTTCATCAAACATAGCATCCCCAAGCTTGTGGCTTTGCATATCATTAGCATCATGGATATTCAAGGAATTCATACTAACAACATTGCAATCATGCTCATCATACAAAGATCTAGTACCAAACATTTTAATGCATTCTTCTTCTAGCACTTCAGCACAATTTTCCTTTTCATCATACTCACGAAAGATATTAAAAAGATGAAGCGTAAGAGGCAAACTCAATTCCATTTTTTTGTAGTCTTTCTTTTATAGACTAAAATAGTGATAACACAAGAAAAAAAAAGATTCGATTGCAAGATCTAAAGATATACCTTCAAGCACTCACCTCCCTAGCAACGGCGCCAGAAAAGAGCTTGATGTCTACTACACAACCTTCTTCTTGTAGACGTTGTTGGGCCTGCAAGTGCACAGGTTTGTAGGACAGTAGCAAATTTCCCTCAAGTGGATGATCTAAGGTTTATCAATCCGTGGGAGGCGTAGGATGAAGATGGTCTCTCTCAAACAACCCTGCAACCAAATAACAAAGAGTCTCTTGTGTCCCCAACACACCCAATACAATGGTAGATTGTATAGGTGCACTAGTTCGGCGAAGAGATGGTGATACAAGTGCAATATGGATGGTAGATATGAGTATTTGTAATCTGAAAATATAAAAACAGCAAGGTAACTAATGGTAAAAGTGAGGGTAAACGGTATTGCAATGGTAGGAAACAAGTCATAGGGTTCATACTTTAACTAGTGCAATTTCTCTCAACAATAATAACATAGATAGATCATATAACAATCCCTCAACATGCAACAAAGAGTCACTCCAAAGCCACTAATAGTGGAGAACAAACGAAGAGATTATGGAAGGGTACGAAACCACCTCAAAGCTATCCTTTCTGTTCTATCTATTCAAGAGTTCATAGTAAAATAACATGAAGCTATTCTTTCCGTTCAATCTATCATAGAGTTCATACAAGAATAACACCTTCAGACACAAATCAACCAAAACCCTAATGTCACCTAGATACTCCATTGTCACCTCAAGTATCCGTGGGCATGATTATACGATATGCATCACACAATCTCAGATTCATCTATTCAACCAACACAAAGTACTTCAAAGAGTGCCCCAAAGTTTCTACCGGAGAGTCAAGACGAAAATGTGTGCCAACCCCTATGCATAGGTTCATGGGAGGAACCCGAAAGTTGATCACCAAAACATACATCAAGTGGATCACGTGATATCCCATTGTCACCACAGATAAGCACGGCAAGACATACATCAAGTGTTCTCAAATCCTAAAAGAATCAATCCGATAAGATAACTTCAAAGGGAAAACTCAATCCATTACAAGAGAGTAGAGGGGGAGAAACATCATAAGATCCAACTATAATAGCAAAGCTTGCGATACATCAAGATCATGCCATAGAGAGAACACGAGAGAGAGAGAGAGATCAAACACATAGCTACTGGTACATACCCTCAGCCCTGAGGGTGAACTACTCCCTCCTCGTCATGGAGAACGCCGGGAGGATGAAGATGGCCACCGGTGAGGGATCCCCCCCTCCGACAGGGTGCCAGAACAGGCTCCCGAGAGGTTTTTGGTGGCTACAGAGGCTTGCAGCGGCGGAACTCCCGATCTATTGTGTTTTGATGTTTTTAGGGTATATGGGAATATATAGGCAAAAGAAGTCGGTCGAGGGAGTCTCGAGGGGCCCACGAGACAGGGGGCACGCCCAGGGGGTGGGCGCGCCCTCCTATCTCCTGGCCTCCTCGAAGCTTCCCTGGCTTGTACTCCAAGTCTCCCGGATCATGTTCGTTCCAAAAATCACGCTCCTGAAGGTTTCATTCCGTTTGGACTCCGTTTGATATTCCTTTTCTTCGAAACACTGAAATAGGCAATAAAACAGCAATATGGGCTGGGCCTCCGGTTAATAGGTTAGTCCCAAAAGTAATATAAAAGTGTATAATAAAGCCCGTAATCATTCAAAACAGATAGTATAATAGCATGAATGCTTCATAAATTATAGATATGTTGGAGACGTATCAGCATCCCCAAGCTTAATTCTTGCTCGTCCTCGAGTAGGTAAATGATAAAAGAAAGAATTTATGAAGTGTGAATGCTAGAAGGTGCACAAGTTTGATCAATGATAATTTCAATCACCTTTTCTAGCATGATTATATGTCATAACAATAGTTCATCTCATAAAACTTCTCAAGATCAAGTAACAAGCTATTCACATGTTAAAGCATAAATCATAAACTAGCAAACTTCATTCTCAGTCATCAAACAATTACAATTCATCCTATTTTCAGGAAGGGTCTATGTCAGAGCTTTGATTTAGCAAACTCCACATACTCAACTATCATATAGTCTTCTACAATTGCTAACACTCACGCAATACTTATGGTTATGAAGTTTTAATCGGACACTGAGAAAGATAGGGGCTTATAGTGTTGCCTCCCAACGTATTCACCTTTGTGTGATGTCAACAATAATAGTTCATGCTAACTTACATCCAATTGGATATATATATATATATATATATATATATATATATATATATATATATATATATATATATATATAT
>NC_041393.1:70543571-70564378 GCF_002162155.2 Triticum dicoccoides
AAGGATAAAATGAAAAAGGGAAAGGTGAAGATCACCTTGACTCTTGCATAAAGTAAAAGATAGGCCCTTCGCAGAGGGAAGCAGAGGTTGTCATGCGCTTTTATGGTTGGACGCACAAAATCTTAATGCAAAAGAACGTCACTTTATATTGCCACTTGTATATGGACCTTTATTATGCAGTCCGTCACTTTTATTGCTTCCATAACAAGATCGTATAAAGCTTATTTTCTTCACACTAATAGATCATACATATTTAGAGAGCAATTTTTATTGCTTGCACCGATGATAACTTACTTGAAGGATCTTACTCAATCCATAGGTAGGTATGGTGGACTCTCATGGCAAAACTGGGTCTAAGGATATTTGGAAGCACAAGTAGTATCTCTACTTGGTGCAAGGAATTTGGCTAGCATGAGGGGGAAAGGCAAGCTCAACATGTTTGAATGATCCATGACAATATACTTTAACTGAGATGTGAGATACAAAACCCATTACGTTGTCTTCCTTGTCCAACATCAACTCTTTAGCATGTCATACTTAATGAGTGCTCACAATTATAGAAGATGTCTAAGATAGTATATTTATATGTGAAATCTATCTTCCTTTAATATTCTTTCATGAATTGTTCAAATGACCAATACAATGCTTGCTAACCTTCAATAAATTTACAACCTCTAATTCTTAGATGTGAAGTCATTACTCCCCAAGGGATAAGCAAATGAGACATATATAATTTCAGATTTATGACATTCAACTCATTGAACCATTTACTCATAGGATATAAGTGAAGCACACGAGTAAATGAAAAACTACTCCAAAAAGATATAAGTGAAGATCAATGAGTAGTTAAATAATTATGTAACTATGTGAAGACTCTCTCTAATTAAAGAATTTCAGATCTTGGTATTGTATTCAAATAGCAAGCAAAACAAAATAAAATGACATTGCAAGGATATCACAACTCATGTGAAGAAGCAAAAACTTAGGTTCAACCGATACTAACCGATGGTCGTTGAAGAAGAAAGGTGGGATGCCTAACGGGGCATCCCCAAGCTTAGATGCTTGAGACTTCTTGATATATTATCTTGGGGTGCCTTGGGCATCCCCAAGCTTGAACTTTTGTGTCTCCTTAATTCCTCTCATATCGTGGTTTATCTATTTCTCAAAAGCTTCATCCACAACAAACTCAACAAGAACTCGTGAGATAGCTTAGTATAAACCAATGCAAAACCTTATCATTTCCTACTGTAACAAATCACTAAAATTATTATTCAACATTGCATACTAAATTCCTCTGCATATTTAATACTCCTATCCTCAAATAGAATCATTAAACAAGCAAACATATGCAAACAATGCAAACATAACAGCAATCTCCCGAAACAGTATAGTCTGTGAAGAATGCAAGATTCATCATACTTCCCTAACCCCAAAAATTATGAGAAAAATACTATGCTGTAGAAGATTTATCAGAGCTCCATATGCAATAAGATTCAACACTATACCATTCCCTGACTTTTGTAGGGAATTTTTGCAACAGCGGTAAACTTTCTGTTTTCAAACAGCAACATGTATACTTGCAAAATAAGCATGGTAAAGGCTATCCTTGACATTTTTATTGAAAATATAGATGCAAAACATTATTCTAAATAACATCAAGAAAATACTAACAAAATAAAATGACGCTCCAAGCAAAACACATATCATGTGGCGAATAAACATATAGCTCCAAGTAAAGTTACCGATGAACGAAGACGAAAGAGGGGATGCCTTCCAGGGCATCCCCAAGCTTAGGCTCTTGATTGTCCTTGAATATTACCTAGGGGTGCCTTGGGCATCCCCAATCTTAGGCTCTTGCCACTCCTTATTCCATAGTCCATCGGATCCTTACCCAAAACTTGAAAACTTCAACCACACAAAACTCAACACAAAACTCGTAAGCTCCATTAGTATAAGAAAATAAATCACCACTTAGGTACTGTTGTGAACTCATTATAAATTTATATTGGTGTAATATATACTGTATTCTAACTTCTCTATGGTTAATACCCTCCGATACTACTCATAGATTCATCAAAATAAGCAAACAACACATAGAAAACAGAATCTGTCAAAAACAGAACAGTCTGTATTAATCTGTATCATTCGAATACTTCTGTAACTTAAAAAATTCTGAAATAAATTGGTGGACCTTAGGAATTCGTCTATTAATCATGTGCAAAAATAATCAACCTAAACTCACTCTCCAGTAAAAAATGGCAGCTAATCTCGTGAGCGCTAAAGTTTCTGTTTTTTACAGCATGATCATAAAGACTTCACCCAAGTCTTCCCAAAGGTTCTACTTGGCACAAACACTAATTAAAACACGAAACCACATCTAACCAGAGGCTATATGAATTATTTATTACTAAATAGGAACAAAAAATCAAGGAACAAAAATAAAGTTGGGTTGCCTCCCAACAAGCGCTATCGTTTAACGCCCCTATCTAGGCATGATGATTTCAATGATGCTCACATAAAAGGTAAGAATTGAAACGTAAAGAGAGCATCATGAAGAATATGACTAGCACATTTAAGTCTAACCCACTTCCTATGCATAGGAATTTTGTGAGCAAACAACTTATGGGAACAATAATGAACTAGCATAGGAAGGCAAAACAAGCATAACTTCAAGATTTTAAGCACATATAGAGGAAACTTGATATTATTGCAATTCCTACAAGCATATGTTCCTCCCTCATAATAATTTTCAGTAGCATCATGAATGAATTCAACAATATAACCAGCACCTAAAGCATTCTTTTCATGATCTACTTGCATAGAAATTTTACTACTCTCCACATAAGCAAATTTCTTCTCATGAATAGTAGTGGGAGCAAACTCAACGAAATAATTATCATGTGAGGCATAATCCAATTGAAAAATAAAATCATGATACCAAGTTTCATGGTTATCATTATTCCTAATAGCATACAAGTCATCACAATAATCATCATAGATAGCAACTTTGTTCTCATAATCAATTGGAACCTTTTCCGAAATAGTGGAATCATCACTAAATAAAGTTGACACTCTTCCGAATCCACTTTCATGTTCATCACAATAAGATTCAACATCCTCCAAAATAGTGGGATCACTACTTACTAAAGTTGACACTCTTCCAAACCCACTTTCATCAATATAATCATCATAAATAGGAGGCATGCTTTCATCATAATAAACTTGCTCATCAAAACTTGGGGGACAAAAAATATCATCTTCATCAAACATAGCATCCCCAAGCTTGTGGCTTTGCATATCATTAGCATCATGGATATTCTAGGAATTCATACTAACAACATTGCAATCATGCTCATCATACAAAGATCTAGTACCAAACATTTTAATGCATTCTTCTTCTAGCACTTCAGCACAATTTTCCTTTTCATCATACTCATGAAAGATATTAAAAAGATGAAGCGTAAGAGGCAAACTCAATTCCATTTTTTTGTAGTCTTTCTTTTATAGACTAAAATAGTGATAACACAAGAAACAAAAAGATTCGATTGCAAGATCTAAAGATATACCTTCAAGCACTCACCTCCCTAGCAACGGCGCCAGAAAAGAGCTTGATGTCTACTACACAACCTTCTTCTTGTAGACGTTGTTGGGCCTGCAAGTGCACAGGTTTGTAGGACACTAGCAAATTTCCCTCAAGTGGATGACCTAAGGTTTATCAACCGTGGGAGGCATAGGATGAAGATGGTCCCTCTCAAACAACCCTGCAACCAAATAACAAAGAGTCTCTTGTGTCCCCAACACACCCAATGCAATGGTAGATTGTATAGGTGCACTAGTTCGGGGAAGAGATGGTGATACAAGTGCAATATGGATGGTAGATATGAGTATTTGTAATCTGAAAATATAAAAACATCAAGGTAAGTAATGATAAAAGTGAGCGTAAACGGTATTGCAATGGTAGGAAACAAGTCATAGGGTTCATACTTTTACTAGTGCAAGTTCTCTCAACAATAATAACATAGATAGATCATATAACAATCCCTCAACATGCAACAAAGAGTCACTCCAAAGGCACTAATAGCAGAGAACAAACAAAGAGATTATGGTAGGGTACGAAACCACCTCAAAGCTATCGTTTCTGTTCTATCTATTCAAGAGTCCATAGTAAAATAACATGAAGCTATTCTTTCCGTTCAATCTATCATAGAGTTCATACTAGAATAACACCTTAAGACACAAATCAACCAAAACCCTAATGTCACCTAGATACTCCATTGTCACCTCAAGTATCCGTGGGCATGATTATACGATATGCATCACAAAATCTCAGATTCATCTATTCAACCAACACAAAGTACTTTAGAGAGTGCCCCAAAGTTTCTACCAAAGAGTCAAGACGAAAACGTGTGCCAACCCCTATGCATAGGTTCATGGGTGGAACCCGCAATTGATCACCAAAACATACATAAAGTGGATCACGTGATATCCCATTGTCACCACAGATAAGCATGGCAAGACATACATCAAGTGTTCTTAAACCCTTAAAGACTCAATCCGATAAGATAACTTCAAAGGGAAAACTCAATACATTACAAGAGAGTAGAGGGGGAGAAACATCATAAGATCCAACTATAATAGCAAAGCTCACGATACATCAAGATCGTGGTATAGAGAGAACACGAGAGAGAGAGATCAAACACATAGCTACTGGTACATACCCTCAGCCCCGAGTGTGAACTACTCCCTCCTCGTCATGGAGAGCGCCGGGATAATGAAGATGGCCACCAGTGAGGGATCCTTCCTCCGGTAGGGTGCCGGAACGGGCTCCCGAGAGGTTTTTGGTGGCTACAGAGGCATGCGGCGGTGGAACTCCCGATCTATTGTGTTTTGATGTTTTTAGGGTATATGGGAATATATAGGCGAAAGAAGTCGGTCGGGGGAGTCTCGAGGGGCCCACGAGACAGGGGGGCGCGCCTAGGGGGGTGGGCGCCCCCTCCTATCTCCTGGCCTCCTCGAAGCTTCCCAGGCTTGTACTCCAAGTCTCCCGGATCATGTTTGTTCCAAAAATCACGCTCCCGAAGGTTTCATTCCGTTTGGACTCCGTTTGATATTCCTTTTCTTCGAAACACTGAAATAGGCAATAAAACAGCAATATGGGCTGGGCCTCCAGTTAACAGGTTAGTCCCAAAAGTAATATAACAGTGTATAATAAAGCCCGTAATCATTCAAAACAGATAGTATAATAGCATGAATGCTTCATAAATTATAGATAAGTTGGAGATGTATCACCCGCTCACTCCCTCGTCCCCATCTCCTCCCCTGGCTCTCTCCCTCCCACGCAACCGAGCGCAGCCGTCACTGCCGAAGAGCACCGTCGTGGCCACAACCACTACCTCTTCCTCCTCACGGAGCTACGCCCCGCGGGAGCCCCTACAACACCGCCATCAGCTCCGTCTTCTTCCTCGGACTCTGGCGATCGCCGTCATCACTCTGTCGTCTCCAGAGCCTCCCCCGAGCTGCTGACCCCTCCATGCGATGCGCTGTGAGCCTCTGAACCGTTTCCCCCTACTCCCGTGCACTAATTCGAGCTCTAGCCCTCGTTTCCGTCGAGACCGAGACCTCGCCGACGCCGGCCATGTCGCTGTCGTCATTTTGGCCTGCCTCCGTCCAAACCAAGCACGTCACCGCACTCAATGCACCCCCAGGAGCACGTTGCACCCACCAGCTCCCCCTCCCGTGCACCACAACGCCAAACCCGCAGGTGCCCGAGCTCTGGCCGCCGCCAGGAGCTCGCTTCCGGCGAACTCCGGCCATGCTGCGCCCTCTCGGTGGTCTCCCCAGATGCGCACGGGCATGAGCTTCCTTCTGGTGCCCCTGGCACGTCGAACTGTGGCCTCTAGCGAGTTCCGAGCGGGCTCCGTCGTGGTTCGAGGTCGTCGCCGGCTGAACTTCGGCGAGCCGACGTGGCCGCTTGATTAGGGGCTAATCACCCCACTGAACAACCCCCTAAGCCAATGGGACCCAATGGGACCCACGCGTCAGCTTTGACCAAGCTGATGTGGCCATTGACTTGGCCCACATGTCAGCGACACTAACCAGCCCCAGCCACTGACTAGTGGACCCCACTGGTCAGGTTTGACCTGGACCGACTCATGTCATGTGCAGACGCTAAGTGGTGGAAACATGTATGAAGAAGTACACCCCTGCAGGGTTATAACTAATCTATTCGAATAGCCGCGTCCACTGTAAAGGACCTCTAGGTTGCCTATACAGTTCATAGACAAGTGAAAGTGGATACTCTAAAATATGCAAGATAAGCGTGAGTGCTATGGATGGCGTTCTCGTAGGGAGACAGAGCGGGTCCATAGTGGTGTATTGATATGGTGAATATGTGGACTCGTGTGCGCCACCTCAGAAGAGTTACTTGCAGTCGTAGTTCAGGATAGCCACCGAGTCAAAGCTAGCTTGCCGCGGTTAAACCCCACCATCCCTTTGGTGATAATGATGCATATGTAGATAGTTCTGATGTAAGTATTGTTGGGTACATTTGTACTCATGTTTGCCTATTTTATGTTTTGTAGAGAGACTTTAGTCTCGGTAGTAGTTCCACGTGGACTTCGATGTTTAGCTTGTTACCTCAGCTACGATCTTGTGCCCTTGGCAGGATCTGGTAGATAGTCAGGCTTCTCAGCCTTTTCCATTTGTAGATGTCTGTACTCAGACATGTTGAGCTTCCGCATGTGCTTTGACTTGTATGCTCTGAGTGTTGGGGTTATGACACCCATGTTTGTAATATCTCGCTCCTCGGAGCCTATTGAATAGAATACTTGAGTTGTAGAGTCATGTTGTGATGCCATGTTGTATTTGCACATATCGAGCATATTGTGTGTATGTCATTGAAATGCTTGGTATGTGTGGGATCTGACTATCTAGTTGTTTATCCTTGGTAGCCTCTCTTATCGGGAAATGTCTCCTAGTGCTTCCACTGAGCCTTGGTAGCTTGCTACTGCTCCGGAACACTTAGGCTGGCAAGCATGTGTCCTTCTTCGTTCATGTGTCTCTCCCTTCGGGGAAATGTCACGCGTTGTCTACCAGAGTCATGTTAGCCTGCTACAGCCTGGTTTACCGGAGTCCTGCTAGCCCAGTTGCTACAGCCCGGATTCACTCGCTGATGACTGACACGTTCGTTGTTGGGTCATGTATGCCTGTCCCTGTAAGTTAGTGCCACTTTGGGTTCACGACTAGCCATGTCAGCCCGGGCTCCTTGTCATATGGATGCTAGCGACACTATCATATACGTGTGCCAAAAGGCGCAAACGGTCCCGGGCCTGGTAAGGCGACACCCGTGGGAATACCGTGCGTGAGGCCGCAAAGTGATATGAGGTGTTACATGCTAGATCGGTGTGCCATTGAGTCGGGGTCCTGACAGGGAGTTAATTCCATGTGCAGTAAATTGGAATGAATTTTCGAACATATTGTTGTCACGGGTTGGACACAAGCATGGAGTGCCATGGCATTTAATTTCCAAAAAAAATGAAAAAATGACCAGACGATGTAAACATCTGGTGTTCAAAAAAGAAAATGTAAAGATCTGACAAGACAACCAGGCCCCACACGATTGGCACTCTATTTCGCGCGTCGAGGTTTGGAAGGTGAGTGGCGTGGGTTACTAATCAGACATGGTTCTGTATTGAAAACCTTCAGCTATTAAGTTCACACATGGCTTTTGCTGCAGGAATCGTGTGCAATTCAAACTACAGTACTCATAAATTTCGGCGACCGGCGTGTGTACTATTCCCGTCGATCTAGATTCTGGTCGCTAATAAATACTACCTTGCTCATGTCGTCTCACCCGCATTCTCATCTACATCCTCCCCTCGCTCTCTCTCTCTCTCAATTCTCTGCCATGGTGCCGCCGATCTGCCCGCGCACCAACAAGGAGGCACCACCCCCGAGGACGATTAGTTGAAGAGTAGCAACGAGGAGGACCCCTACGCGCTGCCGGACAAGGTTGCGCCGGACCCCCAACTTTGGAGTGGTTTTGGGGCCACTACAATCTTTGTATGTGGAAGTCACTGTCGCCGGCTGAGAAAGCCAGGCAAGTGGCCTTCAAGAAGGAGATGGTGGAGGAGGAAGCTAGATACTAGGCGGCATGTGAAGCCCGTGATGCCGCCTGGAAAAAGGAGGCGGTGGAGCTTTGGGGCCGGGCGCGTCATCGTGCGGGGGAGGTGTACGAAGACGGGTACTTCGTGAGGAAGGTCAAAGGCACTAGGCACCTCATCGGGGTGTGGAGGTGGGCCGGTAAGCTCCAACGTGCCACCAACGAGGAGCTTCGGTGGGCGCCCAATGAAATGGAAAGATCATTCGTGCTCGTCCGCCAGCAAGAGGCAGATAAGTACGTCAAGCGCTACGACGCGGAGGAGGCGGAGTACTACGGCTGCACTGGGAAGACACCGTGCACCAGGGAGCTGCTGGCGAGGGGATGTCGGAATACTGCCCCAGGAGGGATTATTAGTTTTAGTATTGTTCGTTTTCAATTTTATGCATTGTAGCTAGTAGTTAGTTAAGTATCATCACATATATGTGATGATATTATATATATTCTGTGATGAACTAATGAACAATTAATATATATTATGAATTCCATTTTCTATTTGTTTTCATATACTAATTTGTATTGAGCTGTTATCATCCACATATACAGAATGGAAAGCATATATACTCACATTGAAATAGAACATATAAGAACGAAAAATGGAATACACCCATTGAAACGGAGCAATAAAAAGAGCAATATTATGATTGCTGTGAATACATAGCGATCCACGTCGAAATGACTCAACAAAATAAAATGCGTCCATGAGACTAATACGTCTCCAACGTATCTATAATTTTTGTTTGTTCCATGCTATTATATTACCCGTTTTGGATGTTTATGGGATTTACTTTACACTTTTATATCATTTTTGGGACTAACCTACTAACCGGAGGCCCAACCCGAATTGCTGTTTTTTTTTTGCCTATTTCAGTGTTTCGAAGAAAAGGAATATCAAACGGAGTCCAAACGGAATGAAACCTTCGGGAGCGATCTTTTTGGAACAAACGTGATCCAGAGGACTTGGAGTGGAAGTCAAGAAACAAGTGAGGCGGCCACGAGGGTGCCCGACGTGCCCCCTACAGGTGGGCACGCCCCCCACCCTCGTGGGCCCCTCGAGCATCCACCGACCTACTTCTTCCTCCTACATATACCCATGTACCCCGAAAACATCAAAGGCGACCACAAAAAACTAATTCCACTGCCGTAACCTTCTGTATCCGCGAGATCCCATCTTGGAGCCTTCGTCGGTGCTCCGCCGGAGGGGGAATCAATCATGGAGGGCCTCTACATCATCTCCAATGCCTCTCTGATGAGTTGTGAGTAGTTCACCACAGACCTTCGGGTCCATAGTTATTAGCTAGATGGCTCCTTCTCTCTCTTTGAATCTCAATACAAAGTTCTCCTTGATCTTCTTGGAGATATATTCAGTGTAACTCTTTTTGCGGTGTGTTTGTCGAGATCCGATGAATTGTGGGTTTATGATCAAGTTTATCTATGAGAAATATTTGAATCTCCTCTGAATTATTTTATGTGTGATTAAGTTATCTTTGCTAGTCTCTTCAAATTATCAGTTTGGTTTGGCCTACTAGATTGATCTTTCTTGCAATGGGAGAAGTGCTTAGCTTTGGGTTCAATCTTGCGGTGTCCTTTCCCAGTGACAGCAGGGGCAGCAAGGCACGTATTGTATTGTTGCCATCGAGGATAAAAAGATGGGGTTTATATCATATTGCATGAGTTTATCCCTCTACATCATGTCATCTTTCTTAATGCGTTACTCTGTTCTTTATGAACTTAATACTCTAGATGCATGCTGGATAGCGGTCGATGTGTGGAGTAATACTAGTAGACGCAGGCAGGAGTCGGTCTACTTGTCACGGATGTGATGCCTATATACATGATCAGGCCTAGATAATCTCACAATTATTCGCTTTTCTATCAATTGCTCGACAGTAATTTGTTCACCCACCGTAATAATTATGCAATCTTGAGTGATGCCACTAGTGAAACCTATGGCCCTGGGTCTATCTCTTATCATATAAGCTTTCAATCTACTTTTATTTGCATCTTTACTTTTCCAATCTATATTATAAAATACCCAAAATATATTTACCTTATCATATTATCTCCTATCAGATCTCACTTTCGCAAGTGACCGTGAAGGGATTGACAACCTCTTTATTGCGTTGGTTGCGAGTTCTTGTTTGTTTGTGTAGGTGCATGGGACTTGTGAGGAGCCTCCTACTGGATTGATTCCTTGGTTCTCAAAAACTGAGGGAAATACTTACGCTACTATTGCTGCATCACCCTTTCCTCTTCAAGGAAAACCAACGCAAGCTCAAGACGTAGCAAGAAGGATTTTAGGCGCCGTTGCCGAGGAGGTCTTCGCTCAAGTCAAGGCATACCAAGTACCCATCACAAACTCATCTCCCTCGCACTTACATTATTTGCCATTTTCCTCTCGTTTTCCTCTCCCCCACTTCACCTTTGCCGTTTTATTCGCCCTCTCTTTCCCAATCTCCTCTCTCTTTCGCTTGCCTTTTTGTTTACTTGTGTGTTGGATTGCTTGTCATGATGGCGCAAGACAATACCAAATTGTGTGACTTTTCCAATACCAATAATAATGATTTCCTTAGTACTCTGATTGCTCCTCTTAATGATGTTGAGTCTTGTGAAATCAATGATGCTTTGCTAAATCTTGTTATGAAAGATCAATTCTCCGGCCTTCCTAGTGAAGATGCCGCTACCCATCTAAACAACTTTGTTGATTTGTGTGAGATGCAAAAGAAGAAAGATACGGATAATGATATTGTTAAATTGAAGTTATTTCCATTTTCACTTAGAGATCGTGCTAAATTTCTGTTTTCATCTTTGCCTAAGAATAGTATTGATTCATGGAATAAGTGCAAAGACGCTTTTATCTCTATGTATTTTCCTCCCGCTAAGATCATCTCTCTTAGGAACGATATTATGAATTTTAAACAACTTGATCATGAGCATGTTACCCAATCTTGGGAAAGAACGAAATTGATGATTCGCAATTGCCCTACTCATGGTTTGAATTTATGGATGATCATACAAAAAATTTATGCCGGATTGAATTTTGCTTCTAGAAATCTTTTAGATTCGGCCGCGGGAGGCACGTTTATGGAAATCACCTTAGGAGAAGCTACTAAACTCCTTGATAATATTATGGCTAATTATTCTCAATGGCATACCGAAAGATCTACTAGTAAAAAAGTGCATGCTATAGAAGAAATTAATGTTTTGAGTGGAAAGATGGATGAACTTATGAAATTGTTTGCTACTAAGAGTGCTCCTGTTGATCCCAATGATATGCCTTTGTCTACTTTGTTGAGAATAATAATGAATCTATGGATGTGAATTTTGTTGGTAGGAATAATTTTGGTAGCAATGCTTATAGAGGAAACTTTAACCCTAGACCGTTCCCTAGTAATTCCTCTAATAATTATGGAAATTCCTACAATAATTCTTATGGAAATTTTAATAAGATGCCCTCTGATTTTGAAAATAGTGTGAAAGAATTTATGGTCTCTCAAAAGAATTTTAATGCCTTGCTTGAAGAAAAATTGCTTAAAGTTGATGATTTTGCTTCGCTTGATGTTGATTCTTTGAAACTTAGATCTACTCCTCATAAGCATGATATCAATGAGTCTCTCAAAGCTATGAGAATTTCCATTGATGAGTGCAAAGAAAGAACCGCTAGATTGCGTGCTAAGAAAGATTGCTTTGTAAAGGCGTGTTCTTCTAGTTATCATGAAAATAATGATGAAGATCTAAAAGTTATTGATGTGTCCCCTATTAAAGCTTTGTTTTTCAATATGAATCTTAATAATGATGGGACTGGAGATGAGTCAACTTTAGTTAAAAGGCGTCCCAATGATTCGGAGTTCTTAGATCTTGATGCTAAATTTGGTAAAAGTGGGATTGGAGAGGTCAAGACTTTAAATAGCATTGAACCCACTATCTTGGATTTCAAGGAATTTAATTATGTTAATTTTTCTTTAGAATATTGTATTTCCTTGTTGCAATCCGTGTTGAATTCTCCTCATGCTTATAGTCAAATAAAGCCTTTACCAAACATATTGTTGATGCCTTGATACAATCTTATGATGAAAACTTAATTTGGAAGTTTCTATACCTAGGAAACTTTATGATGAGTGGGAACCTACAATAAAAACTAAAATTAAAGATCATGAGTGTTATGCTTTGTGTGATTTGGGTGCTAGTGTTTCCACAATTCCAAAAACTTTATGTGATATTCTACGTTTCCATGATCTTGATGATTTCTCTTTAAATTTGCACCTTGTGGATTCCACCATTAAAAATCCTATGGGAATGATCAATGATGTTCTTATTGTTGCAAATAGGAACTATGTGCCCGTAGATTTTATCGTTCTTGACATAGATTGCAATCTTTCATGTCCTATTATTCTTGGTAGACCTTTCCTTAGAACGATTGGTGCGATTATTGATATGAAGGAAGGGAATATTAGATTCCAATTTCCATTAAGGAAAGGCATGGAGCACTTTCCAACAAAGAAAGTTAAATTACCTTATGAATCTATCATGCGAGCTACTTATGAATTGAGTGCCAAAGATGGCACTACTTAGATCTATCCTCGCTTTTATGCCTAGCTTGGGGCGTTAAACAATAGCGCTTGTTGGGAGGCAACCCAATTTTATTTTTGTTTCTTGCTTTTTTTTATTTTTAGTAATAAATTTTGCATCTAACTTCTGTTTAGATGTGTTTTCATGTTTTAATTAGTGTTTGTGCCATGTAGAACCTATAGGATAACCTATGGTGGTAGTTAATTTGATTCTGCTGAAAAATAGAAACTTTGCGCTGACGAGAAAAAATTCAATAAATCACAGAAACGTGCTTTTGCATTGATTATTTTTTTCTTAGATCAATATATAAATTTCCTAGGACGTCCTATTTTGATAGGATTTTCAGAGTTCCAGAAATATTCGAAAGTTACAGATTGCTACAGACTGTTCTATTTTTGACAGATTCTGCTTTTCGTGTGTTGTTTGCTTATTTTGATGCATCTATGTCTAGTATGTAGGGGTATGAACCATACAGAAGTTGGAATATAGTAGGTTTAACATCAATATAAATAAAGAATGAGTTCATTATAGTACCTTATGTGGTGGTTTTCCTTTCTTGCACTAACGGAGCTTATGAGATTTCCTGTTGAGTTTTGTGTTGTGAAATTTTCAAGTTTTGGGTAAAGATTTGATGGACTATGGAATAAGGGGTGGCAAGAGCCTAAGTTTGGTACCCCAAGATATTCAAGGATAACCAAAAGCCTAATCTTGGGGATGCCCCGGAATGCATCCCCTCTTTCGTCTTCGTCTATCGATAACTTTACTTTGAGCTATATTTTTATTCGCCACCACTACAAAAACAATACACTTCCGTGATGATATGTATTTTTCACAATAGGTCGCGTTTTTTGTCATGCATGTACATTTTTTTTGACCAAATAATAGTAGGGCAACAACCCTACTATGTGTCATTTTTCATTAATGAAGGAGAAATAGAATGTAATGTCTTACAGTGGTTGTTGGGGAAACAACCAAAGATGAAAGGATTACAACATAAATGTAAATGGTAAGAAAAAGGTAAATCTAAATTATTAAATTTAAATGTTGTCAGTCCAGGATGACATGCCATCTTTCAGAGATGGTTTGTCTCTCATCATGGTAATCTTGAAAGATCTGATGAAATCACATTTGCATTCATTAATTGAGCATGGTATCCCCTCAAATATCATCCCATTTCTCTGGTTCCAAATACTCCAGCAACCCACTATCATAATTTCCATAAAATGTTTGATTTTTTATCTGTGGTTGGCATCCATGATCATTCTGTGTATATCCAAGTCTGAATTCCATTCAAATCCAATATCCCACCAAAAACCTTGACTAAATGGACAAGTGAAGAGGAGGTGCATTCTATCTTCCATGTCTTCAGCATTACACAACACACATGTAGTGGAATCAATATGCATGCTCTTCCTAGTTAAGAGATCACATGTGTTTATCCTGTCATTAAGCATAAGCCAGCAGAAAAATTTGTGTTTAGGAAGGCAACATGATTTCCATATCCATTTAAAAGTATCATCAGCATCTTCACCCTTCATAAGAAATTGATATATCATCTTTGTCATGTTTTTATTGTTGCTCCAATTGAAATTCCAAATGTCATGATCCTGGTTGTGTATGATGGCATTTAATTCACCAGAAAGCTGATGAAATTGCTGATGTGCTTGAATGGATAGGGGTAGTTGAAATACACCATACAGATTATCCTTGTCCTTGGCATCTTTAATAGATATATTTTCCTTGTACATCCATGACGATTTTATGACAGAATCAAGATAGTCATACCTGTGCTGTCGTAGAAGTGTTCCATGACGTTACCAAAATTATCATCATGTAAGTGTCCACTTCCATGACGATAAATCGCGCGTCACAGAAGTGCTTTCATCAAGGGTGACCGACACGTGGCATCCACCATAACGGAACGCTGTTAAGCTATCGGGTCCGGTTTTGGATCCGATAACCCGTTAACAGCCCCGACCAATGGGGATTTTCCACATGTAAAATCATCATTGGCTGGAGGAAACACATGTCGGCTCACCGTTGGGACAGATGTCATCAACTCATTGGACCGAAGGCGCCTATGATACGGCAACACGTGGCACGGCCCAACAGAGGCCCATTCCTGTGAAAAGGCCGGCTCGTTTGACTTGGTCAAAAGGTGGCAGGCCGGCCCACGGAAAGCATGTTAACGGCCTGTTCGCATATAGCCCATTTACAGCCCGCTAACCCAGGGCCCATTACGACCTCTCCGAATTAGGCCCAGTAGCGTCATCTGGGCCGTCCAATATGATTCCAGCCCGTTTTAACTTCTGGCCCATGTGTGGCCCATGACTTCTTTTGGCCCATATGAGGCCCTTTGTAACTCTTGGCCCATTAACGGCCCGTGGTGAAACTGGCCCGTAATGAACAGTGTATCACTTTATACCCATTAACGGCCCGTTATTCCATTGGGCTGTTTCCAGCCCAAGTTATCTTTCGGCCTTCTCAGGGCCCATTGATTCTTGGCCTCATTTGCAGCATTCGGTTACATACGGCCCGTTACTGTCATTTTCTGCTTGTGGGCCAAATTTAGCCCGTCGTTACAGTCGGCCCGTTTGCGGACCGTTAATACGTTGGGCCGTTTTCATGTAAAAAAACCCGTTGGGCTGTTTTCATAGAGTTATCAAACACGGCCTATTAATGACCCGTTATGGTCCACGAATAGTACGGCCCATTTTTAGCGAAATGATGATACGCCCCGTAGAAGGCCCATGGATCGTATGGCCCGTAGAAGTCCCATGGACCCAACGGCCCGTAGAAGGCCCATGAATCCTAAGGCCCGTATAGAAGGCCAATGGATCCTACGGCCTGTATAGAAGGCCAATGGATCCTACGGCCGGAAGAAGGCCCATGGATCATACGGCCTGCAGGAGGCCCATGGTTACAATAGTCCGTGTGTTGCCATGATTATTTTGTCCTAGTTACCAAAAATAGGCTATTGTGGCGACTAGAAAAACACAGAAAAAGAACTGCAATGACTACAAGAAAACAACTAAACAAGACAATAAGGAAATAAATAAGCAAGCAATTAATGCTAGCCTATTATCGCTATTACACATATTACATCCACTAGGCATCAAAGTTCACCACCAGTGCAAATATAGGGAACAAAGCAGCACATTACATACACTGGCCGTCAAAATTGGCCACCAGTGCAAATAAACGCGACAGCAAAACAAGAGCATAACTGAAACAACTTCAGAAGAGCTCAAGAAACGTTATCCTGGGTAGCCACCATGCTGGCAATAAGCTTAGCAATCTTATTAGGTTTGTCCTGTTTGGCGCTAAAATCCTCCACGCTTGCTGTTGCACCAGAAAGTATGCATCTGAATGCTCCAGGGACTTCCGCAGTCCTTCCGCTTCTTGTCGCAGCACGGCTGATCGATGTCTTTCAGCTTGTAGTTGAGACTCAAGAAACCGAATTGATTCAGACAGTGAGTTTGAATAGCTTGTGCAAGCGGTAGTGGCCAGTAACTCGAATACTAAACCAAGACGTGACTTTGGGGTTGTCTCGCTGTCTTCAAGATAGTCTTCCTTAGTTGTTTTATCAGCTTTGTTGGAGACCAACAAGGATGTGTCACTATCCTGAACCTTATCTGCATTACTTCCTTTACCATTGCTTAATAAGGCACTCTTCCCCAATATTCTGTCAGCATTCTAAAAGAAGAAACAAGCAGACACATAACAAGTTTAGCATGTACTAGTATATGAAACTCATTTCGGTGAACCAGTTCATTAGTAAGGTGGACAGGATTAAACTACCAAGTCTTCTATTGCCAAGTACTAGTACATAATAAAAGCATCAAACAAACATATATCTACGTCCTATGGGCATCACATTGTCTTGCCAAATCAAAAAAGAGACACGGTTCAAATCATATCAGTTCAAGACAAAGCAACAATGAAAGAATACAAAGCGTGGGAAACTACACGTCACAACAAGATTTCAGATGGGTACCACGGGTCTACATGTACAACAACACTATTGGCTCTGTTGTGATGCTATTAATGTGCATGATATGAAAGTCAACTGTATACACAACTGAAATTCAAATCAACAGAGCTATTGATAAGAGCAAACCTGTTAAAGAAACATGCATGAACATACATGCTATGCCATTGGAGTTTCGATTGGATCCTTTAATTTAAAAATAAGTTTGTATGAGTAAATACAGTGATACAAGAGCAAAGCAATCATAGTTAAAAAAGGCGCACCTAAGTGAGCGCTTAAGCGCGCCTAGGCTCTAGGCGTTGGCAAAATGCATTGCGCATAACTACGCTTAATCTGTGCATAACTGCGCATAAGCATGCGCTTTGGTCAGTAAAGCGCAAGGCGGTGGCAAAACGCACAATTAACGCCTAGCGCTTTTTTGAACTATGATAGCAATGGAATCTTAAGTTAGAACAGTTGTTCTTCAGGTTTAGGCACTTGTTCTACATGAACAGAGTACAGTAAGACGCAAGAATATAATACTTAAAAATAGAAAATGAGCTCATAGACCTTACCACATTCTTGGTTCGGGACCAGTACAGAACAAGGCGTTCCCAGTCATCGTCCAGTAAATGTGTCTCAGGAGAATGTAAGGGAATTTGATGAGTTTCTTTGCCGGTGAAGTACGTTTTCTTCAGGTAATTCCGATACTACCACCAAGCATTCTTGAAGATAGCAGAGGTATTAGCACAGGTTAGCTCATCCTGAGTTTCCAAATCGGTCCTTCTCTATAGAGAAAAATGGGAAAATTTGTTGTATTATAACCATCATGGAGGTAGGATGTATGGGACGAAGGAAAGTAATTGCCATGAATAACATTACTTACACATAACTCCTGGACAAACACCTACAACTGGCATTTTCCTTCATCTTCAGTATAATATTTCCAAGATGGGAAGATACGCACATATGACTTAACAACATCAAATGCGATAGATGCTAAACTACGACTAGCTGGTTGTGCTTCCTCCACAGGAATAGGCGTACTAACTGGTGGAGTTGGGGTTTGCCGTGATAGTACTGGCCCTTTGGGCACTGGAGCTGCCTTACTAACTGATCTTGTTTGCGAGCTCTGTGGTGGAGATGGTGTTGTGTCAACAAGAACTGGGTTACTATCGGCTGGGGTTGGGGTTAGATTGGGTGAAGCGTTCTCTATCCATCGTAGTAGGGGTATAATCTGCGAGAGTTTGGGTTATGTGTGGTAGGGCTGGTTCTTGTGCATGTACAACCGGGGTGCTATCTCCACCAAGAGGTAGCACTGTTTTATTTGAAGACCGTGTTTTTAGTCCGCTAGATACTGGCATCACCCGCTCCAATTCAAATGGATGATAAACAGGAAACATAGTTGAATGTACAAACATTGTATGAGAGACAGATGCAATAGATAGTGTGGAAGAAAGAGGGCATGAAATAGTTGACATGTATATTGTTTAATTAAAACGGATAGCATGACATAATTTCATATATATGATGTCTATCTAAACTGGATAGCATAGCATAACATAATTCAAAGATATGATGAATAACTAAACAGGATCACATGACATAATTTACCTACATGTTATCTAAGTAATTAGGATCGCATCATTTAATTCACATATGTGATTTATATGCTAAACAGAGGGCATTCGATATGATGTCTGAATTAAGAACATGGTATTGAATATTGTGTATATGATGTCTAAACTATGCAACGCAAGACACCATATGCATGATATGAGCAGTATAACCATGCCAAGTTAGAGCATACACCTCAGTGGGGGAATAGGACTGGTCATCTGTCTCTGAATCCATCTCTGAGGAGCTATCGGGACCCAACAAGAGATCTGCTTCGACAGGTAGCATTGTCCGCTCTAAAGGCCTTGTTTTCACTCCAGATTTTTCCATCTCCCACCCAAATGGCTGATTCACAGGAAGAGTAGTTTAAAGTACAAACATTGTCGACAAATGGAAATGTAATGAAGAAAAGGATGGGCAAGATATCATTCAAATATATGATGCCTGGTTAAACAGGATGGCATTGCACATTTCACATATATTATGGCTGGCTAAAAGACATGAGACTGCATAATTCCCATATATGATATAGAAACTAAACAGGTGGCATTACAGAACATGTCTAAACTAAGCAGATGACACATATGATGTCAAAAGTAGGCACTACAAGGCAACATATGCATGATATGACTAACATCATCATGCCAAGGTAGAGCAAACACCTTGGGGGTAAATAGGAGTGGTTAGCGGCGTCTGAATCCGCCTCAGAACATATATCTTCCTATGGATATCACCGCCTCAGAACTCTTCTCTTTTTCTCTACATGTTCAGCATGACTGTGTACAATATCTGACATGCATACGAAAAAAATATGGTGAGATTATGTAAGGAGAGCATGCAGAAATTTAGAGTGATGGTAACAACCAGTGGATGGATCCAAAAATAATGATAACAGGCTGATGATTGCTTAAATTAATAAAAAGACAGATGATGATTGCTTTAATATTTGTTTCCCACCCAAGATGAACAACATAGGCATACCCTAGGTGAACCAGATGTTAGACAGACATACTATTCATTGCTACCTCGATATGTGACCCACAACTAATTTAGAACTCAAGTTTGAACATTAATTTGGACCTGACTTGGGAGTCCAAGAGCTGAACAGGGCGATAAAGTAGTAGGTAAGTTTAAGCAATGCATAACATAAGCAGAAACAAAAGAGTGCGACCTCTCTTGTGGACCCATGTACTCCTCTGGTTCATCTGCTGAGTCGATGATGGTGATGCCATTGCGGTGGGTGCCGGCGGCAGGGAAGGAAATCTGAGGCGGCGAAAGGCGGTCAGGAGTCGTGATGTCTGGTTTGGTGGATGCTTCTGTCGATGGAGCAGCTCAGGTGAGGTGGACGATGTCGCGGCAAGAGCAGGACAAACCACGCAAAGTTCCCTTCGATACGTACCTGTAACTGAAGTAATTCTGTAAGGGCTCAATTTGCTTGCATGATTCTTAAAACGCAGGGATAGGAAAAACACTGGAATAGGATAGGAAAATGCACATGATAAACAGAGCATTTGTAAACACAGGATTTTTGTCAACTTGGGTGTTTGATTTACCGGAATTGGAAGAGCAGAGGAATGCAAAGAAACATGGCCAAAATAAAGTGAAACCATATGAAAGTGTGTATAGTTAGAATGTTATTCTGGCACTAATGCACTTGGTCTTGTTTTCATGCATAGGATTTTGAAAAGTAGGTCCAGGTGGATGTTTTGCTTCATTCCTTTCAACAAAATGCATGAATAATTGAATAGTAGAGTGCCATTGGAAAATTCCCTATTGCTATGTTTTTCCGTTGAACCAAAATAGCCCTAATGGATCGACGTGAATGTATAGTAATAAGTGATGCAACAAGTGTACAACCTCTTTGTCGTAGCCGTGTCGACCTCAGCATCATTGGGTTGGTCACTGAAGCAGTTGAGGCAGAGGTGGCTGTCGGAGGTGTGGAGGAAGATCTGAGGAATCTGTAGACGGTGTGCAGGGCACTGCTCTGTTGTGATGGATCGTTCTGTCGTTGGAGCAGCTCCGATGAGCCGTAAGACGTCAAGGCTGAAGCAGCACAAGACAGACATCGTCAATCTCAAGTGGGATTCTAATAGCATCTCCAATAGATGATGTAAAATGGATGTAAAATTAACATCACCAAAAACCACCCGACTACAACAGATGAGGTAAAAACTCTTGACTCTGAACTTAACTGTCGAAACTGAAATTTACTGTGGAATCTGAATGCTACTGTTGAAACTGAATGCAATGGTAGCAGAGAGGCGCTTGACATGTAGTTTAGGGAGGGCCTGCAGTTCATCTTCAACCTGCACCCCCTGAGCCGCCAGCCACCACCGGCCGAACCGCCGGCCCCAGCGCCACCTCGCCGCCCCGAAACAACTCCCCACCGCCGCCCTGGCCAGCCCTCTAGGCCCCCCGCCCCCACCCTGAACCCTAAGATAGATAGCGGCGTACCTCTTCGGTGAGCCCCCGTCCCCGCTGCTGGTGGTTCTT
>NC_041393.1:70564548-70627989 GCF_002162155.2 Triticum dicoccoides
CAAAAGTCGATTCAGTCGACTGAAGTGTGGCTAAACCGGAGCAGAGCAGCAGCACGAGCGAGGGGGAGAGCAGCAGCCGCAGCTGGGCGAGCGAGCGATCGAGCGAGAGCCGGATCAGCAGTAGCAGATCCGGCTGGTATGGCCGCCGCCGCCGAAGGGGCCTCGCACTGGGGGAGAGCCGCATTGGAGATGTCACCCGCGGCGCCGGCTTCAAGGTAGCCGCTCCATGGGGGTGCGGGATGGAGCACCGTCAGTGCCGGGAGGTCGAGTTAAGGAGAAGGTGCGATGCGATGAGTGTACAACCTCTTTGGTGGCACCGAGTAGGCCTCGGCTTCGTCCGAGGAGTCGGTGAGGATGCTGTTGTTCCGGTGGAGCAGGTTAAGGCGGTGCTGCGGGGATGGAGCAGACGCGATAGACAAGGCGATCGTCGGAGCAGCTCCTTGGAGGTGGAGGACGGGGCGGCTGAATCGGCGGGACGACGAGATGGACGACGGATCCTCATCCGGGGAGGTGGATGAGGGACGTCGAGCTGTTGCGGTGGACGATGTCATCGGGGAAGAGGCTCTGGCTAGGCAGCGGTGATGTGGCAGACAGAGGAGGATGGGGTTTCGCCGCTGGAGCGGAGAGGTTATGGCGGCCTGGGATTTTGAATGGCGAAAAAGGGGCGATGGGAGGGGGTGAAGCATGACTTAGGGACGCGCTTGTCCAAAATGTAGGGTGTGTTACAAAAGTACCCCCCACCGATTTGAACTACCGGCCCTTTCGGCTCAGGGTTAGAAGGGGGGTTTCGCGTGTCGGGATTTGGCAACTGGAGGGAGTTTTCGCGCGCGTTGTAATTTCGGGATAGCAAGGCGCGGGTTGTGAAGGCGCCAGTTCTGGGAGCACGATATCTGAATTTTCAGGATATAACAAGACGCAGGTTGAATTTTAGGGACAAGCCTAACGTGTAGTAATATTGTACTTGTACGTACCAAATCAATTCGCACTTCCCTCAACCAAAAATAAAATGAAAAAAATAAAACTATTCACACCACACAAAGAGAGAGTCTTGCCCGTTTTACATACAAATGCTATTCAAAGCTACTCCCTCCTTCCATCTATATAGGGCCTAATGTGTTTTTCGATGCTAACTTTCACCAAATATTAGAGCAATGATATATGACATGCAACTTACACAAAGCACACCGTTCAATTCGTCTGTGAAAGGTTCTTTCAATGATATAATTTTCACATTGTGCATGTCATGTACTATTAATCTTGTCAATAGTCAAAGGCGGTCTTAAAAATCTCATTACACCCTATATAGATGGAAGGAGGGAGTATGAATCCATATTATGTCCGATTAAATTTTTTCGCTTGTTGTATAATGCATGTAACCTACTCATACCAACATTTTAGTGCATTCCAAATGTGTATACTACCACTGCAATTCGAACTAAATTTGAATTCATTTCTCTATTTCAATAAGAATCTACAATCATGATTGTTGCCAACTTCAACCATCATAGTTTCCTTGCTATCCGCCAGATATAAATCGGACGGCCTATAATGCAGGATGGCAGGCACACCATCATCAACAACTCCGTTTTCTTATAAGAGTAGAGATAAAATGTATTAAATGTAGTATAACATGTTCATAAACACACCATGTGTATCACCGTTATATATATTCACACATGTGTCGGTTTAAAACACTATGATAAATTCTTCAAATATCCAAATTCGATTTTTATAATGAAGTATGTATGATCTCTATTCGTTTTTTACACCCACACAACCCTCTTATCTTTGTAGCTAGCGCTAACTTTATCTTGTGCATGCACACGCCCGCATCCCTCTCACCCTCCCTCAGCATTCTCTAGCTCCATCATGCAAATTCGTCTTTTCACTTTACGTCGTTCACCCAGTGTGTGTGTAGGCCCCCCAACTCCTTCTTTACGGCACACATCGATTGATATGCCTCTCTAGCCAGGTGTGCCTAGCACAAACACAAGCTTCTCCTCTTCTCTTGTCACCGTCCATGCCTCACTCCCACCACTCTTTTCATCGTTCTTGACTCGCACACTCCTTCCCCCTCAATATAGTATGCCTCTCATACCACCTCCTAGATGCATCCATCTCTCTCTATCCTTCTCCTCGTGCCTCATTTGCTTCTAACTCACACATGCATGTATACCGATGGATCTCCCAACATATACCTAGATCGACTTTAACTACCCCCCCCCCATCGATCGACGTACCTCACAAGTTATGTCTCTCCTTTCTCTAACAAAGGGTGATTGATCTTCTTATGTAGTTATGTCTGCTTACCACAGCCACATCGTCCCACCTCATCATTCGTGCATGCCTCCTAACCCGTCTCTCACACGCACGTGCACAGACAACAAGCAGCCATCTCCTCTCTTATTGATATTGCGGGTGTGCCCTCCGTTTGTCTAGCAAGCCTATCCCACCATTTGTTAGAAGCAACTCCACTACCACCCCCTCCAACACTCTAGCTATGTCTCTCTCCCAACCTTATTCATCTCCTGCACATATGCATGGATGCCGATCGATCTCCCTTAATACATGAGGCAGATCGATCTCCTTAATACATGAGCTAGGCCTCTCTCCTCCACACATATACCAACCATTGTACCTCTATAGTTAATTGGGCCTCCCTCTTCCCCCACCAGACACCGATAGTCGAGCGCTGCAGGTAGGTATCCATGCCACAGAGACAAACTGCACATGTCCCCTCTCACGTTCCAGTAGGCTAGCCACTCTATATCTTTGACGTGGGCACACACAAATTCGATGGCACTCTTTATCGATCGTGCGCGTGCACACACACACACACACACACACACATCATCCCTCTCTTCGATTCTATGGACACCTCAAGCCGATGATACCTCCACTCTCTTCTCATGGATCGCCCCCTCTATATATATGTTTTATCCAGGACTATATTTCACACACATTGCATATGTTACATTTTTTGATTAACCCCCCCCCAAAAAAACTCTCAAGGACCCACACACTATATCTCTCTAGGTTTGTATCTCTCTCACACAACCCCATGTAGGTGGTGTACGTATACAAGAAGAGAATGGGTGCACCGTGCACGTACTCATGCTTCGTGCCCAGCCACACCCGCGCGGGTACGCGGTGGAGCCCATATCTTTACGAAATGGCAGCCCACGTGCTAATTTGAATGCCTGTAGCGGTTGTTTACCTAGGGAGGTCGTGTACCACGCGTGCACGAAACAAAGTTCGACTTGACGCATTGCCGCGTTATTTTTAAATAAAGTTATAGCGCTCAATGGCACGTACACAGAATATAAAATGATTTTTTTATGGAGAAAAAGCTAGTCCGCTCACTACATACAATGGAGCCTGCCTGCCTGGTTTGTCGCTCTTCACAGTATCTCACACAAGGCTGGGGTGGCCTCTCTCTCTCTCACGGTTGGTCACTGATCCGGCCGCATCCCATCCGCCGGGGGAAAGGGAGTGCGGTGGCCTCTCTCTCTCACCATTGGTCACTGATTCGGCCGCATCCCGTCCGCCGGGGGAAAGGGAGGAAGTGCATCATTTCTCTGTTCGACGGCGCCGAGGCAGCACGTCCCGATCTGCGGTACACGTTGTTCTCTCTGACCAAGCTCCGGCGCGGCAGGGCCTACGCCACCTGCTCGCAGATTCCGCCGGACGCTGCTCACCTAGTTACATCCTGACGACCTCCAGGTATCCCCTCCGGCCTTGTTCCACTGCCCATCTTCCCACGTCGCTGCATGTGGATCTTCCATAGTTCTTTGCCCAAAATGTAGCTCGTCCGGCGTACTTTCCATATTGCGATCTCGTCCACACACCGTTTTAGACAAACACAACCGTGTTGTTATTTTCCCTTAGGACAAGGAATATGCTTCTTTTTTGTCGTCGCATGTGTCATCAACTGTTATTGGCCAATAATTTTTTCCTTTCTACCTCTTTTTTGCAAACAGGGCTATCCATTTCACCTCGTTGCTATTGCGACATTTTGGTGAACTACACAAATCACTTTTTTCTTAAGAGTGTTTTGTGCAGTTGTACTAAAATGTCACACGAGCAACATCTCTACATTTCAGTGCGACTGCACAAAGGGAGATTGGTTTTGCTCTATCCTCCTCATCCAACTCCGAGCCTAATCTTCTCCAACTAGTTAGTCTTAAGAGAGACTACAAAGGTGACCGGCTTCTATTTGTGTGTTTATTGTTTCATCAGCAGTCCTCTATTATCGTAATCACACTTAATATCTTTGGAACAGGGACACTCAGCTCTATTTTAGTGGAACTACACAAAATGATCAGAATGTTGCATGCTCCAGACAGCTACTTTTTCCACAACATGCCTTGTTGATTTAGACAAAGCTGGGGGGACGTTGCTGCCAATGAAAGCATGGATCAATTTTAATTTAACACCTTCTCACAACTCTGTCTTTAGTTGTGATGTAATTATTAACTCTGATCTGCTAATAATTGACATGCATTGGCAAAGAAGTTAGTTTTTTATTGTTTTCGAAAGAGCATCGATGGCAAGACACGTGAAACAAAAGCTGAAAGCTCACACCATTGTACATTTCATGGCCCTGGAAAATAATTTGTATAGTACGTCAATTATGTAAACAAATGATGGAAGCTTGATAGCATTGCCAGAAGCCTCTTCATCATCCAGGTCCATGTGCCATGCACAAAATTATACTCCTTCGTTCCTAAACATTGTCTTTTTACAAATTTCAAACGGGCATATTTTAGAGTGTAGATTCACTCATTTTGCTTCGTATGTGTACTCCCTCCGTTCCTAAATATTCTATTCTTCTTTCTAGAGATTTCAACAAGTGACTACATATGGAGCAAAATGAGTGAATCTACACTCTAAAATATGTCTATATACATCCGTATGTGCCAGTCCATTTTAAATCTCTAAAAAGACAAATATTTGAGTAGTCACTCGTTGAAATCTCTAGAAAGACAAATACTCTGGAGTATATTTAAGAACCGAGGGGGTAGTGCACAACCGCATGGGAGACCCAGCCCGGTCGTTGCGCCGCATTAATAGTGAGTAATGAGCAGTCAAATCATAAGCCCCACCTTTCCCACTGTAAGTTGCTTGGAAGAAGCAACCATCAATACGCTCTTCTTTGAATCCGCTCATACTACTCCATCCGTCACTGTTTATAGAGCGCGCTTCAAAAAAAAGAAAAAAAATATGTGGGACCAAGGCGACTAGTGATCGGCCTGAAAAATAGCATTGCTAGTTATAGCACGGCGTCTATTACTAGAGGGAATAACGCATACACACATGCATGCAGTGCTTCCACCCCGGGTACACACATGCATGCACTTACTCCACTCTGTAGTAGTACTCCCTCCTTTCCGGCTTATAGTGCTCAATTCAAAAATCTCACCAATCAAGGTAGATGGCGAGTGGTGGAATACTTTTTGTAGTTTTGCAAAAGCACCTAATTAATGCTCTTGTTATCCTCAAAAAATTATGTTTATCAATGCATTAATTGCAATGCATGCATGCATAAAGTACATGCATTGGTCAATTTTCTCTTAATACATGCATGCAATGATTTAGTGCACCTTGGAATCTAAACATGTGATGGAAAACAACCAAATTGAGCCTTATAAAATGGAAAAACTAAAATTTTGAGATAAGCCCTATAAACCGGAAAGGAGGGAGTACATGGAGAGAAAATTGTGGGCTTGATTGCGGTTACCATGCCCTAATTAATTGAGCATTAAACCAAACGCGTCTAAAGTCTCTCTGGTGGTGGAAATGCATTGAGAGAAATGCATCATAATGAAGCGCGCCATGTAAACTGTGACGGAGGGAGGAGTAGTATGAAGGTGCAAAACCAAGTACGTGTATGGCCAGTCGGTCAACGCACCTCCTCTTGGCATATCACTGAAATGTGAGACAGGAGTGTCAGCAAACCGATCTCAATTGATGGCAAAGAGCCAACTCGCCGTTCCTTGAGAGAGACGAGGAGCAAGATATATTCGAGCATGGTTGGTTGATCGATATCATTCATTACATGTTGGGCTACCGTTTTCCGCCCTTCTCCGGAATAAACGTGTACTTTATCAGGAAAAAAAAGAGTACAGACGCTCCACCATGCGGTTCTAGTAGTAGTACTCCCTCCGTCTAGGTGAGTAAGTCATCTTAGGCTGTGCACCGTGACCAAGTAGGAGGGGAAAACGAGAGACCTTAATGTTTATTTGCTAATTAATAGCATTGCATGCAATGAACTAACCACTGCATGTCGTGTTTAGTAGTCTCAAGCCATTAAAAGCATGCACACCCCTCATCTCTTATTGGTTGATATGTCAAGAAACAAGAAACAAAGTAGAAATTAATGCACCGTGCCTAAGTGTTTTGGGATTATTTGGTTTTCGTAAGATGACTTACACACCTAGACGGAGGGAGTACTACTCGTACTACTGCATTGGCTCTTCGCCTCTTCGTGAAGTCGAACAATGATGGTACTCCGCATGTTGGATACTACAGTGTATGCCTCTGACAATCTAACACCAAATGGACTGATGCATGTCCACCGAGGGTAGGTTGCATTAGTCAAAAGGCGTAAGCGAGCTTCACCTTGTCCTGCAAGCTTCTCCTCTTTCTGCGAGTTGACGAGACACACCAAAAAGTAGTGCTAGTCCATACTCCCTCCTTTCCGGTTAATATGACTTAATCTTTTTTGCGGGTAAATGAGAGAGCTTTATTCATATATAAGCATTCTTAGGATGATCAGCCAAGACACTGGTCACTAGGAAGCGAGGTACCCCGCAAGAAAAGAAGTAGGAAGCGAGGTGTTTCATCAAGCCAGCTCTCGGACACATTCAAAGTGCAGCAAGCACGGTTCGCACGAAGATGTGCCGCAAGGTTTGCTAACCTGTTTACATGTTGAATAACAAAAAAAGAGGAAATATTACCGAGCGCTACTATTTGTAACAGGATATGAGCCAGAATTAAGCGAGAATTGTGGCGAGTGTCCCATGCAATCAACTTCCATTATCACATGCGAGAACCCTCGAAGAGAACCAAATGTGTTGAAGATTGCTTTATCACATTTTAATGAGAGTGCAGACACTCCTCCATCCGGTTCCTAGTACTAGTATAGTACATACCTTTGTAGACTATAGTAGTAGTACTAGTACTACTAGTAAACTTTGCGCTTGGCTATTCACCTATTTGGGAAGTCGAAAAATAATAGCACTAGTAGTATAGTGTATGCTTCTGGCAATCTGACTCCGAATTAACTGTTGCACGTCCACCGCCTGAGCGAGGGAGAGCTTGCATTACTCAAAAGTTTCTCCTTGTCCTGCGAGCCACCACGCTCAAGCTTCTCCCGTCCTGCAACCTTCTCCTCGTTTGGCAAGTTGACGGGACACAGCAAAGTAATGCTAGTCCATACTGCCTCCTCTCTAGTTAATATGGCTTAATTTCAAACGAGATAAATACACTATCTCTCACTGTATATTTGTAAAAATACAGTCAGTGGACTTCATAATACACTCATTGCGCTCAATATATATATTTTCCGGTGTTTATACGGTCACTAGCTCACCCTGACTGAGTATGTGTGTGCATGCACGTGTAGGTTGAGCACTTGAGAGTGACCGTGTGTGTTCGGTCGTGTGCTCGGACATGCATGCATTAGGGCGTCGCACGTGTTTTTGCGTCCATGCGTGCGTGTGACTGTTGCATACATGTAGGGGGAGTACGTGTAGGGGCCACTAAGGAGTAGTCAAATCACACAGTAAGTTAGTCGGAGGAAGCAACCATCATTTCACTCTTGAATAACACGTACGCAATATAAAATGGTTGATATGGAGAGAAAAAGAAAACAACTATATATACACTAGCAGGAGCCTAAGATACAAGCCTGCTTGCTTAGGTTGCTCTCTTCACAAGCATAGAACGATGGCCTGATCCCGCAGCTGGGGGAAGGGAACAATGTTCTACATAGACGCAGTCGACATCGGCGAGGGAGAAAACCCACAGTCGGTGCGTCCCAATCGGGGGTCACCGCGGTATGGGCCGATGCCGCGTCCCAACCGCCCTTCTAGCTATAGCCCGATGTCCCAGGTAGTCCATCTTCCTTTTGGAGCCGGCTTGCTCCACTGCCGTAGCTCCATCTCCATGTCGATCTTTCTCTACTTCCACCGGCTTCTACTTGTGATGAGTTTATGTCTCATGAACTAGTGCCAGTACTATTATTCTAATCACACTTGTTCAATATCTTTGCCATCAGGGATGCTCAGGTCGATTTTAGTGGAACTGCACAAAAGCATCGTATGATCTGAGGGTGCCAACTGTCTTTCCTTCGACAGGTTCTACCTGGCCAGGAAATTAAATTATGTTTAGGATTTAGGGTTTAAGTTGTAGTGACCCCATCAGTAGTTTTTCTTTCGTACACGCTCTCACAACTTTTTTCTTTAGTTGTGAAGTAAATATTGGCTATGATCTGTGAATCATTAAGATGCATCAGCATGTGTGTTAGTTTTCCTTTGTATTTGATGGAATGTTGTAACAGGGCAACCTTGGAATAGGAATGAAAATGGAGTGGAAAGTTTCCATTTTTTCCAGAGAAAAAATGGAAACGGAGAGAAACCAACGTTTCGTTTTGTTGGATCGCGCCATTGAGAAAAACCAACGTTTAAATCACGTCTGTCGTATTCGTGCCTCACCTCCTCCATGGCTCGACCCCACACGGTCGCTCGGCATGCCACTCACCGCAAACCAAGTATACGATAACTTTCTCGCCTGCTTGTCGATGGATCACACCATGGAGTACTAGCACTACTGGAAGAGATTGATGAGTTGAGGGACGACAGCTAGCTGTAGCATGGACTCCCAAGAACTTTTTACATGAATGTTGTAGCCGGCTATTGCGACCTTTGAACGCGGAGCAGCCGCGTGCACCCGGAAGAGGCGCGGGCGACGCTCTCTCGGCCGACGCGCCGCTTCAATGCCGGCGCCAGTGAGAGGTCGCGTCCGCTCTGGCCGGGCATGAATGCGGCACTGACGTTTCGGGCGAGAAGCACGCGGGTGTTGAAGAGGGTTCGGGTTGGTCAGGACCGGCCATGGCAGCGGTCCCGACGTCCGCAAACAAGAGATGATGTACGTTAATATTGCTGCGTATATAATTAACAATGTAAATAATGTGCCAGTTGGACAAATATGATTGGAGATGGAGATGGGAATGGAATTTTACGTAAACACGGATATGCATGTCTATGTCTATGTGTGTGTGCGCTATGACTCTCGCGACCTGGAAGCAGGGGCGTGTTTTTTATCAAGTTTTCTTTCTTGGTACGTTAGAAAATCAGTTTGTCTAATTCACATCTAGATGTTATTTAAGGATATCACATCTAAGCTCCCACAAGTATATAATATAGCAACAAGAAACAAAAAAACTAGGACAAAAAAATAGACCACAAACGGAGTGGACATCAACTTAGATGTGACATAACTATGTCACATCTAGATGTGTCCTAGACAGACCCTTCAAAAATTGTCCGCCAGTTTTCACTTCTTTTTTCCGGGAACACGCGTATTTTATTTAAAACCACTGCTATGGAGAGATTTTTTTACTCCATTATAGCCTCTTGTTTGATAGAGTTTCTCGCGTCTCGCTCTCTCACCCTCTCCATATCAAAACAAGATGATAGTGTCCACTCTATCTCTCTCCTCACCAGTGGTCACAGATCCGGCCGAATCCCATCCGCTGTCAGAGGTGAGGAGGTGCAGCATTGACATTGTCGCCGTCGGCGACGGAGGAAGCCAATGCGCACTGTCCTCTCGGAGCCGGCGCTGGCATGGACGAAGATCCTCCTCGCCCTTGTTCGCTGCCGTTGTGTGGGCAAATCCTGCCTGCCCACCTAAACGACATATCGCCCACCTGAGGTATAACTTCTTGTACTGGTCCAGCTCCCCAGGTCGCTACGTGCGGGTTTTCTTCTATGCGACTACTCCCCAGCTCCCCATGCATAGTAGCTAGGGTTCGTCGGCTGGTCCAACATCACCTACTAGTACTATTATAGAGGAAATGCCACTCGAAAAGTTGTCCTGATTTATGCCTCGGTGGAGGTATACATGTTGTTTTGACAAAAAGTACATGGTGGTTGTGCGGTCATTGTCCATATGGTGGTAGTACTATCACTGGTTAAATGAAGAAATGCTTTTTTTTCCCGGGTATCCTGGTTTAGTTCCCATCAAGATAATTATGATGCTTCTGTTTGTTGGTGTACTTTTCATTAATTCTTATTGACAATTGAGATGTCATTGCTAATCTTATAAAACAAAGTAACAACACTATATCCCTTTTTTATATTTTTGGAAACAGCGATGCGTATCTCCATACATGGGCATGTCTTCCTCAATTTTAGTGGAACTGCACAAAATTGGATGGCCATTGTTGTTCCGCCTCACCGTCCTCTGCCACGTGGTTCTTCCTTCCTCGAGCTTGATTACTAAGAAGAAACAGACCACAGTGAGGATTTGTCGAACTTCATAGGTGCCTCACCCAAACTTGATGCCAAATGGATGATGCATCACCACGATGACCTATCAATGCTCATGGTTGCGCCTCATGGTTGCGTCGGCTGGTGAAGCTGATCGATTTTCAATGAAAAAGAAGTTGTCTTCCATCAGTGCTCTTTGCTTGTTACGCACAAAGATGATATCCTTCGTTAGTTCACCTTGGTTGCGTTGGAGACGCAGTCGTCTTTCATGTTGGTGCAATTTTATCACACAATTGGCTATGAACCAAATGTTTCCTCGAAGAAGGATCGACGTTGGTACTAAGAGCATAAGTTTTGTCTTGATTTCTAAGCCTCCTCACAACTTTGTCTCTAGCTCCCCTGTAATTTTATTTGTCTAGCTATTAACTTTAATTTAAAAAATGGTGTGGACTAAAAACCCGGATGGACGTAGTAGCCCTCCATTTTTATTTACTCTGCATATTAGATTTGACTGAAGTTAAACTTTGTAATACTCTCAAACCTTTCCGATAATTGAAACTAAAATTATTTATTTGTACACACTCTCACACGTTTCCGATGATTTGGCGAATGTGTGGTTGTTCACTTAAGGGAGGGTAGTGTACCACACGTGAAGGACAGGAAGTGCGACCAGGACGCGTGGGCGTGGATCGTTAGTTCATCGAAAGTAGTAGTAGTTTTCTTCACTTTACATTAAATAAAGAGTTTCGTTTCGTACTTCCACAATTTAAAACGATAGTTATGGAGAGAATAAGAGAACCACTCCACTATATATTAGTCGTATACACGAGAGTACTATATGGACGCAGCTTCATTGACTTAGTGCACCTGCCTTTGGGTTTATGACAGGTGGGCCCAAAATGTGGCTGGCTCACCTGTCATACAGCGAAAAGCAGGTGCAGTGAAGGCACCGGAGCTCAGTCCGTACTACAGTAGTATATATATAAGCTGGAGCCTCAGCGCTTGTTCGCTAGGGTTTGCACTCTCCACGCTTTCGCCGCACTACATATATGTATACACGCTGGAGGCTCAGCGTTCATTTGCTAGGGTTTGCTATATTCACAGTCTCTCACCCTCTCTTCACCAGATCTAAACAAGACTGCATTGGCCTCTTGTCTCTCTCTCCCCCCTCACAGCTGGTGAAGGAGGCGTCTGTATCCCGTCGCACCGGGAAGGGGAGGAGGTGCAGCGTTCACTCTATCGCCTTCGGCAAGGGAGGCAATCCACTGTCGGCTGTGTTGTTCTCTTTCACCCAGCGCCTGTGCGGGAGGGCCACCGACCCCTTCTTCCTCGTTGTCGTACATAGTGTGGGAAGATCCAGCCTCCCGACGCACGGCTTGCCACATCCCGACGACCCTAAGGTATAAGTTTCTTTGAAACCTTTGTTGCTCTAGCTGCATGTGGATCTTTTTCGATCTGTAGTCGAATCTAGGTCTTGGTTCAAAGAGGAAAGAAGGGTGCGGTGGGCTGGAGCAAGAATCTAGGATGTGGTTCAATGAGGAAAGTAGGGGCGGAAAGTAGTATAGACTGGCTATCCAGCCGCTTTGTTGGTCGAAAAGGGAAAAAGGGGGTAACCCAGTACACACATCTGTAAGTAACCGATCTCTTTGTTGAAAAGGGAAAGAAACTGGGGGGTCGGGTAGTTTGTGCAGGACTAGATTTGCTGCCCTCACATAGGAAAAAGGTTCAAAGAGAACAAATATGGGACCAACACATATATGCTTCTTGGCTACATACTCTGCATCACCCATTTATACCTGTGGACACACATGGTGCTGGCATGTCTCATACAACTATTTTGCTGTTGTTAATCTAAAAAGGCCGCCGGGAAATTGAAGCAATGTCACTGTTAAAAGTAAATTACATTTTTTAATGAATGATGTTTCAAGAGAATGTCTCTGTTAATATGAATCAATGCAACCGTTTTAGAAATGCTACTATCCTACTTGGTTTTCCATCCAAGATAAGATAGATGCTTCTTTCTGTCAGCGTTTGTTTCATCCTCCTTTATCGGCAAGTAATTGTTTCCTTTTTTGCCTCTGTTAAAACAGGGGTATCGATTCAACTTGTTGCTATTGCGACATTTTGCTTCGCTACTCAAAACACTTATGTTTTAAGAGTGTTTTGTGCAGTTCAACTTGAATGTCACACCGGTGACTTTGCTTAATTTTGGTGAAACTGCACAAAAGGATATCGTGATTTGTTTCCAGTCTTCGTGGCGAGTTGTTTCAAATCTTGGTCTCATCCACATGATGTGCAGTGTGCTTTGAGATGTTGTGCTACTTGTTTTGGTACTGTTTTAAATAAATGTTGAATTGAAGCTATTGTATTGCTGTCTTTTCCCATTAAGTAGTGAACAAAAATGGGATCAACCCAGACATGATGCTTGTTGCTTTGTTACAACAAATTCAGCATCACTCCCTTTATAAGCCAGTAATTGATGTCACTCTCAGAATTAACTACTGAATCTTATTCCAAAACTGCAACACTTGTTAGGGATTGGCGGGATTACCATTTTTGTGGCCGCATGTTTCATCCTCCTTTATTAGCCAGTAATTGATTCCTTTTTTGCCTCTGTTTAAACAGGCATATCTATTCAACTTGTTGCTATTGCGACATTTTTCTTCGCTACGCGAAACACTTTGCTTGATTTCAGTGCAACTGCACAAAACGAGATTGGATTTCCTATTCGTGTTGGCCTTCATCCACATGATTGTGCAGTGTGCTTTGAGATGTTGTGCTAATTGTATTGGTACTGTTTTAAATAAATGTTGAATTGAAGCTATTGTATTACTGTCTTTTCCCATTAAGTAGTGAACAAAAATGGGACCAACCCAGACATGATGCTTGTTGCTTTGTTACAACAAACTCTGCATCACCCCCTTTATAAGTAGATGGAAGCACATATTGTTGTTGGGCCCACTCTCCCCTGGAACTGTTTATGCTTTTCGTTAATCTAATGCCGCTGGTAAAATTAAGCAATGCCACTCTCAGAATTAATTAACTACTGAATCTTAGTTCAAAACTGCAACACTTGTTAGGAATGGTACTATCCTTCTTTGTAGTTCTTTCTACATGTTTAACCAAGGTATTGTTAAGATAATGTATCTGTTAAAATGAATCAGTTGCATTGTTTTAGGAATGGTACTTTTCTGCTTTGTCGTTCTTTATACATGTTGAAACAAGGCATTGTTAAGATAATGTCTCAGACAATATGAATGAATCACACTAATGGTGAATTGCTACTCTCCTGCTTTGTTTCCAATTAAGATAAAGTAGATCAGTAGATGCTTTTCTTCTGGGAGTACAAGTCATCAACCGTTATTTCTCAGTAATTGTTTCCCTTATACCTACTGTTGCTTACAGGGATATCAAAATTAAAGCTCGGTTTTATTCCAACTTCGATTTTAGTTGAACTACACAAAAGGAGCCAATGTGTCCAAGGCAAACTGATGCATTACTGGGTCCAGTTCGTCGTTCCACTTTGCAGAAAGAAGCAGTCACTGTTTGCGCTACATTACAGAAGGAATGACTGAGAAGCTTTAAGAGTATTATTAGATGCTGGTGACATGACTAGTCTGCAGAGAGCATTGGCAATTTAACAACACGTGGAGTGCCCTGGGCAAAAAGTGCCCAAACAAGTACAAGAAGCTATGACAGGACTCCACGATCATAGGCATTACATATTTTGAATGGGAAAAGCTTGCCAAAGTTAAATCATTGATGTTAGCAAGAAGACGTTAGTTTAATATATTGGAATTGGAAAACCTTGTCAAAATTTGCTCATTGATGTTAGCCAGAAGACATGCATTTGATATTTTTGAGTGGGACGCCCTTGCTGTGAGCAGTGTCAAGTGTTTTTTCCTATTCCTGTGTTCAGTTTAGAAGTAAATAGTTACTCTGCTGAGATATTCCTGTGTTAAGAGTTTGTTCTGAATATTGTCTATGTAATGCCAGGCCTTGTGTTTGATTGCAAAGTTGAGCTTGGAATGTTGTGGCATGCGGCATCACGAGTTGTTCACCGTGCCTCCTGAGAATAATGCTTCGTATTGTTTTGCATGTCGATCTAATGCCAGTGATTTGCTTGTTAATAAGATCATCCTCTTCTGTTGTTTCCGTGCTTAAGAAGTTCATCGTCTAATGTTTCATTCATAGCCTATACGACAAGTCGGGTAGGCTAGACGTGAAGCCATATGATCTTCCGACCAACTCATGATATTAGGCCGTGATTGGATCGTCGTTTTCCAACCAAAACCGCTTGTAAAACTGACGCTTGTAAATAAAAGCAGATGGTCTCAGGCGAAGCGCTTGGTTGGTCGATTTCGACTAGTAAAATATCGGAAGTACTTCACACACGATAAAAACACCGAACGACACTCGAACGATTGCTAATCCAGCTGTTAGCTGCTATTTCAGCCTTGCCCATGGATAGCATGATACGCACGTCGTGCATGTATCGTCTGGTAACGTCGTCCATATAGCAGTCCTCGTAAAATATACACTGGTCTCTCAAATTACACGCGTAACCCACCGGTTTTACTTACGGACCTCGGGCCCTCGGTTTCATTACGCCTGTATTTTACGTGTTGTTTCTGATGACGAGTAAATTACACTTGTATGTTAATACAAGTTTGAAATAAACCAGAGCTCCCAAGCGCAGCCTTACCGTTTCATGCCGTCTCAGTTTCTCGAAGGTGCTCATAGGTGTCCGATGATCCTTGCTTCCTGAATGAGCAGCGGGCGCTGTATCAGACCATCCGTAGGGCCCGCAAGGCCCTCTTCGTTATCCTTCGAGTTGTTGCGCTCGCCGTGGCGCCAAGCATTCTTAACATCGTCAACGAACATGAGGATTCAGGAGATGACTTTATTTTGACTGGATGACACTAGGGACCCACTAGGGCCATAGTCGTACGTACGCAAGTGCCTCCTTATTATGTACAACTATAATTTTTTTGCTTTCTCCTGGTTTCCTGACATCACGGTCCCACACCATTGTCAACCTATGTAGTCAATATAAATGAGAGAATTGCACAAGGTGCGGCCGACAACTGGGACCAAGCAGCTCGAGCAGTATTTGTGTTTTTGAGGCGTGAGCACTGCAGAGTTTTTCTTGGCGATGATTTCGTTGTTGTTCAGAGGAGAGCAGGGTATTAACTGGGCGGGTTGTGGCCTGTTTAGCCGAGGCCAGATATCCAGCCCAGATACTAATTTTTTCAAGATGAAAATGGCTAGCCTAGCTATATGTTTTTTTAGGAATACCCAGGCAAGGTCAACTTGTTATTCTCCGCCCCGCTAGGCTGCAAATCTTTCCTAGGAGGGATGCATTAGGCTTAACAGGAAAATGGGCTTTAAAAAATAATAAATGGGATGTAATTATAAAAACTGGGCAGTAACTATAAAAAATGCACCAAACACGAAATTAGTTATAAAATATTATTTATGGATTTTGAAAATCTTAAATTTTCATTGTTGCGCGTGCAATGTTTCGTTGGATTTTTACGTAATACAAATTTATATTTAATCTGACTAGAAATTTCGGGATAAAAATATTTCGGATCCCATCAAAATGTGGGAAATTTTATTGAATTATGTCTTCAACGGTTGGTTGAAATTATTAATCATTGTCCTAGCTAGAAAATGGGTTGTAGTTTTAACAAACTGTAAATGGGATGTTGTAAATTCCATTAGAATTCAAAAATGGGTTGTACATTCTCACAAAATGCAAATGAGCTATAAGTTCTCTGCCACACACTTGTGGGCCTACTAAGTGACGCGTCCCCTAAAAAAAATAAGTTGATGCATATGCAAGGCTTTGTCAACTTATTATAGTCAACACACGGTTCGAGCAGGAGTGGCCGTTGGATGTCTATCCAATGGATGTCGTGCTTCTTCTTCAATCTCGGATATTCTTAGCTTCGGCCGCCCAAAAAATGATTACTCCCCCTGACATCTGGGGTGCACCGTTTCGGAGGCTAACCTGTGGGCCTACTAAGTTAGAGCATACCAAGGGCTTTGTCAACTTAGTCAATATAAACGATTCTAGCTTCAGTGACCGTACGATGTCCATCCAACGGTCGTACTGCTTCTTCAACCTCTGGTATTCTTGCTCCAGCCGCCCAAAGCAGTGCCGGTCGTGCCGCCTGCTCCTGCCTCCCGTGGCCGGCTGTGCTGCCGCGGAGGCCTCGCCACCGCCATACTACTCCCACCGCTGGCCAGGCCATCCCTCCACTCACCCATGATACATCCATTTTGCATCATGCTTTTATATCAATATTTATTGCATTATGGGCTGTCATTACACATTATATCTCAATACTCATGGCTATTCTCTCTTATTTTACAAGGTTTACCATGAAGAGGGGGAATGTCGGCAGCTGGAATTCTGGCTGGAAAAGGAGCAAACGTTGGAAACCTATTCTGCACAACTCCAAAAGTCCTGAAACTCCACAAAACAACTTTTTGGATTTATTAAGAATTTATGAATGAAAGAAATAGGCCAGGGGGCCCACACCCTATCCAGGAGACAGGGGGGCGCGCCCCCCCTGTACGGCGCGACCCCTATCTCCTGGGCCCCCTGGTGGGCCTCCGGCGTCCATCTTCTGCTATATCATCACTTTTACCCTGGAAAAAATCGTGGGCAAGCTTACGAGACGAAACTCCGCCGCCACGAGGCGGAACCTTGGCGGAATCAATCTAGGGCTCTGGCGGAGCTGTTCTGCCGGGGACACTTCCCTCCGGCAGGGGGAAATCATCACCAACATCATCACCAACGATCCTCTCACCGGGAGGGGGACAATCTCCATCAACATCTTCACCAGCACCATCTCCTCTCAAAACACTAGTTCATCTCTTGTATCCAATCTTGTATCAAAACCACAAATTGGTACCTGTGGGTTGCTAGTAGTGTTGATTACTCCTTGTAGTTGATGCTAATTGGTTTACTTAGTGGAAGATCATATGTTCAGATCCTTCATGCATATTATTACTCCTCTGATTATGACATGAATATGCTTTGTGAGTAGTTACGTTTGTTCCTAAGGACATGGGTGAAGTCTTTCTATTAGTAGTCATGTGAATTTGGTATTCGTTCGATATTTTGATGAGATGTATGTTGTCTTTCCTCTAGTGGTGTTATGTGAACGTCGACTACATAACACTTCACCATTATTTGGGCCTAGAGGAAGGCATAGGGAAGTAATAAGTAGATGATGGGTTGCTAGAGTGACAGAAGCTTAAACCCTAGTTTATGTGTTGCTTTGTTAGGGGTTGATATGGACCCATATGTTTAATGTTGTGGTTAGGTTTACCTTATTACTCCTTTTTGTAGTTGCGGATGCTTACAATAGGGGTTAATCATAAGTGGGATGCTTGTCCAAGTTAGGGCAGTACCCAAGTGCCGGTCCACCCACATATCAAATTATCAAAGTACCGAACGCGAATCTTACGAACGTGATGAAAACTAGCTTGACGATAATTCCCAATGTGTCCTCGGGAGCTCCTTCTTCATTATTAGAATTTGTCCAGGCTTATCCTTTGCTACATAAAGGATTGGGCCACCTTGTTGCACTTTATTTACTTTATTTAATTTTTGCTCGTTACTATTTATCTTATCACAAAACTATCTATCACCTTCTATTTCAGTGCTTGCCGAGAAAACCTTAATGAAAACCGCTTATCATTTCCTTCTGCTCCTCGTTGGGTTCGACACTCTTACTTATCGAAAGGACTACAATAGATCCCCTACACTTGTGGGTCATCAAGACTCTTTTCTGGCGCGTTGCCGGGGAGTGTAGCACTTTTGGTGAGTGGAACTTGGTAAGGAAACATTTATATAGTGTGCTGAAATTTTCTGTTACTTGTCACTATGGAAACTAATCCTTTAAGGGGCTTGTTTGGGGTATCTTCACCCCAACCAGAAGAGCAAAGAGATGCTCCTCAACCTACTGAACCTTATGAAAATATTCACTTTGAGATTCCTTCATGTATGATAGAAAAACTGCTAGCTAATCCTTTTGCAGGGGACGAAACATTGCATCCCGGCTTACACCTTAGCTTTGTGGATGAAGTTTGTGGATTATTTAAGCTTGCAGGTATCCCCGATGATGTTCTCAAAAGGAAGGTCTTCCCTTTATCTTCGAAGGGAGATGCAATGACATGGTATAGGCTAAGTGATGATACGAGATTTTGGAATTATAAGCGACTGAAGTTGGAATTTCACCAGAAGTTCTATCCTATGCATCTTGTTCATCGTGATCGTAATTACATATATAATTTCTGGCCTCGCAAAGGAGAAAGCATCGTTCAAGCTTGGGGGAGGCTTAAGTCAATGTTATATTCATGCCCCAGTCATGAGCTCTCTCGGGAAATGATTATTCAGAATTTTATGCTCGGCTTTCTCTTGATAATCGCAACCTGCTCGATACTTCCTGTGTTGGTTCCTATATGCTGAAGACTATTGATTTCAAATGGGACTTATTGGAAAGAATTAAATGCAACTCTGAAGATTGGGGTTCCGACGATGGTAAGGAGTCAGGTATGACACCTAAGTTCGATTGTGTTAAATCTTTTATGGATACCGACGCTTTTCGTGGATTTAGCTCTAAGTATGGACTTGACTCTGAGATAGTAGCTACTTTTTGTGAAACTTTTGCTACTCACGTTGATCTCCCTAAAGAGAGGTGGTTTAAATATAATCCTCCTATTGAAGTGAAAGTAGTTGCACCTATTACAGTCGAAGAAAAGACTATTACATATAGTGATCCTATTATTCCTACTGCTTATGTCGAAAAACCTCATTTTCCTGTTAGGATAAAAGATCATGTTAAAGCTTCGACTGTTGTACATAAGAGTAATACTAGGACCTATACACCTCCTGAGCAAATTAATGTTGAACCAGGTATTTCTATGATTAAAGATCTCTTGGATGAGGAATTAGATGGGCATGTTATCTCTTTCTTGGGTGAAACTGCTAATATTGCTAGACCCGATACTAAGACACGTAGACCCGTTGTAGGCACGCCTGTTATTTCTGTTAAAATAGGAGATCATTGTTATCATGGCTTATGTGATATGGGTGCTAGTGCTAATGTGATACCTTATGATCTTTATAAAGAAATTATGCACGATATTGCACCTGTTGAATTAGAAGACATTGATGTTACTATTAAGCTTGTTAATAGGGACACCATTAAACCTATTGGGATTGTTAGAGATGTTGAAGTCTTGTGTGGAAGATTAAATACCCTGCTGATTTTCTTGTTCTTGGTTCCCCACAAGATGATTTTTGTCCCATTATTTTTGGTAGACCCTTCTTGAATACTGCTAGTGCTAAGATTAATTGTGAAAAGAATATTGTCACTGTTGGCATAGATGGTATGTCTCATCAGTTTAATTTCGCTAAGTTTAGTAGACAACCTCGTGAAAGGGAACCACCTAGTAAGGATGAAATTATTGGTCTTGCTTCCATTGCTGTTCCTCCAACTGATCCGTTAGAACAATATTTGTTAGACCATGAAAACGATATGTTTATGAAGGAAAGGGAAGAAAGAGATGAAGTGTTCCTTAAACAAGAACCTATGCTAAAACATAACCTTCCCATTGAAATTCTTGGGGATCCCCCTCCACCCAAGGGTGATCCCGTGTTCGAACTCAAACCCTTACCTGATAATCTCAAGTATGCTTATCTTGATGAAAAAGAAATATATCATGTTATTATTAGTGCTAACCTTTCAGAGAAAGAAGAAGAGAGATTATTGAAAACTCTGAAGAAGCACCGAGCTGCTATTGGATATACTCTGGACGGTCTTAAGGGCATTAGTCCCACATTATGTCAACACAAAATTTCAGTGGAGAAAGATGCCAAACTAGTAAGAGATCCTCAAAGACGATTAAACCCCAAAATGAAGGAAGTGGTAAGAAAGGAGATTCTAAAACTCCTTGAGACAGGTATTATTTATCCTGTTGCTGATAGTGAATGGGTAAGCCCTGTCCATTGTGTCCCTAAAAAGGGAGGTATTACCGTTGTTCCTAATGATAAAGATGAATTGATCCCGCAAAGAATTATTACAGGCTATAGGATGGTAATTGATTTCCGTAAGTTAAATAAAGCTACTAAGAAAGATCATTACCCTTTACCCTTTATTGGTCAAATGCTAGAAAGGCAATCCAAACACACACATTTTTGCTTTCTAGATTGTCGTGGAATTGTCACGTCAGATGTCCTCGTGAAAGGACTTAGTTGTGGAGCCATCGCAACTAGGAAGCTTGAAGGGGTTAAACGGGACAAAGGACACGAGAAGGTTTATACTAGTTCGGCCCCTTACGGTGAAGGTAAGGCCTACGTCTAGTTGGGTTGGTATTGATGTTTCGATGACCAGGGAGCGAGATATGCTATGCCTGGCTCTCGATCAGTTGTTTCTTTTTCCTAAGCCGCCAGCGGGTCGTCCCCTTATATACACGGGTCGACGCCCTACGGCTTACAGAGTCCCGGCCGGCTTATAAACAATGTCTGGCTCGGTGACTAGTTAACTCTACCTTATGATACAAGTAATATTATTACAGCAGTTTACTACAACGGGCCTTAAGTCGCCAGCGGGCCTTAAGTCCATCTTGAACCACTATCTTCATGCTTGGCCTTGGGCTTCTCTCTGATGAGTCTCTTTGCGTAACCCGGCCCCTCCTGGGCGGCTTACACAAATAGTTATATCCCCAACATTAGGCCCCAGATTGGTTTGAACCTGTTCATGTCAATCTAAAAAATATTTTTAAAGAATAAACCTTCAATCTTCTGGCTATTCAGAGGGTTTTCTTTAACCCGCCATGACATCATCTTCTGGATCCATCTTAACCCGGTGTGACGTCATCCTTTCTTTAATTCATTTTCTATTCTGTCGAATCCTTCAACGGATCTTTGTCTTTACTGACCATCCCGAGAATCGAGGCGCCAGAGCCGCTGGATAATAAATGTTATCTCCTCGTTTTTCCCGCCCTCTCGGTCAATCTTCTCTTATAAATAGGGCGACCTAGGTCTTGCCCCCAGTCATCTTCTTCCTCCTCTCTACCAATCGAGATCGACCACTGTCACCATCAACTCCCTCTTCTTCATCGACTCAGGCCGCTGCATCGACCTGACCGTGACCAGAGATCGACAGCCACCTCCGCAGTTCCTCCTCATCCGTGAGTTCTTCTTCATTGCTCCTCAGATCCGCATTAGGACCTTCGAGTCCTTCGGTGTTCTTCGTTGCTCATTAGGAACCCCTCGTAGATTTTCTCACTACCATCATTTTGATCTTATAAACGGCAGAAACCTGATGCGGTAGCTGTTTCGCACCCACTTTGATTGCAAGTAGATCCCTTTCTGTCGCACCGAAGCCTTGTTCGAGCCCTTGAACTTCATCTGTGCCAGTTCTAGGTCTAGAAGATTTTCTTTTTAGAACATCTGTTTGATCCAAAATAATGGCAACTTGTAAAACCTGTTTGTGTCACCCGAAAGTAAAAAGCTACCTCTGTCGAATATATTTAACTACTCTTTGACACCTGTAGTGGCTTAATATTTATTGCACAATTACCCTTATGTCATTAGGCCCCTTTCTTTAAGCCGCCACTTTGAATAATTTTAAATATTTCTCCCGGGTTAAAGTTGAACCGGAGCTTTCTTATGGTGTCGTAGGCCACTGTCGTCATGGCTCCTAAGGCGGCCAAAGCCCCTGTGACTTGCAATTGGGTTCCATCCATAGTGACAAAAAGCAAACTTGCCGAGTTTGTGAAGTCCGGCCATCTGCCAAAGAGGGAGGTCATGTCTTATCGTGCCCCTAACCCATCTGAGGAAATACCTCAACCCAAAGACGGGGAGGTAGTAGTTTTTATGGATCACATGAGCCGGGGATTTGCTCCTCCCGGTTCAAAATTCTTCAGGGAGGTTTTGAATTACTTTGATCTTAGACCTCAAGACATCGGACCCAACTCCGTGTCAAATATTTGCAATTTCCAAGTCTTCTGCGAGGTGTACCTGGGAGAAGAGCCAAGTCTGCTATTGTTCAGGGAACTTTTCTACATGAACCGGCAAAATGAACGTGCCAACAGGCCGAGTCTTGAGCTTGGCGGCATCTCAATCCAGCGACAGAGAGATTGCCTTTTTCCTTATGCTGAGCTGCTGAGTCACCCAAAATCTTGGAACCAGACGTGGTTCTACTGTCAAGATACATCACCGGCTGATCAGAAGCCTCTGCCCGGCTTTCGCACCCTGCGTCTCGAATCTAATCATCCGTTGGCAGATAAGTTGTCCGCTGTTGAGCGCCTGCCCCTCAACCCCACCATCAGGAAGATCAAAGCTCTTCTAGGGAACGGGTTAAACGGTATCGATCTGGTTCGAGTCTGGGTCACCTGGCGGATACTACCATTAAGCCGCTGCTCCGGCTTAATGTGCACCTACACAGGCGAAAAGGATGACCCAATGCGTCAAAGTCCTGATGATCTACCAAATGATGTTATAGATGCTATAGTCCAATCTCTGTTGAAGGAGGGTACTGTGACCAGTAATGCCTTTGGCTTACTGCCCTTCTGCAAGAAGAACCCGGCCCCTGCAGTAAGTTATCAATCTTCAAAAATACTCTTTAACATGTTATGCCCTCTTGTATTTATAATTCCTTATCTTTATCCATAGGTCGATGACAATTTCTGGAAGGTCAAATATGACCATGAAGCCGCCAAACAAGCCAGGGCAGCTAAGAAAACTGAAAGAAAAGCTGCCAAGACAGGAACCTCAAAGAAAAAGAAACCCAGCACCTCCGACTTGTTCAAATTGGATGATACTTCTTCGGATGATGAAGAGGTAATTCTTTAATCTTCTTAACTCCTTTGTGTCTATTTTACTGACATTCCATCCTTTCAGGAGGATACTGGGAACAGTCAAGCAGTTGAAGAAGAGGTAACTATAATCTCTTCCAACTCAGAGCCTTTGCCAACACAAAAACTCCGAAGGGTGACCCGGAAAGTAAGATTTTCACATCCTCTAGCTTACCAAGATCCTCAATTTCTTTTGAAGCAACAACAGCTTGAGAACCGGAGGCAAACTCGGGCCACTCAAGACGCCGAACTCTCCTCCGGCTTACCTGATGTAACCAGGAAGCGTCGAACCGAGGTTACCTCCGATTTACATTCTGCTTTTCCTTTGGCAGGTCTAACTCGCCAACCTCTCAATTCATCTGAATCCAATTATCAGGGTGCTTCTCCGTCTTTCGACGAGTCGATGCAATCAAACATGCCAGTTTTTAAAACAGCTCCCGGGTAATGCAACCTTTCTTACTGTAAGTCTTTCCATATTTGTACGTTGATACTTATCCTTCCACTTTGATTGACAGCCTGCAAGTGAAACCTATCAAGAGGCAAAGAAGAATAAGCCGTCCCAAGACCCGGTGGTTCCTGAACCGGCAATTGACTAATTTGTTCCCGACGGCTCCACTCATCAGCCACCACCTGAGCCGGCTCTTGATATTCCGATGTCAACCTCTGACCCGCCTACAGAAGACGTTGTCCACAATTCTGATAACCCGGAAATTCCTAGCCCGGTCAAGACGACTGATCCGAAAGTTGAGTTTCTGAAAAGCCAATATGTTGTGCCGGACCAGCCTACTGTTCTTGCTCAATGTACTGCCAAGGAGGAGTTTGCTCAACATCGGAAAGCCAAACAGGACATCACTGATTATACTCACCTAAGCATTGGTGATATAGTCTCGGGCTATCTGAACCAAGTACATAATAGTCGTGACTTGGAAATTAACATGGTGAAGCAAATACAGCATAAATCTGAGGTATAACTTTAGCTTTTCCTAAACCTTACTTACTATACCAGCCCCCAAGTCTATTGCTTATGAACGAATATGCTATAGACTTAGAAACCTACTTACTGGTAGTATGTCCGGTATAAAGTAAATACATTTAACCCGGTGATAGCATGAAACTTTGAATTGACACATTAGTCCCCAAGTGTCAAGTATCTTTACTTGTATAATGCTTGAGACTATAGTATATATAGCTTGGCAGATAAGTTAAAAAATTCTTTGAGCATACATTAGCCCCCAAGTGCCAAATATCTTTACTTGTAAAGTGTTTGGGACTTGACTGTTACCTTATCATGATCCTTACCATAATTTCGTGCCAATACAGGCTACCATAAGTCAATTTGAATCGAAGATTGCTGACCTGAAGAGCCAGCTCAAGCTGCAAGTGCTTGAAACTCAAAAAGCAAACTCCAAGTTTGAATTCAGTATCTCTGAACAAGAAAAACTGAAGAAAAATTTTGAGTCGGAGAAACAAGCTTGGGTTGATGAGAGGGTTGCATTAGTGACTCGGGCCGAAACGGCAGAAACATCTCTTGCAGAGGCAACAACCAAACTGTCCGACTTAAAGCGGCAGATATCCCAAATGGTCTCAGCCATCTTCGGTAAGTCCCTCCAAAAAAAACCTTAAACATTGTAACCTTCCAAGGATTTATTGTGATGATTATCTCCGGCTTATTGTTATGCTTCTGACCATACAGGCCCCAGGAGTACCAACCTCAAGCAAAACATGCTCATCAAGCTCAAGGCGGTTTACACCCTTGTGGAGCAGCTGTACACTGGGTCATAACGTGCTTTGGCTGTTGTAGCTTTATCAACTCCACATCCCCGCCTTCTACAAACGTATTGAAGAGCCTCGCTTTTCTTCCTCAGCGGATCCAAGATCTAAGGCGGGCGTCCTCAAGAGCCTGAGCCGTAGCCGCATTGAGTCGGGCTAAAGCATGGCTCCCAGAACTAGACCCGTCCGACCTTGCCCTTGGATACCCAAGTCTGAAAGAGGACGGTACTGCCTTTGACGACCATGATTTCAACGCCTGTGTCAAAGCCATTCGTCCCGTGGCGACTCTTATTGGAAATGACACAGATCTTAGCAAGTATGCACCGGCTTATGACAGTGAAAATCGGAGAATCCCAAACGCTCCATATGATCAAATCAGCATGATCCCTCCAACTCGTAAGCATACTTTTGCCCCTGAAGTGGACCCGGCCGGTTTAATAGATGCTAAAGCTGAATTTGAAGCTTTGAGCGGCATTGATTGGGCCTCATCAACTTTCCAGGACAAAACCGCCGACGGAGAAAAACAAGTGTTTGGCTAAAAAACAATGAGTAAATCACCAAGTGTTTGGCTAAAAAACAATGCTTCATCAATTTCAGACTCGGGGAGTCTTGTAATAGGGTAGAAAAAACTTCCCTATGCCTGTCATGCCCTTGTGCATGCTTAATACTTTTCATAAGCCGCCATGGCTATATATTTCTGGCTTTTGCTTCCTTTGTGTTTTAAACCTTCCTTGCCTTATCCTGCAATCCTTGGATGATCTTCCCGGCTCATATAATGTTTACCCGGCACTTAACAACTTGGGGTAACGAATATTAAACCAGCAAGACAAAGACATCTTAAAAATGCTTTTCACAAGGTTTCAGGATAATCAAAACACCTTACAGGCTTCTGATTCGGATACGATCAGTAAACCGTTCCAAAGGGGTTAAGCTAAGATTCGGATACGATCATATAGCCCCCAGTGGCTTGGCGATGCCGATCAAGTGGGTATCGACAGCTATGTTCTCTTTGGTTCGAATACGGCCTATGTTTGAACAGGAAGCCCCCAAGTGACCATAAGATTTGTTTAATGACGCTGATTCGTATACGATCCACGTCAGACCTAAAGGGGTTAAGCTGTGATTCAGATATGATCAATAAGCCCCCAGTAGGCTTGGCAAGTATGCCGATCAAGTGGGTATCGACAGCTATGTTCTCTTTGGTTCAGATACGACCTATGTTTGAACAGGAAGCCCCCAAGTGACCATGGCTAGATTCAGATATGATCATAAGCCGGACCAAAGGGAAAACCGGATTCAGATTTGATCCGGTCCCTATTGGTTGTTTCCACCACCTGTCAAAAAGGACATATACACTTTTTCAAGCGTGAAAAAAGGACGAAGGTCCTTCTTTATTACTTTATATAATATGTACATTGTCAAAAAACATGTATATCATAAGAGCCGGTGGCTCAAGGATAATAAAAACCGAAGATGGGTTATATCCCACGGCCAAATATCACTTAGCAAGGCCGCCTAGGCTCCATAGACTATGAAGAAAGGTGTATAACCCGCCGGACCGAGGCCACTTACCCTTATGCCTCTGATTGTTACCTTGCGTATTAACGTTAGCCACAAGTTCCGGGTCGTCATCCGCTTTACGCTTATTGCTATTTTGATTCTCCGGGTTGTGCTGTTGGCCCTTTCTACTGTCATTCCGTTTTCCCTTCCATGTCTGTTCATCATCAGACTCGGGATCCTTAGCACTTTCAGAATCGGCATATTTGACCAGAGCCGCTATTAGCGTACCCATATCCTTGCAGTCACGTTTAAGGCGCCCCAATTTCTGCCTTAGCGGCTTGAAGCTGCAATTCCTTTCCAATATAAGGGTTGTAGAGCCAGCATCCATCTTATTAGTTGAATCAATTATCTCCTTGACCCGGCGTACCCAATGGGTGGTAGATTCACCTTCTCCCTGCTTACAATTTGTCAAGTCCACGACCGTCATAGATTGCTTACAGGTGTCCTTGAAGTTCCGGATGAAACGGGCCTTTAACTCCTCCCACGAACCAATGCAATTAGGTGGTAAACCTTTTATCCAAGACCGGGTCGTTCCATCTAACATGATGGTGAAGTATTTAGCCATTGCCGCGTTACTGACCTCCAACAGTTCCATGGCCATCTCATAACTCTCGATCCATGCTTCAGGCTGTAAGTCGGCCGTGTAATTCGGCACCTTTCGAGGTCCCTTGAAATCTTTGGGCACGCGCACATTGCGCAAAGCCGGTACCAAACAAGAAAAAACACCAGCTCTGGTGGCTATTACCATCTCAGTAGAAGTCATTGGATATTCCGGCATATCCTGACGTGCCATCTGTTGAGCTGCCAACTGAGCCGCTCGCTCTTTCTCCCGACGTACACGATCTTGCACCGGGTTAGAGCCTCCATGTTGGTTACGGCGTTGGACGTTGCATGACAAAACTTCAGATCCTATGTGCCTGCTGTAACTCTGATTCCGGTTCTGACGAGGTGGTGCCCTCCAAGGCGGAGGAGCTGAATGAACTTTATCCCGATTATAAGAATAGATCTCTTGCTGAGCCAGGGCTGTCTGAACGAGTTCCCTGATCCTCCGGGTCTCCACCGCTGTTGGGTCATCGCCATCCACTGGAAGAGCCGCCAAACGCGCAGATGCTGCGATTAAATTCTCCATGGGGTTGGAAAAACGACCCTCCGGTATTGGTACATAACGCGGCGGTGCCACGCTCATATGAGGAGGTGGCATCTCCTGACGCTGAGCCGGTCCTCCCGCTCCGGGTGTCATAAACTGATTAGCATTGGGCGGGTTACTTGGGCCAGCTCCGGGTGTGGCAAAAAGAACCCTAGGATCGTAATCAGAGGTAACCAGGATTGGGTCTTCTGGTGTCTCCTCCTCATTACTTCATTGGACGCGTTTAAACTCATTGTGAGCTGATAAGCCTCTGACTGCAACCGCTGTGCCCGGGCGTTGAGAGCCGCCCGCTCCGTAGCTAGCCTAGTATCCTCAGCTGCTAAGGCCTCCTTGGCTTGAGCTATCTCCTCACGTACTCGTGCTACCTCCGCGTCATGCTCATCTTTGTTCGTAGGGATAACCGTGGCGGTTAACAGGGTCGTAAGCTTGTCCATGAGGTCTATCAGTACTTGAGCCGGCGGGCGCACAGGGCCTCATGCCCCGGCTGCTCCTAACCCGAAAGTGATTGCGGCCGCTGCTGTAGAATTTTGTCCGGGTTGAGTCCCAGCCATAAAGACTCCTGCCCAATTTGGCGACTCACAGAGGTCCGGAATACTAAGGCCATCGGAACAGCCCCCGAGCGCACCATCTTGAACTTGATACAAAGAATCTGTTGAACCGGTGGACAAATCACCGTCAGAGGGGACGGCCGTCTCACCACCATCTTCAGGACCTTCAGAAAACTCTTCTCCGTGGACGCAGCCCACAAAGACATGCTTCCTGTCGGGTTGAACTCGAGCGGGTTTCGCACGCTGAGCCGTCTCGACGAGGTCGGTACAGTTGTCCGTCTCAGGCCCCGGCTCACCAATCCGGCCGATAAAGATGTGGATCCCTCCAAAGGGGACCCGGTACCCGTACTCAATTGAGCCGGCGTCGGGGCCCCAGCCTTCATCGTCGATGTAGATCTTGCCGCGATGACTTTTGATCATCCGGCCCACTACATATCCCTTGAGCCCTTCAAACTTGCCCTTCAAGAACTCAAATCCACCGTGCGCTGGCCCCACGGTGGGCGCCAACTATCGTGGAATTGTCACGTCAGATGTCCTCGTGAAAGGACTTAGTTGTGGAGCCATCGCAACTAGGAAGCTTGAAGGGGTTAAACGGGACAAAGGACACGAGAAGTTTTATACTAGTTCGGCCCCTTACGGTGAAGGTAAGGCCTACGTCTAGTTGGGTTGGTATTGATGTTTCGATGACCAGGGAGCGAGATACGCTATGCCTGGCTCTCGATCAGTTGTTTCTTTTTCCTAAGCCGCTAGCGGGTCGTCCCCTTATATACACGGGTCGACGCCCTACGGCTTACAGAGTCCCGGCCGGCTTATAAACAATGTCCGGCTCGGTGACTAGTTAAGTCTACCTTATGATACAAGTAATATTATTACAGCGGTTTACTACAACGGGCCTTAAGTCGCCAGCGGGCCTTAAGTCCATCTTGAACTGCTATCTTCATGCTTGGCCTTGGGCTTCTCTCTGATGAGTCTCTTTGCGTAACCCGACCCCTCCTGGGCGGCTTACACAAATAGCTATATCCCCAACATAGATGGTTATTTCGGCTTCTCTCAAATACCTGTGTCTGTGAAGGATCAATCTAAAACTACTTTTACTTGCCCTTTTGGTACTTTTGCTTATAGACGTATGCATTTTGGTTTATGTAATGCACCTGCTACCTTTCAAAGATGCATGATGGCTATATTTTCTGATTTTTGTGAAAAGATTTGTGAGGTATTCATGGATGACTTCTCCATCTATGGATCCTATTTTGCTGATTGTTTGAGCAACCTTGATCGAGTTTTGCAGAGATGCGAAGACACTAGTCTCATCCTGAATTGGGAAAAGTGTCACTTTATGGTTAATGAAGGCATTGTCTTGGGGCACAAGATCTCCGAGAGAGGTATAGAAGTTGATAAAGCCAAAGTTGATGCTATTGAAAAGATGCCATGTCCCAAGGACATAAAAGGTATAGGAAGTTTCCTTGGTCATGCCGGCTTTTATAGGAGGTTCATTAAGGACTTTTCTAAAATCTCTAGGCCTCTGACTAATTTATTGCAAAAAGATATTCCTTTTGTCTTTGATGATGATTGTGCAGAAGCATTTGAAAGACTTAAGAAAGCTTTGATCACTGCACCTATTGTTCAGCCACCTTATTGGAATTTACCTTTTGAAATTATGTGCGATGCTAGTGATTATGCTATAAGTGCTATTTTAGCACAAAGAGTCGATAAGAAATTGAATGTTATCCGGTATGCTAGTAAGACTCTTGATACTGCCTAGAGAAATTATGCTACTACTGAAAAAGAGTTCTTAGCAGTTGTGTTTGCATGTGATAAGTTTAGACCTTATATTGTTGATTCCAAAGTTACTATTCACACTGATCATGCTGCTATTAAATATCTTATGGAAAAGAAAGATGCTAAGCCTAGACTCATTAGATGGGTTCTCTTGCTCCAAGAATTTGATTTGCATATTATTGATAGAAAGGGAGCTGAGAACCCTGTTGCAGACAACTTGTCTAGGTTAGAGAATATTCTTGATGACCCATTGCCTATTAATGATAGTTTTCCTGATGAACAATTAGCAATTGTCAATGCTTCTCGTACTGCTCCTTGGTATGCTGATTATGCTAATTACATTGTTGCTAAATATATACCGCCTAGTTTCACATACCAGCAAAAGAAAAGGTTATTTTATAATTTAAGACATTACTTCTGGGATGATCCACACCTTTATAAAGGAGTAGATGGTATTATTAGACGTTGTGTGCCTGAGCATGAACAGGAACAAATCCTACGCAAGTGTCACTCTGAATCTTATGGAGGACACCGCGCTGGAGATAGAACTGCACACAAGGTACTACAATCTAGTTTTTATTGGCCTAGTCTCTTCAAAGATGCTCGTAAGTTTGTCTTATCTTGTGATGAATGTCAAAGAATAGGTAACATTAGTAGATGTCAAGAAATTCCTATGAATTATTCTCTTGTTATTGAACCGTTTGATGTTTGGGGCTTTAATTATATGGGACCTTTTCCTGCCTCCAATGGTTATACACATATTTTAGTTGCTGTTGATTACGTTACTAAGTGGGTAGAAGCTATTCCAACTAGTAGTGTTGATCATAACACTTCTATTAAAATGCTTAAAGAAGTTATTTTTCCGAGGTTTGGAGTCCCTAGATATCTTATGACTGATGGTGGTTCACACTTTATTCATGGTGCTTTCCGTAAGATGCTTGCTAAGTATGATGTCAATCATAGAATCGCATCTCCTTATCACCCGCAGTCTAGTGGTCAAGTAGATTTGAGCAATAGAGAGCTCAAATTAATTTTGCAAAAGACTGTGAATAGATCTAGAAAGAATTGGTCCAAAAAACTTGATGATGCATTATGGGCCTATAGAACTGCATACAAAAATCCTATGGGTATGTCTCCATATAAGATGGTTTATGGAAAAGCATGTCATTTACCTCTTGAACTTGAACATAAAGCATATTGGGCTATTAAAGAGCTCAATTATGACTTCAAACTTGCCGGTGAGAAGAGGTTGTTTGATATTAGCTCACTTGATGAATGGAGAACCCAAACATATGAGAATGCCAAGCTTTTCAAAGAAAAAGTCAAACGCTGGCATGATAAGAGGATACAAAAGCGTGAGTTTAATGTTGGAGATTATGTGTTATTATTCAACTCTCATTTAAGATTTTTTGCAGGAAAACTTCTCTCAAAATGGGAAGGTCCCTACGTTATCGAGGAGGTCTATCGTTCTGGTGCTATAAAAATCAACAACTTCGAAGGCACAATTCCGAGGGTGGTTAACGGTCAAAGAATTAAACATTATATTTCAGGTAATCCTATCAATATTGAAACTAATATTATTGAAACCATAACCCCCGAGGAATACATAAGAGACACTTTCCAGAATGTTCTAGACCCCGAAAAGGCATAGGTACGTGGTACGGTAAGTAAACCGACTCCAAAACAACTCTAATGGCATTTTTTATCAGTTTTGGACTATTTAAGAATTTTAGGAAGAAAGAAGTAGTCCGAAAGGGACACGAGGTTCCCACAAGAGAGGAGGCCACGCCCCCCTGTCTCGTGGGCACCTCGTGTGCCTCCTGGACTCCGTTTTCTTGTATGTTACGTATTTTGGTCGGTAAAAATTCATTATATATACTCCCGAAGGTTTTGACCACCGTATCACGCAAATATCCTCTATTTTCGTTTCGAGCTGTTTCTGTTTCAGATCTAGGGCATCATGTCGTCGCCAAGCGCTCCCAAGGACAAGTTTTTCGAGAGGGTTATCAACCCCTATCTCATGGAGGTGCTGCATCACCCTCAAACCATTGAGATGCATGAGGGGGTGCTGCACATCCGCGATGTGGAAGGACCAAGGCGTACCAGGAGCATGGAGACAAAGCTCGAAGCCATGGAGCAAGAAGTTTTCAAGTTTTAAGGGATGGTGGAGCGTGGACTCAATGCCAACCAGATGATGATCACAGAGTTCACCAACAACCACAAGCTGGATGCCAAAGTCATTGAGGAGACCATCTTCAATCTTCAAGAGAAAATCGAGCACCTCCAAGCCCAGATTTATGACCTGCAAAACCAGAACTGTGAGTATGAATATAGATTCAAGCGAATGAGTTTGGCTGTAGATTTAAGAATCCTGGAGACTCGATCATCCTTTTATGATGGAGAGCCTATGCCTTGGAAGACGGACGACAAGCCTACATCATCAACAATTCCCACTTCACCACCTCCGAAGAAATAATCACTTGGGTATGGGCACTCCCCTTGGCAACTGCCAAGCTTGGGGGAGGTGACCCGGTATCGTATCACCTTCACACTCCTATCTTTACCGCTTTATTTAGTTTGATCCTTTTAGTAGTATCTTGATCTAGTAGATTGAAGTTTTGATATCAAGTAGTTTTGAGTTTTGCATTGTGATCTCTTTATGTAAGCGAGTCTGTGTGCTATCTATAATAAAGATTAGTGTTGAGTCAAGGGCTTTGCTATGTTACTATGATCTTGAGAGAGTAGAAAGAACAAAAGAGTTCATATTGATCTTATGGATAGTGATGACTTCACACATAGAAAGTATGAGGCATAAGAATTGTTGAGAGTTGTTGAACATAGCCTTGGTCATCCTTGCAATTAATAGGAAGTGATAAGGAAAGAGGGTTTCACATATAAATATATTATCTTGGACATCTTTTATGATTGTGAAGCACTCATTAAGTATGACATGCTAAAAGAGTTGATGTTGGACAAGGAAGACAACTTAATGGTTTATGTTTTCCGACATCTCAGTTAAAGTATATTGTCATTGACCTTCCAAACATGTTGAGCTTGCCTTTCCCCCTCTTGCTAGCCAAATTCCTTGCACCAAGTAGAGATACTACTTGTGCTTCCAAATATCCTCAAACCCAGTTTTGCCATGAGAGACCACCATACCTACCTATGGATTGAGTAAGATCCTTCAAGTAAGTTGTCATCGGTGCAAGCAATAAAAATTGCTCTCTAAATATGTATGACTTATTAGTGTAGAGAAAATAAGCTTTGTATGAACTTGTTGTGGAAGTAATAAAAGCGATGGATTGCATAATAAAGGTCCACATACAAGGGGCAATATAAAGTGATGTTCTTTTGCATTAAGATTTCGTGCATCAACCCTAAACGCGCATGACAACCTCTGCTTCCCTCTGCTAAGGGCCTATCTTTTACTTTATGTTTTTACTTTATGCTTGAGTCAAGGTGATCCTCACCTTTCCCCTTTTTCATTTTATCCTTTGGCAAGCTCCTCGTGTTTGAAAGATCATGATACATATATCCAATTGGATGTAAGTTGGCATAGGCTATTATTGTTGACATCACCTAAAGGTGAATACGCTGGGAGGCAACACAATAAGCCCCTATCTTTCTCAGTGTCCGGCTGAAACTCTATAACCACAAGTATTGCGTGAGTGTTAGCAATTATGGGAGACTACGAGATAGTTGAGTATGTGAGCTTGTTGAAAAGCTCTAATATTGACTCTTTCTGATGTTACGATAAATTGCAATTGCTTCAATGACTGAGATTATAGTTTGTTAGTTCCCAATGAAGTTTATGAACCATACTTGACATTGTGAATTTCTTATTACTTGAGCATAGGAAATCATATGACAAAATCTATATATATTACTCTTATCAGAATGATCATGATGCCCTCATGTCCGTATTTTATTTTTATCGACACCTCTATCTCTAAACATGTGGACATATTTTTCGATTTCGACTTCCGCTTGAGGACAAGCGAGGTCTAAGCTTGGGGGAGTTGATACGTCCATTTTGCATCATGCTTTTATATCAATATTTATTGCATTATGGGCTGTCATTACACAATATATCTCAATACTTATGGCTATTCTCTCTTATTTTACAAGGTTTACCATGAAGAGGGGGAATGCCGGCAGTTGGAATTCTGGCTGGAAAAGGAGCAAACGTTGGAAACCTATTCTGCACAACTCCGAAAGTCCTGAAACTCCACGAAACAACTTTTTGGATTTATTAAGAATTTATGAGCGAAAGAAATAGTACAGGGGGCCCACACCCTGTCTAGGAGACAGGGGGCGCGGCCCCCTATCTCCTGGGGCCCTCATGTGGGCCTCCGGCGTCCATCTTCTGCTATATCATCACTTTTACCCTAGAAAAAATCGTGGGCAAGCTTACGAGATGAAACTCCACCGCCACGAGGCGGAACCTTGGCGGAATCAATCTAGGGCTATGGCGGAGCTGTTCTGCCGGGGACACTTCCCTCCGGGAGGGGGAAATCATCACCAATGTCATCACCAACGATCCTCTCATCTGGAGGGGGTCAATCTCCATCAACATCTTCACCAACACCATCTCCTCTCAAAACCCTAGTTCATCTCTTGTATCCAATCTTGTATCAAAACCACAAATTGGTACCTGTGCGTTGCTAGTAGTGTTGATTACTCCTTGTTGTTGATGCTAATTGGTTTACTTGGTGGAAGATCATATGTTCAGATCCTTTATGCATATTATTACTCCTCTGATTATGAACATGAATATGATTTGTGAGTAGTTACGTTTGTTCCTGAGGACATGTGTGAAGTCTTGCTATTAGTAGTCATGTGAATTTGGTATTCGTTCGATACTTTGATGAGATGTATGTTGTCTTTCCTCTAGTGGTGTTATGTGAACGTCGACTACATGAAACTTCACCATTATTTGGGCCTAGAGGATGGCATAGGGAAGTAATAAGTAGATGATGGATTGCTAGAGTGACAAAAGCTTAAACCCTAGTTTATGCGTTGCTTCATTTGGGGTTGATATGGACCCATATGTTTAATGTTGTGGTTAGGTTTACCTTAATACTCCTTTTTGTAGTTGTGGATGCTTGCAATAGGGGTTAATCATAAGTGGGATGCTTGTCCAAGTTAGGGCAGTACCCAAGTGCTGGTCCACCCACATATCAAATTATCAAAGTACCGAACGCGAATCTTACGAACGTGATGAAAACTAGCTTGACGATAATTCCCAATGTGTCCTCGGGAGCTCCTTCTTCATTATTAGAATTTGTCCAGGCTTATCCTTTGCTACATAAAGGATTGGGCCACCTTGTTGCACTTTATTTACTTTATTTACTTTTTGCTCGTTACTATCTATCTTATCACAAAACTATCTATCACCTTCTATTTCAGTGCTTGCCGAGAAAACCTTACTGAAAACCGCTTATCATTTCCTTCTGCTCCTCGTTGGGTTCGACACTCTTACTTATCGAAAGGACTACGGTAGATCCCCTACACTTGTGGGTCATCAACCCACACCCCCTGTTATTCTGCAGCGACGGCAGCCTCACACCGCAGCCGAACCAGTGAACCCTCGTACTCCTCTCTGCGCGGGCTTCCACTGCTGCGCCTTCCCTGGCTCCGCGTCGTCCCCTTCCTAGGCCTCGCTGTCGTCCATCGCCCTGGTTCTCTCGGCGCGGTGTGGTCAACATGGTCAATGACCAACTTCCATCGGAAGAGTACTGTACGTGGAGAGGCTGACAGCTGGGTCCACGGCGGCCGCAAGGAAGTGCCTCCTTATTACGCGCCAAATAATTATTCCTCCACCTGACAGCAGGGACCCACTGGACAGGCCACCTTATTTCGCGAAAAAACGTTCCCCCCAGACTGCTAGGACCCACCGGACGGGCCATCGTATTTCGTGAAAAAACGTTCCCCCTGCTGTCAGCTCGGACCCACCGGAAGTGCCTCCTTATTACGCACAAAAAAATGAATACTCCCCCTGCTAGCTGGGAGCCACCTTGGTGGGAGGCTGACTTTTGGGCCTACTAAGTTTACGGGGACGGAGGGCTTTGTCAACTTAGTCAATATGAACAATTCTAGCTCCAGTGACCGTACGATGTCCATCCAACGGCCGTAGTGCTTCTTCAACATCTGGTCTTCTTGCTCCAGCCGCCCAAAGCAGCGCCGGTCGTGCTGCCTGCTCCTGCCTCCCATGGCCGGCTATGCTGCCGCGGAGGCCTCACCACCCCCTACTATTCCCACCACTGGCTAGGCCCTGCGGTGACGGTAGCCTCACACCATAGCCGAACGATTGAACCCTCGTACTCCTCTCCGCATGGGCATCCACTGTCGCGTCTTCCTCGGCTCTGCGTCGTCCCCTTCCTAGGCCTCGCCGTCGTCCACCGCCCCGGTGCTCTCGGCGTGGCGCGGTGAACTTGGTCAAGGAACGACTTCCATCGGACGTGGACTGTACGTGGAGAGGCTGACAGCTGGATCCACGGCCGCAGCAAGGAAGTGCCTCCTTATTACGCGGAAAATAATGATTCCTCCACCTGACAGCAGGGACCCACCGGACGGGCCACCGTATTTTGCGAAAAAAAGTCCCCCCCCCCGACTGCTGGGACCCACCAACTACACCTTCGCACGCAAGGATGTGCGTCCGGGAAAAAAATGATTCGCCCCCTGACTGCTGGGACCCACCAGCTACATCTTTGCACGCAAGGAAGTGCCTGACAGTCGGGACCCACCTGGTCGAAGCGTACGTAGCATTGTCATTCTGGTCGTGAACATGTACGTACATATATACTGGTCGATGTAGAGGCGCGCACGTGTCGTAGTAGAGGCGTGCACGTAGCATGTACACGTACGTACATCGGCCAGTGTGCAAGAAAGAAAATACGGCCACGTATGTGTACATACGGGCGGGGTCTCGAACGCCTACTCGCGCATACGTACGGCCAGGGCTCATGTACATGGCTGGGTCGGAACGGAGAAATAGCATCGTCGTCGTGTTCATGGGGAGGCAACGGAATGCGTCGTGTTCATGGGGAGGCAACGGAATGCATCGTGTTCATCGGGAGGCAACAGAACACGTGGGAGCCAACCGGCTGGGTCAGAACGGAATGCGTCGTCGTGTTCATCGGGAGGGCTTGGACGGAACAGGCGATGGAAACGTGGCCTGGCGTACCGCAGAACGGAGGAAACGGCCTTGTGTTCGATCGGCCACGTTCAAAACGGGATCCTGTTGATCGGGAGGGGTCTGGCGTACCACAAAATGGACGAAGCAGACTTGTGTTGGAGCGCTACGGTCGAAACAGGGGTCCTGTTGATCGGGAGGGGTGTGGCGTACCGCAAAACAGACGAAACGGACTTGTGTTGGAGCGCTACGGTCGAAATGGGGGTCCTGTTGATCGGGAGGGGTGTGGCATACCACAAAACGGACGAAACGGACTTGTGTTGGAGCGCTAGGGTCGAAACGGGGGTCCTGTTCATCGGGAGGGGTGTGGCGTACCGCAAAACGGGACTCCACGGGATATTGTTCATCTCCATCGTCGACCACCTCCAGCCTCCACGGGCTACCGTCGACCTCCTCCAGCCTCCACGGGCTCCTGTTCATCCAGCCTCCACCGCACGCTACTCCACCGGCTACTGCTCAACCACCCCTCCACGAGCACCCCTCCACCGTCTACTGTTCATCCAGCCCTCCACGGGGTCGTCCTGTTCATCCAGCCCTCCACACCACGGGGTCCTGTTCATCCAGAGGCAACGCCACCGCTCACTGTTCATCCACCCCCCCCCCAAAACGCTCACCGTTCATCCCAAAGGCAGCATCGATTGGCTTCAGTTAGCAGCAGTAGCGAAGGAATTGCTCGATCAGGTTCAGTTAACAGCCATCGATCGATCGCTCGGGTTCAGTAACGCGTAGCCTGCAGTGCAATCGCTCGGGTTCAGTTAGAGCCCAACGCCTCGCTCGGGTTCAGTTAGAGCCAACGCCTCACACACACGCGCGTACATGTACAAGAGAAAGGTGCATCGCTCGGCCCCCGACCTCCCACCGTAACCGGGAACTCCCCGAAATTTTCCTCGCCCTCACTTCTACCACGGTATTTTCCGTCATGGACGGCCCAAAGAATGTCATGCAGCTGCGTCTCCGGCCCGCCCAGGACGAAAAGCCCATTTTCTGTCATGATTTTTTGTCATAGGAGTAGGATCCCACCACATCTATGATGATACCGGGTTTTGTCACAATTATCGTCATAGAAGTGTCATATGTATGACAGGAAAAAAATTCGTTCGGCCCAAAATGTCAGGATGTGTCTTTTTTTTGGTAGTGCACATGATATGTGTTTTGCTTGGAGCGTCTTGTATGATATTAGTCTTTGCTTTTTAGTTTACCACAATCATCCTTGCTGTACACACCTTTTGGGAGAAACCCACTTGATTGGAATTTATTAGAATACTCTATGTGCTTCACTTATATCTTTTGAGCTAGATAGTTTTTGCTCTAGTGCTTCACTTATATCTTTTAGAGCACGGTGGTGGCTTAATTTTGTAGAAATTGTTAATCTCTCATGCTTCACTTATATTATTTTGAGAGTCTCTTAGAACAGCATGGTATTTGCTATGGTTATAAAATTGGTCCTAGAATGATGGGCATCCAAGTTGGGTATAATAAAAACTATCATAGGAAGTGAATTGGATGCGATGATCAATTTGATACTTGATAATTGTTTTGAGATATAGAGGTAGTGATATTAGAGTCATGATAGTTGGGTGATTATGAATTTAAAGAATGCTTGTGTTGAAGTTGGCAAGTCCAGTAGCATGCACGTATGGTAAAAGTTGTGTAACAAATTTGAAACATGAGGTGTTCTTAGATTGTGCATCCTTATGAGTGGCGGTCGGGGACGAGTGATGGTCTTTTCCTACCAATCTATCCCCCTAGGAGCATGCACGTAGTGCTTGGTTTTTGATGACTTGTAGATTTTTGCAATAAGTATATGAGTTCTTTTTGACTAATGTTGAGTCCATGGATTATACGCACTCTCACCCTTCCATCATTGCTAGCCTCTTCGGTACCGTGCATTGCCATTTCTTACCTTGAGAGTTGGTGCAAACTTCGCCGGTGCATCCAAACCCCGTGATACGATACGCTCCATCATACATAAACCTCCTTATATCTTCCTCAAAACAGCCACAATACCTACCTATTATGGCATTTCCATAGCCATTCCGAGATATATTGCCATGCAACTTTCCACCGTTCCGTTCATCATCATGACACGCATCATTATTGTCATATTGCCTTGCTTGATCATGTAGTTGACATCGTATTTGTGGCAAAGCCACCATGCATAATTTTTCATACATGTCACTCTTGATTCATTGACCATCCCGGTACACCGCCGGAGGCATTCACATAGAGTCATATCTTGTTCTAGTATTGAGTTGCAATTCATGAGTTGTAAATAAATAGAAGTGTGATGATCATCATTATTAGAGCATTGTCCCCCAAAAAAAGAAAGGAAAAAAATATAAAAAAAGGCCAAATACAAAAGAGAAAGGCCCAAAAAAATAGAAAATAAAGAAGGGGGCAATGTTACTATCCTTTTCCACACTTCTGCTCCAAAGTAGCACAATGTTCTTGCTATGTCTTGAGCTTGCGTTGGTTTTCCTTGAAGAGGAAAGGGTGATGCAGCAATAGTAGCGTAACTATTTCCCTCCGTTTTTGAGAACCAAGGTATCAATCCAGTAGGAGGCTCCTCAAAAGTCCCACGCACCTACACAAACAAACCAAGAACTCGCAACCAATGCAATAAAGGGGTTGTCAATCCCTTCATGACCACTTGCGAAAGTGAGATCTGATAGAGATAGTATGATAAGATAAATATATTTTTGGTATTTTATAATATAGATGCAAAAAGTAAAGATGCAAATAAAAGTAGATTGGAAGCAAATATGATAAGAGATAGACCCGGGGGCCATAGGTTTCACTAGAGGCTTCTCTCAAGATAGCATAAGTATTACGGTGGGTGAACAAATTACTGTCGAGCAATTGATAGAAAAGTGAATAATTATGAGATTATCTAGGCATCACGTCCGCAACAAGTAGACCAACTCCTGCCTGCATCTACTACTATTACTCCACACATCGACCGACTCCTGCCTGCATCTAGAGTATTAAGTTCATAAATAACAGAGTAACGCATTAAGCAAGATGACATGATGTAGAGGGATAAACTCATGCAATATGATATAAAGCCCGTCTTTTTTATCCTTGATGGCAACAATACAATACGTGCCTTGCAACCCTTTCTGTCACTGGGTAAGGACACCGCAAGGTTTAACCCAAAGCTAAGCACTTCTCCCATGGCAAGAAAGATCAATCTAGTAGGCCAAACCAAACTGATAATTTGAAGAGACTTGCAAAGATAACTCAATCATACATAAAAGAATTCAGAGGAGATTCAAATATTTCTCATAGATAAACTTGATCATAAACCCACAATTCATCGGATCTCGACAAACACACCGCAAAAGAGATTACATCGAATAGATCTCCACAAGAGAGGGGGAGAACATTGTATTGAGATCCAAAAAGAGAGAAGAAGCCATCTAACTAATAACTATGTACCCGAATGTCTGTGGTAAACTACTCAAAACTCATCGGAAGGGATATGGTGTTGATGTAGAAGCCCTCCGTGGTCGATTCCCCCTCCGGCGGAGCGCCGACGAAGGCTCCAAGATGGGATCTCGCGGATACAGAAGGTTACAGCGGTGGAAATTGTGTTTCGGTTGCTCCCTGGATGTTTTCGGGGTACGTAGGCTTATATAGAGGAAGAAGTAAGTCGGTGGCCGCCCGAGGGGCCCACGAGACAGGGGGCGCGCCCTACCCTCTCGTGGCCGCCTCGGCTGCTTCTTGGCTTGCACTCCAAGTCCTCTAGATCACGTTCGTTCCAAAAAATCACGCTCCCGAAGGTTTCATTCTGTTTGGACTCTGTTTGATATTCCTTTTCTTTGAAATACTGAAATAGGCAAAAAAACAGCAATACGGGCTGGGCCTCCGGTTAGTAGGTTAGTCCCAAAAATGATATAAATGTGTAAAATAAAGCCCATAAACATCCAAAAGGGGTAATATAATAGCATGGAACAATCAAAAATTATAGATACGTTGGAGACGTATCAAGCATCCCCAAGCTTAATTCCTGCTCGTCCTCGAGTAGGTAAATGATAAAAAGAGAATTTTTGATGTGGAATGCTACCTAGCATAATTCTCAATGTAATTTTCTTTATTGTGGCATGAATGTTCAGATCCAAATGATTCAAAATAAAAGTTCATATTGATAAACGAAATAGTAACACTTCAAGCATACTAATCAAAGTAATCATGTCTTCTCAAAATAACATGGCAAAAGAAAGTTCATCCCTACAAAATCATATAGTTAGGCTATGCTTCATTTTCGTCACACAAAGATGTTCCGAACTTCTATACCCCCGATGACAAGCCAAGAAATTGTTTCATACTCAAATAATCGCAAACTTTTTCAACCTTGATGCAATACATGAGCGTGAGCCATGGATATAGCACTATGGGTGGAATAGAATATGATGATGGGGATTGTGTGGAGAAGACAAAAAAGAGAGAAAATCTCACATTGACGAGGATAATCAACGGGCTATGGAGATGCCCATCAATTGATGTCAACATGAGGAGTAGGGATTGCCATGCAACGGCTGCACTAGAGCTATAAATGAATGCTCAACAAAAGAAAACTAGTGGGTGTGCATCCAACTTGCTTGCTCACGAAGACCTAGGGCATTTGAGGAAGCCCATCGTAGGAATATACAAGCCAAGTTCTATAATGAAAAATTCCCACTAGTATGAAAAAGACAACCTATGAGACTCACTATATGGAAAACATGGTGCTACTTTGAAGCACAATATATGAGACTCAGTACATGAAGAACAAGGTGCTACTTTGAAGCACAATATATGAGACTCAGTACATGAAGAACAAGGTGCTACTTTGAAGCACAAGTGTGGAAAAAGAGATAGTAACATTGCCCTTTTTATTTATTTTCTTTTTTCTTCTTTTTTTCTTTTTTTTCTTTCTTTTCTTTTCTTTTTTCCCTTTTTTTGGGCCTTCCTTTTTTTGGCCTTTGTTTTTTTTTCTTTTTGGGCAATGCTCTAATAATTATGATCATCACACTTTCATTGATTACAACATATGAATTACAACTCGAAACTAGAACAAGATATGACTCTATATGAATGCCTCCGGCAGTGTACCAGGATGGTGCAATGAATCAAGAGTGACATGTATGAAAAATAATGCATGGTGGCTTTGCCACAAATACGATGTCAACTACATGATCATGCAATGGCAATATGACAAAAGTAAAGTATGTCATGATGATGGTAAACGGAACGCTGGAAAGTTGCATGGCAATATATCTCGGAATGGCTATGGAAATGCCATAATAGGTAGGTATGGTGGCTGTTTTGAGGAAGATATAAGGAGGTTTATGTGTGATAGAGCGTATCGTATCACAGGGTTTGGATGCAACGGCAAAGTTTGCACCAACTCTCAAGGTGAGAAAGGACAATGCACGGTACCGAAGAGGTTAGCAATGGTGGAAAGGTAAAAGTGCGTATAATCCATGGACTCAACATTAGTCAAAAAAACTCATATACTTATTGCAAACATTTAGAAGTCATCAAAAATCAAGCACTACGCGCATGCTCCTAGGGGGATAGATTGGTAGGAAAAGACCATCGCTCGTCCCCGACCGCCACTCATAAGGATGCACAAGTCAGGTACACTTCATGTTTCAAATTTGTTACACAACTTTAACCATACATGCATGCTACGGGACTTGCTAACTTCAACACAAGCATTCTTTAAATTCATAATCACCCAACTATCATGACTTTAATATCACTACCTCCATATCTCAAAACAATTATCAAGTATCAAATTGATCATAGCATCCAATTCACTTCCTATGATAGTTTTTATTATACCCAACTTGGATACTCATCATTCTAGGACCAAATTTGTAACCATAGCAAATACCATGCTGTTCTAAGAGACTCTCAAAATAATATAAGTGAACCATGAGAGACTAGCAATTTCTCCAAAAATAATTCACCGCCATGCTCTAAAAAATATAAGTGAAGCACTAGAGCAAAAACTATCAACCTCAAAAGATATAAGTGAAGCACATAGAGTATTCTAACAAAATTATTATCAAGTAGGCTTCTCCCAAAAGGTGTGTACAGTAAGGATGATTGTGGTAAACTAAAAAGCAAAGACTAATATAATACACGACGCTCCAAGCAAAACACATATCATGTGGCCAATAAAAATATAGCTCCAAGTAAAGTTACCGATGAACGAAGACGAAAGAGGGGATGCCTTCCCGGGGCATCCCCAAGCTTAGGCTTTTGGCTATTCTTGAATATCTTGGGGTGCCATGGGCATCCCCAAGCTTAGGATTTTGCCACTCCTTATTCCATAGTCCATCAAAGCTTTACCCAAAACTTGAAAACTTCACAACACAAAACTCAACAGGAAATCTTATAAGCTCCGTTAGTGAAAGAAAACAAAACCACCACATAAGGTACTGTAATGAACTCATTCTTTATTTATTTTGGTGTTAAAACTAATGTATTCCAAGTTCTCTATGGTTCATACCCTTACATACTAGACATAGATGCATCAAAATAAGCAAACAACACACGGAAAACAGAATCTGTCAAAAACAGAACAGTCTGTAGCAATCTGTAACTAACGCAAACTTTTGGAACTCTAAAAATCCTACCAAAATAGGAAATACTGTAAAATTTGTTTATTCATCATAATCAAAAAGAATAAATGCAAAAGCACGTTTCTGTTATTTATTGATTTTTTTCTCGTGAGCACAAAGTTTCTGTTTTTCAGCAGAATCAAATCAACTATCATCATAGTTTATCCTATAGGTTCTACTAGGCACAAACACTAATTAAAAGATAAAAACACATATAAACAGAAAGTAGATGTAAAAATTATTACTAAACAGGAACAAAAACAAAAAACACAAAGAAAATTGGGTTGCCTCCCAACTAGCGCTATCGTTTAACGCCCCTAGCTAGGCATAAAAGCGAAGATGGATCTAAGTAGTACCATCTTTGGCACTCAATTCATAAGTAGCTCGCATGATAGATTCATAAGGTAATTTGACTTTCTTTCTTGGAAAGTGATCCATGCCTTTCTTTAATGGAAATTGGAATCTAATATTCCCTTCCTTCATATCAATAATTGCACCAATCGTTCTAAGGAAAGGTCTACCAAGAATAATAGGGCAAGAAAGATTGCAATCTATATCAAGAACGATAAAATCTATGGGCACCAAATTTCTATTTGCAACAATGAGAACATCATTGATCCTTCCCATTGGTTTTTTAATGGTGGAATCCGCAAGGTGCAAATTTAAAGAGCAATCATCAAGATCATGGAAACCTAGACTATCACATAAAGTTTTCGGAATCGTGGAAACACTAGCACCCAAATCACACAAAGCAAAACACTCATGATCTTTAATTCTAATCTTTATAGTAGGTTCCCACTCATCATTAAGTTTTCTAGGTACAGAAACTTCCAAATTAAGTTTTTCATCATAAGATTGCAACAAGGCATCAACGATATGTTTGGTAAAAGCTTTATTTTGACAATAAGCATGAGGAGAATTAACAATAGATTGCAACAAGGAAATACAACCTTCTAAAGAACAATTATCATAATCAAATTCCTTGAAATCCGAGATAGTGGGTTCAATACTATTTAAAGTCATGACCTCTCCAATCCCACTTTTACCAAATTTAGCATCAAGATCTAAAAACTCCGGATTTTTGGGACGCCTTCTAGGTAAAGTTGACTCATTTTCAGTCCCATTATTATCAAGATTCATATTGCAAAATAAAGATCTAATAGGAGACACATCAATAACTTTAAGATCTTCATCATTATTTTCTTGGAAACTAGAAGAACACACCTTTATAAAGCTATATTTCTTAGCACGCAATCTAGCGGTTCTTTCCTTGCACTTGTCAATGGAAATTCTCATTACTTTGAGAGACTCATTGATATCATGCTTAGGGGTAGAAGATCTAAGTTTAAGAGAATCAACATCAAGCGAAAGTCTATCAACGTTCCTAGCCAAATCATCAATTTTGAGCAATTTTTCTTCAAGCAAAGCATTAAAATTCTTTTGAGAAATCATAAATTCTTTCACACTATTCTCAAAATCAGAGGGCATCTTATTAAAATTACCATAAGAATTATTGTAGGAATTTCCATAATTATTAGAGGAATTACTAGGGAACGGTCTAGAAAATTTCCCTCTATAAGCATTGTTACCGAAACTATTCCTACCAACAAAATTCACATCCATAGATTCATTATTATTCTCAATCAAAGTAGACAAAGGCATATCATTGGGATCAAGAGGAGTATTTTTAGTAGCAAACAACTTCATAAGTTCATCCATCTTTCCACTCAAAACATTGATTTCTTCTATAGCATGCACTTTTTTACTAGAAGATCTTTCGGTGTGCCATTGAGAGTAATTTGCCATAATATTATCAAGAAGTTTTGTAGCATCTCCTAACATGATTTTCATAAACGCCGCCAGAAATCCTTCTTGCTATGTCTTGAGCTTGCGTTGGTTTTCCTTGAAGACGAAAGGGTGATGCGGCAATAGTAGCGTAAGTATTTCCCTCAGTTTTTGAGAACCAAGGAATCAATCCAGTAGGAGGCTCCTCAAAAGTCCCATGCACCTACACAAACAAACCAAGAACTCGCAACCAACGCAATAAAGGGGTTGTCAATCCCTTCATGGCCACTTGCGAAAGTGAGATCTGATAGAGATAGTATGATAAGATAAATATTTTTTTGGTATTTTATAATATAGATGCAAAAAGTAAAGATGCAAATAAAAGTAGATTGGAAGCAAATATGATAAGAGGGGGCCATAGGTTTCACTAGAGGCTTCTCTCAAGATAGCATAAGTATTACGGTGGGTGAACAAATTACTGTCGAGCAATTGATAGAAAAGCGAATAATTATGAGATTATCTAGGCATGATCATGTATATAGGCATCACGTACGCAACAAGTAGACCGACTCCTGCCTGCATCTACTACTATTACTCCACACGTTGACCGACTCCTACCTGCATCTAGAGTATTAAGTTCATAAAGAACAGAGTAACACATTAAGGAAGATGGCATGATGTAAAGGGATAAACTCATACAATATGATATAAACCCCATCTTTTTATCCTCGATGGCAACAATACAATACGTGCCTTGCAACCCTTTCTGTCACTGGGTACGGACGCCGCAAGATTGAACCCAAAGCTAAGCACTTCTCCCATGGCAAGAAAGATCAATCTAGTAGGCCAAACCAAACTGATAATTCGAAGAGACTTGCAAAGATAACTCAATCATACATAAAAGAATTCAGAGGAGATTCAAATATTTCTCATAGATAAACTTGATCATAAACCCACAATTCATTGGATCTCGACAAACACACCGCAAAAGAGATTACATCAAATAGATCTCCACAAGAGAGGGGAGAACATTGTATTGAGATCCAAAAAGAGAGAAGAAGCATCTAGCTAATAACTATGGACCCAAAGGTCTGTGGTAAACTACTCACAACTCATCGGAAGGGCTATGATGTTGATGTAGAAGCCCTCCGTGGTCGATTCTCCCTCCAGCGGAGCACTGGCGAAGGCTCCAAGATGGGATCTCGCGGATACAGAAGGTTACGGTGGTGGAAATTGTGTTTCTATTGCTCCTTGGATGTTTTTGGGGTACGTAAGCTTATATAGGAGGAAGAAGTACGTCGGTGGCTGCCCGAGGGGCCCACGAGACAGGAGGCGCGCCCTACCCTCTCGTGGTCGCCTCAGCTGCTTCTTGGCTTGCACTCCAAGTCCTCTGGATCACGTTCGTTCCAAAATCACGCTTTCGAAGGTTTCATTCCGTTTGGACTCCGTTTGATATTCCTTTTCTTCGAAATACTGAAATAGGCAAAAAAAAGAGCAATACGTGTTGGGCCTCCAGTTAGTAGGTTAGTCCCAAAAATGATATAAATGTGTAAAATAAAGCCCATAAACATCCAAAAGGGGTAATATAATAGCATGGAACAATCAAAAATTATAGATACGTTGGAGACGTATCAGTTCTTCATATAGAAAGTCTCATATATTGTCACTTTTATATACTAGTGGGAATTTTTCATTATAGAACTTGGCTTGTATATTCCTACGATGGGATTCCTCAAAATGCCCTAGGTCTTTGTGAGCAAGCAAGTTGGATGCACACAATCCCCTAGGTCTTTTGTTGAGCTTTCATATATTTATAGTTCTAGTGCATCCGTTGCATGGCAATCCCTACTCCTCATGTTGACATCAATTGATGGGCATCTCCATAGCCCGTTGATTATCCTCGTCAATGTGAGACTTTCTCCTTTTTGTCTTCTCCACACAATCTCCATCATCCTATTCTATTCCATCCATAGTGCTATATCAATGGCTCACGCTCATGTATTGCATGAAAGTTGAAAAAGTTTGAGATTACTTAAGTACGAAACAATTGCTTGGCTTGTCACCGGGGGTGTGCAAGATGGGAGCATTTTTGTGTGACAAAAATGAAGCATGACCTAACTATATGATTTTGTAGGGATGAACCTTCTTTAGCCATGTTATTTTGAGAAGACATGATTGCTTTGATTAGTATGCTTGAAGTATTACTATTTCTTATGTTAATATGAACTTTTATTTTGAATCATTTGGATCTGAACATTCATGCCACAATAAATAAAATTTCACTGAGAATTATGCTAGGTAGCATTCCACATCAAAAATTCTGTTTTTATCATTTACCTACTCGAGGACGAGCAGGAATTAAGCTTGGGGATGCTCGATACGTCTCTAACTTATCTATAATTTTTTATTGTTCCATGATATTATATTACCCGTTTTGGATGTTTATGGGCTTTACATTACACTTTTATATCATTTTTGGGACTAACCTACTAACCGGAGGCCCAGCCCGAATTGTTGTTTTTTTGCCTATTTTAGTGTTTCGAAGAAAAGGAATATCAAATGGAGTCCAAACGGAATGAAACCTTCGGAAGCGATCTTTTTGGAACAAACGTGATCCAGAGGACTTGGAGTGGAAGTCAAGAAACAAGCGAGGCGGCCACGAGGGTGCCCGGCGCGCCCCCTACAGGTGGGCGCGCCCCCACCCTCGTGGGCTCCTCGAGCGTCCACCGACCTACTTCTTCCTCCTACATAAACCCATGTATCCCGAAAACATCATAGGCGACCACGAAAAACTAATTCCACCGTCGTAACCTTCTGTATCCGCGAGATCCCATCTTGGAGCCTTCGCCGGTGCTCCGCCAGAGGGGGAATAAATCACGAAGGGCCTCTACATCATCTCCAAGGCCTCTCCGATGAGTTGTGAGTAGTTTACCACAGACCTTCAGGTCCATAGTTATTAGCTAGATGGCTTCTTCTCTCTCTTTGAATCTCAATACAAAGTTCTCCTTGATCTTCTTGGAGATCTATTCGATGTAACTCTTTTTGCGGTGTGTTTGTCGAGATCCGATGAATTGTGGGTTTATGATCAAGTTTATCTATGAGAAATATTTGAATCTCCTCTGAATTCTTTTATGTGTGATTAAGTTATCTTTGCAAATCTCTTCGAATTATCAGTTTGGTTTGGCCTACTAGATTGATCTTTCTTGCAATTGGAGAAGTGCTTAGCTTTGGGTTCAATCTTGCGGTGTCCTTTCCCAGTGACAGTAGGGGCAGCAAGGCACGTATTGTATTGTTGCCATCGAGGATAAAAAGATGGGGTTTATATCTGAGTTTATCCCTCTACATCATGTCATCTTTCTTAATGCGTTACTCTGTTCTTTATGAACTTAATACACTAGATGCATGCTGGATAGTGGTTGATGTGTGGAGTAATAGTAGTAGATGCAGGCAGGAGTCGGACTACTTGTCATGGACGTGATGCCCATATACATGATCATGCCTAGATAATCTCATAATTATTCGCTTTTCTATCAATTGCTCGACAGTAATTTGTTCACCCAACGTAATAATTATGCTATCTTGAGAGAAGCCACTAGTGAAACCTATGGCCCCCGGGTCTATCTCTTATCATATAAGCTTTCAATCTACTTTTATTTGCATCTTTACTTTTCCAATCTGTATTATAAAATACCAAAAATATATTTATCTTATCATATTATCTCTATCAGATCTCACTTTCGCAAGTGGCCATGAAGGGATTGACAACCCCTTTATTGTGTTGGTTGCGAGTTCTTGTTTGTTTGTATAGGTGCATGGAACTTGTGAGGAGCCTCCTACTGGATTGATACCTTTGTTCTCAAAAACTGAGGGAAATACTTACGCTACTATTGCTGCATCACCCTTTCCTCTTCAAGGAAAACCAACACAAGCTCAAGACGTAGCAGAGACCATGACCAGTAGCCCTTGCCTACGGTAGCTCTTGGCTCTGCCTGAACTCGTGCAAGTGTTTGCCCAAGCGGTCGACACGCTCGCGATACATCTGGAGTGTGATCTCGAGCTCCAAGTTGGCTATTTCATCGAAGATCACCACCTCGAGGATGCGACGGCCATGTCCCTCTACTGCACCCAGGTGGATACCTGGGCCAAGGAGGCGGTCGAGCCTAGGGACCAGCGCGTTGGTATCGAGCGGGCTGCGGACAAGGCGAACGGTGTGACCCATGTGAATGGTGCGGCGAGCGTTCGGTGCAAGTGCGGCGTGGCCGGCCTCTGGTGTACGGTGTAGAAGGCCTCTGCCCACTCCTGGCGAGGAATGGGGGTACTGACAGGATGTGTACCCAGTTGCGACGCCCTGTTGATAGCAAGCAAGCGTCTATGGATCCGCTCTTGATGTGTGGCGTGCCGCGCCTCTCGCTCTACGGTGCTCCAGTGGTCTCGCTCTGCGGAAAGCCGCAGCCTATCGGCGCGGTTGCGCCTAGCTTGCTCTACGGCGTGATCGATCATGTTGTGCGGCAAGCTGTAGCCTCTCGATGCTGACATGCCTATCTTGATCCGCGGCGCTAAAGCGCCATGTGATACGTCTCCAACGTATCTATAATTTATGAAGCATTCATGCTATTTTATTATCTGTTTTGAATGATTACGGGCTTTATTATACACTTTTATATTACTTTTGGGACTAACCTATTAATTGGAGGCCCAGCCCATATTGTTGTTTTTATTGCCTGTTTCAGTATTTCTAAGAAAAGGAATATCAAACGGAGTCCAAACGGAATGAAACCTTCGGGAGCGTGATATTTGGAAAGGATATGATCTGGGAGACTTGGAGTTCAAGACAGGGAAGGTTCGAGGAATCCAGGAGATAGGAGGGCGCGCCCACCCCTCTGGGCGCGCCCCCTGTCTCCTGGGCCCCTCGAGGCTCCCCCGACTGACTTCTTTCGCCTATATAAGTCTGCGTACCCTTAAAACATCAAATACGAAGATAGATCAGAAGTTCCGCCACCGCAAGCCTCTGTAGCCACCAAAAACCTCTCGGGAGTCCGTTCCAGCACACTACCGGAGGGGGAACCCATCACCGGTGGCCATCTTCATCATCCCGGCGCTCTCCATGATGAGGAGGGAGTAGTTCACCCTCGGGGCTGAGGGTATGTACCAGTAGCTATGTGTTTTATCTCTCTCTCTCTCGTGTTCTCTCTATGGCACGATCTTGATGTATCGCGAGCTTTGCTATTATAGTTGGATCTTATGATGTTTCTCCCCCCTCTACTCTCTTGTGATGAATTGAGTTTTCCCTTTGAAGTTATCTTGTCGGATTGAGTCTCTAAGGATTTGAGAACACTTGATGTATGTCTTGCCGTGCTTATCTATGGTGACAATGGGATATCACGTGATCCACTTCATGTATGTTTGGTGATCAACTTGTGGGTTCCGCCCATGAACCTATGCATAAGGGTTGGCACATGTTTTCATCTTGACTCTCCGGTAGAAACTTTAGGGCACTCTTTGAAGTACTTTGTGTTGGTTGAATAGATGAATCTGAGATTGTGTGATGCATATCTTATAATCATGCCCATGGATACTTGAGGTGACAATGGAGTATCTAGTTGACATTAGGGTTTTGGTTGATTTGTGTCTTAAGGTGTTATTCTAGTATGAACCCTTGAATAGATTGATCTGAAAGAATAACTTTGAGGTGGTTTCGTACCCTACCATAATCTCTTCGTTTGTTCTCTGCTATTAGTGGCTTTGGAGTGACTCTTTGTTGCATATTGAGGGATTGTTATATGATCTATCTATGTTATTGTTGTTGAGAGAACTTGCACTAGTTAAAGTATGAACCCTAGGCCTTGTTTCCTATCATTGCAATACCGTTTGTGCTCACTTTTATCGTTAGTTACCTTGCTTTTTTTATATTTTCAGATTACAAAAGCATATATCTACCATCCATATTGCACTTGTATCACCATCTCTTCGCCGAACTAGTGCACCTATACAATTTACCATTGTATTGGGTGTGTTGGGGACACAAGAGACTCTTTGTTATTTGGTTGCAGGGTTGTTTGAGAGAGACCATCTTCATACTATGCCTCCCACGGATTGATAAACCTTAGGTCATCCACTTGAGGGAAATTTTCTACTGTCCTACAAACATGTGCACTTGCAGGCCCAACAACGTCTATAAGGAGAAGGTTGTGTAGTAGACATCAAGCTCTTTTCTGGCGCCGTTGCCGGGGAGGTGAGTGCTTGAAGGTATATCTTTAGATCTTGCAACCGAATATTTTTGTTTGTTGTTTTATCACTAGTTTAGTCTATAAAAGAATACTACCAAAAAATGGAATTGAGTTTGCCTCATATGCTTCATCTTTTTAATATCTTTCGTGAGTATGATGACAAGGAAAATTGTGCTCAAGTGCTAGAATGTGACGCCCCCGATTCAATCGTACACTAATCATGCATGCAAATGTGTACGATCAAGATCAGGGACTCACGTGAAGATATCACAACACAACTCTAAAACATAAATAAGTCATACAAGCATCATAATACAAGCCAGGGGCCTCGATGGCTCGAATACAAGTGCTCGATCATAGACAAGTCAGCGGAAGCAACAATATCTGAGTACAGACATAAGTTAAACAAGTTGCCATAAGATGGCTAGCACAAACTGGGATACAGATCGAAAGAGGCGCAGGCCTCCTGCCTGGGATCTGTTGGAAATATGCCCTAGAGGCAATAATAAAAGTATTATTATTATATTTCCTTGTTCATGACAATTGTCTTTTATTCATGCTATAATTGTATTATCCGGAAATCGTAATACACGTGTGAATACATAGACCACAATATGTCCCTAGTGAGCCTCTAGTTGACTAGCTCGTTGTGATCAACAGATAGTCATGGTTTCCTGGCTATGGACATTGGATGTCGTTGATAACGGGATCACATCATTAGGAGAATGATGTGATGGACAAGACCCAATCCTAAGACTAGCATAAAAGACCGTGTAGTTCATTTGCTAGAGCTTTGCCAATGTCAAGTATCTCTTCCTTTGACCATGAGATCGTGTAACTCCTGGATACCGTAGGAGTGCTTTGGGTGTATCAAACGTCACAACGTAACTGGGTGACTATAAAGGTGCACTACAGGTATCTCCGAAATTATCTATTGTTTTATGCGGATCGAGACTGGGATTTGTCACTCCGTGTAAACGGAGAGGTATCTCTGGGCCCACTCGGTAGGACATCATCATATGCGCAATGTGACCAAGGAGTTGATCACGGGATGATGTGTTACGAAACGAGTAAAGTGACTTGCCGGTAACGAGATTGAACAAGGTATCGGTATACCGACGATCGAATCTCGGGCAAGTAAAATACCGCTAGACAAAGGGAATTGAATACGGGATCGATTGAGTCCTTGACATCGTGGTTCATCCGATGAGATCATCGTGGAACATGTGGGAGCCAACATGGGTATCCAGATCCCGCTGTTGGTTATTGACCGGAGAACGTCTCGGTCATGTCTGCATGTCTCCCGAACCCGTAGGGTCTACACACTTAAGGTTCGATGACGCTAGGGTTATAAAGGAAGCTTTTATGTGGTTACCGAATGTTGTTCGGAGTCCCGGATGAGATCCCGGACGTCACGAGGAGCTCCGGAATGGTCCGGAGGTAAAGATTTATATATAGGAAGTCCTGTTTCGGCCATCGGGACAAGTTTCGGGGTCATCGGTATTGTACCGGGACCACCGGAAGGGTCCCGGGGGCCCACCGGGTGGGGCCACCTGCCCCGGGGGGCCACATGGGCTGTAGGGGGTGCACCTTGGCCTACATGGGCCAAGGGCACCAGCCCCAAGAGGCCCATGCGCCTAGGGAACCCTAGAGGGAAGAGTCCTCAAAGGGGAAGGCACCTCCGAGGTGCCTTGGGGAGGATGGACTCCTCCCCCCCCCCCTTCTTGGCCGCACCCCAAAACTCATCTAGGGCTGGCCGCCGCCCCTAGGGGGTGGGAAACCCTAAAGGGGGCGCAGCCCCCTTCCCCCCTATATATATTGAGGCATGGGGCTGCCCATAACACACGATTTGATCTCTCGTTGGTGCAGCCTTGCCCCTCTCCCTCCTCCTCCTCTCCCATGGTCCTTGGCGAAGCCCTGCGGGATTGCCACGCTCCTCCACCACCACCACGCCGTTGTGCTGCTGTTGGATGGAGTCTTCCTCAACCTCTCCCTCTCTCCTTGCTGGATCAAGGCGTGGGAGACGTCACCGGGCTGTACGTGTGTTGAACGCGGAGGTGTCGTCCGTTCGGCACTAGGATCATCGGTGATCTGAATCACGACGAGTACGACTCCATCAACCCCGTTCACTTGAACGCTTCCTCTTAGCGATCTACAAGGGTATGTAGATGCACTCTCCTTCTACTCGTTGCTGGTCTCTCCATAGATAGATCTTGGTGTTACGTAGGAAAATTTTTGAATTTCTGCTACGTTCCCCAACAGTGGCATCATGAGCTAGGTCTATTGCGTAGATTCTTTGCACGAGTAGAACACAAAGTAGTTGTGGGCGTTGATGTTGTTCAAAATGATTACCGTTACTAGTCCAATCTTGTTTCGACGGTATTGTGGGATGAAGCGGCCCAGACCGACCTTACACGTACTCTTACGTGAGACAGGTTCCACCGATTGACATGCACTTGGTGCATAAGGTGGCTAGCGGGTGCCAGTCTCTCCCACTTTAGTCGGAACGGATTCGATGAAAAGGGTCCTTATGAAGGGTAAATAGCAATTGGCATATCACGTTGTGGTCTTGCGTAGGTAAGAAACATTCTTGCTAGAAACCCATAGCAGCCACGTAAAACATGCAACAACAATTAGAGGACGTCTAACTTGTTTTTGCAGGGTATGCTATGTGATGTGATATGGCCAAGAAGAATGTGATGAATGATATGTGATGTATGAGATTGATCATGTTCTTGTAATAGGATTCACGACTTGCATGTCGATGAGTATGACAACCGGCAGGAGCCATAGGAGTTGTCTTTATTTATTGTATGACCTGCGTGTCATTGAAGAACGCCATGTAAACTACTTTACTTTATTGCTAAACGCGTTAGTCATAGAAGTAGAAGTAGTCGTTGGCGTGACAACTTCATGAAGACACGATGATGGAGATCATGGTGTCATGCCGGTGACAAGGTGATCATGGAGCCCCGAAGATGAAGATCAAAGGAGCTATATGATATTGGCCATATCATGTCACTACTCTATTTGATTGCATGTGATGTTTATCATGTTTATGCATCTTGTTTGCTTAGAAACGACGGTAGTAAATAAGATGATCCCTTACAACAATTTCAAGAAGTGTTCTCCCCTAACTGTGCACCGTTGCTACAGTTCGTCGCTTCTAAGCACCACGTGATGATCGGGTGTGATGGATTCTTACGTTCACATACAACGGGTGTAAGACAGTTTTACACAGCGAAAACACTTAGGGTTAACTTGACGAGCCTAGCATGTACAGACATGGCCTCGGAACACGGAGACCGAAAGGTCGAGCATGAGTCGTATAGTAGATACGATCAACATGAAGATGTTCACCGATGATGACTAGTCCGTCTCACGTGATGATCGGACACGGCCTAGTTGACTCGGATCATGTGATCACTTAGATGACCAGAGGGATGTCTATCTGAGTGGGAGTTCATAAGATGAACTTAATTATCCTGAACATAGTCAAAAGACCTTTTGCAAATTATGTCGTAGCTCACGCTATAGTTCTACTGTTTTAGATATGTTCCTAGAGAAAATATAGTTGAAAGTTGAAAGTAGCAATTATGCAGACAGTACATAGCTTATGTCCTTAATGCACCGCTTAGTGTGCTAAACCCCAAACGTCGTTTGTGGATGTTTCGAACATCGAACATACACGTTTTGATAACTACGTGATAGTTCAGTTAAATGGTTTAAGTAGAGGCACCAAAGACATTTTCGAAACGTCGCGGAACATATGAGATGTTTCGAGGGCTGAAATTGGGATTTCAGGCTCGTGCCCACGTCAAGAGGTATAAGACCTCCGACGATTTTCTTAGCCTGCAAACTAAGGGAGAAAGCTCAATCGATGAGCTTGTACTCAGATTGTCTGAGTGCAACAATCACTTGAATCGAGTGGGAGTTGATCTTCCAGATGAGATAGTGACGTTTCCCCAAAGTCATTGCCACCAAGCTGCTAGAGCTTCGTGATGAACTATAACATATCAGGGATAGATATGATGATCCTTGAGGTATTCGCGATGTTTGACACCGCGAAAGTAGAAATCAAGAAGGAGCATCAATTGTTGATGGTTGGTGAAACCACTAGTTTCAAGAAGGGCAAGGGAACAAAGGGATACTTCATGAAACGGCAATTCAGCTGCTGCTCTAGTGAAGAAACCCGAGGTTGAACCCAAACCCGAGACTAAGTGCTTCTGTAATAAGGGGAACAACCACTGGAGTAGGATTACCCTAGATACTTGGTAGATGAGAAGGCTGGCAAGGTCGATAGAAGTATATTGGATATACATTATGTTAATGTGTACTTTACTAGTACTCCTAGTAGCACAAGGGTATTAGATACCGGTTCGGTTGCTAAAGTGTTAGTAACTCGAAATAAAAGCTACGAAATAAAAGGAGACTAGCTAAAGGTGAGCTGACGATATGTGTTGGAAGTGTTTCCAAGGTTGATGTGATCAAGCATCGCACGCTCCCTCTACCACCGAGATTGGTGTTTGCGTTGAGCTTAGACATGATTGGATTATGTCTATCGCAATACGGTTATTCATTTAAGGAGAATAATGGTTACTCTGTTTATTTGAATAATACCTTCTATGGTCTTACACCTAAAATAAATGGTTTATTGAATCTCGATCGTAGTGATACACATGTTCATGCCAAAAGATATAAGATAGTAATGATAGTACCACTTACTTGTGGCACTGCCATGTAAGTCATAATGGTATAAAACGCATGAAGAAGCTCCATGTTGATGGATCTTTGGACTCACTCGTTTTTGAAAAGTTTGAGACATGCGAACCATGTCTATTGGTGTATATGCATGAAGAAACTCCATGCAAATGGACCGTTTGAACTCACTTGATTTTGAATCACTTGAGATATGCAAATCATACCACATGGGCAAGATGACTGAAAAGCCTCATTTTCAGTAAGATGGAACAAGATAGCAACTTGTTGGAAGTAACACATTTTGATGTGTGCAGTCGAATGAGTGCTGAGGCATGCAGTGAATATCATTATGTTCTTACTTCACAGATGATTCGAGTAAATGTTGAGTATATTTACTTGATGAATCACAAGTCTGAATTATTGAATGGTTCAAGTAATTTCAGAGTGAAGTAGCAGATCATTGTGACAAGAGGATAAAATGTCTATGATATGATCATAGAGATGAATATCTGAGTTACGAGTTTTGGCACACAATTAAGAAATTGTGGAAATTGTTTTGCAATTAATACCGCCTGGAACACCATAATGTGATGGTGTGTCCGAACATCATAGTTGCACCCTATTGGATATGGTGCGTACCATGATGTCTCTTATCGAATTACCACTATCGTTCATGGGTTAGGCATTAGAGACAACCACATTCACTTTAAATAGGGCACCACGTAATTCCGATGAGATGACACCATATGAATTATGGTTTAGAGAAACCTAAGTTGTCGTTTCTTAAAAGTTTGGGGCTGCGACGCTTATATGAAAAAGTTTCAGGTTGATAAGCTCGAACCCAAAGCGGATAAAAAGCATCTTCATAGGAAACCCAAAACAGTTGGGTATACCTCCTAGTTCAGATCCGAAAGCAATATGGATTGTTTCTTGAATCGGGTCCTTTCTCGAGGAAAGGTTTCTCTCGAAAGAGTTGAGTGGAAGGATGGTGGAGACTTGATGAGGTTATTGAACCGTCTCTTCAACTAGTGTGTGGCAGGGCACAGGAAGTTGTTCCTGTGGCACCTACACCAATTGAAGTGGAAGCTTATGATATTGATCATGAAACTTCGGATCAAGTCACTACCAAACCTCGTAGGACGACAAGGACACATACTACTTCGGAGTGGTAAAGTGATCCTGTCTTGAAGGTCATGTTGCTAGACAACAATGAACCTACGAGCTATGGAGAAGCGATGGTGGGCCTGAATTCCGACAAATGGTTAGAAGCCATGAAATCCGAGATAGTATCCATATATCAGAACAAAGCATGGACTTTGATGGACTTGCCCGATGATCGGCAATCCATTGAGATAAATGGATCTTTTAAGAAGAAGACGGACGTGGATGGTAATGTCACCATCTATGAAGCTCGACTTGTGGCGAAGTGTTTTCCGACAAGTTCAAAGAGTTGACTACGATGAGATTTTCTCACTCGTAGCGATGCTTAAAGTCCGTCGGAATCATGTTAGCATAAGCTGCATTTATGAAATCTGGCAGATGGATGTCAAGACAAGTTTCCTTACTAGTTTTCGTAAGGAAAGGTTGTATGCAATACAATCAGAAAAGTTTTGTCGATCCTAAGGATGCTAAAAGGTATGCTAGCTCCAGCAATCCTTCTAAGGACTGGAGTAAGCATCTCGGAGTTGGAATGTACGCTTTGATGAGATGATCAAAGATTTTGGATTTGTACAAAGTTTATGAGAAACTTGTATTTCCAAAGAAGTGAGTGGGAGCACTATAGAATTTCTGATGAGATATGTTGTTGACATATTGATGATCAGAAATGACGTAGAATTTCTGGAAAGCATATAAGGTTATTTTGAAAGTGTCTTTCAATGGAAAGCCTGGATTAAGCTACTTGAACATTGAGCATCATGATCTATAAGGATAGATCAAAATGCTTAATAATACTTTCAAATGAGCACATACCTTGACATGATCTTGAAGGTGTTCAAGATGGACCAGTCAAAAAGGAGTTCTTGCCTGAGTTGTAAGGTACGAAGTTAAGACTTAAAGCTCGACCACGGCAGAATAGAGAGAAAGGACGAAGGTCGTCCCCTATGCTTAAGACGTATGATCTTCAGTATGCTATGCTGTGTACCGCACCTGAAGTGTGCCTTGCCATGAGACAGTCAAGGGGTACAAGAGTGATCCAAGAATGGCTCACAGGACAGCGGTCAAAGTTATCCTTAGTAACTAGTGGACTAAGAAATTTTCTCGATTATGGAGGTGGTAAAAGAGTTCGTCATAAAGGTTACGACGATGCAAGCTTGACACCTATCCGGATAGCTCTGAGTAGAGAGACCGGATACATATAATGGAGCAATAATTTAGGATAGCTCCAAGTAGAACAGTTGTTTGGAATAGCTCCAAATAGAGCGTGGTAGCTGCATCTAGGAGATGACATAGAGATTTGTAAAGCACACACGGATCTGAAAGGTTCAAGACCTGTTGACTAAAACCTCTCTCACCAGCAACATGATCAAACATAAAACTCTTGGGTATTAGTCACATGGCGATGTGACCTATGAGTGTTAATCACATGGCGATGTGAACTGGATTATTGACTCTAGTGCAAGTGGGAGACTGTTGGAAATATGCCCTAGAGGCAATAATAAAAGTATTATTATTATATTTCCTTGTTCATGATAATTGTCTTTTATTCATGCTATAACTGTATTATCCGGAAATCGTAATACACGTGTGAATACATAGACCACAATATGTCCCTAGTGAGCCTCTAGTTGACTAGCTCGTTGTGATCAACAGATAGTCATGGTTTCCTGGCTATGGACATTGGATGTCGTTGATAACGGGATCACATCATTAGGAGAATGATGTGATGGACAAGACCCAATCCTAAGACTAGCATAAAAGATCGTGTAGTTCATTTGCTAGAGCTTTGCCAATGTCAAGTATCTCTTCCTTTGACCATGAGATCGTGTAACTCCTGGATACCGTAGGAGTGCTTTGGGTGTATCAAACGTCACAACGTAACTGGGTGACTATAAAGGTGCACTACAGGTATCTCCGAAAGTATCTATTGTTTTATGCGGATCGAGACTGGGATTTGTCACTCCGTGTAAACGGAGAGGTATCTCTGGGCCCACTCGATAGGACATCATCATATGCGCAATGTGACCAAGGAGTTGATCACGGGATGATGTGTTACGAAACGAGTAAAGTGACTTGCCGGTAACGAGATTGAACAAGGTATCGGTATACCGACGATCGAATCTCGGGCAAGTAAAATACCGCTAGACAAAGGGAATTGAATACGGGATCGATTGAGTCCTTGACATCGTGGTTCATCCGATGAGATCATCGTGGAACATGTGGGAGCCAACATGGGTATCCAGATCCCGCTGTTGGTTATTGACCGGAGAACGTCTCGGTCATGTCTGCATGTCTCCCGAACCCGTAGGGTCTACACACTTAAGGTTCGATGACGCTAGGGTTATAAAGGAAGCTTGTATGTGGTTACCGAATGTTGTTCGGAGTCCCGGATGAGATCCCGGACGTCACGAGGAGCTCCGGAATGGTCCGGAGGTAAAGATTTATATATAGGAAGTCCTGTTTCGGCCATCGGGACAAGTTTCGGGGTCATCGGTATTGTACCGGGACCACCGGAAGGGTCCCGGGGGCCCACCGGGTGGGGCCACCTGCCCCGGGGGGCCACATGGGCTGTAGGGGGTGCGCCTTGGCCTACATGGGCCAAGGGCACCAGCCCCAAGAGGCCCATGCGCCTAGGGAACCCTAGAGGGAAGAGTCCTCAAAGGGGAAGGCACCTCCGAGGTGCCTTGGGGAGGATGGACTCCTCCCCCCCTTCTTGGCCGCACCCCAAAACTCATCTAGGGCTGGCCGCCGCCCCTAGGGGGTGGGAAACCCTAAAGGGGGCGCAGCCCCCTTCCCCCCTATATATATTGAGGCATGGGGCTGCCCATAACACACGATTTGATCTCTCGTTGGTGCAGCCCTGCCCCTCTCCCTCCTCCTCCTCTCCCATGGTGCTTGGCGAAGCCCTGCGGGATTGCCACGCTCCTCCACCACCACCACGCCGTTGTGCTGCTGTTGGATGGAGTCTTCCTCAACCTCTCCCTCTCTCCTTGCTGGATCAAGGCGTGGGAGACGTCACCGGGCTGTACGTGTGTTGAACGCGGAGGTGCCGTCCGTTCGGCACTAGGATCATCGGTGATCTGAATCACGACGAGTACGACTCCATCAACCCCGTTCGCTTGAACGCTTCCGCTTAGCGATCTACAAGGGTATGTAGATGCACTCTCCTTCTACTCGTTGCTGGTCTCTCCATAGATAGATCTTGGTGTTACGTAGGAAAATTTTTGAATTTTTGCTACGTTCCCCAACAGGATCCTCCTAACTACTCCTGGACGTCGTCAGCGGGCTGCACATAGTAGTAGGCACCTCCGGTGTAGTAGGGGTCGTCGTCGACGGTGGCGTCTGGCTCCAGGGCTCCAGCATCTGGTTGCGACAACCAGGTAGAAGGGAAAGGGGAAAAGAGGGAGAAAAGCAACCGTGAGTACTCATCCAAAGTACTCGCAAGCAAGGAACTACACTACATATGCATGGGTATATGTGTAAGGAGGCCATATCAGTGGACTGAACTGCAGAATGCCAGAATAAGAGGGGGGATAGCTTGTCCTATCGAAGACTACGCTTCTGGCAGCCTCCGTCTTGCAGCATGTAGAAGAGAGTAGATTGAAGTCCTCCAAGTAGCATCTCCAAATAGCATCTCCAAGTAGCATCTCCAGTAGCATCGCATAGCATAACCCTACCCGGCGATCCTCCCCTCGTCGCCCTGTGGAAAAGTGATCACCGGGTTGTCTGTGGAACTTGGAAGGGTGTGTTTTATTAAGTATCCGGTTCTAGTTGTCATAAGGTCAAGGTACAACTCCAAGTCGTCCTGTTACCGAAGATCACGGCTATTCAGATAGATTAACTTCCCTGCAGGGGTGCACCAACTTACCCAGCACGCTTGATCCCATTTGGCCGGACACACTTTCCTGGGTCATGCCCGGCCGCGGAAGATCAACACGTCGCAGCCCCACCTAGGCTCAATGGAGAGGCCAGCACGCCGGTCTAAACCTAAGCGCGCAGGGGTCTGGGCCCATCGCCCTGAGCACACCTGCACGTTGCGTACGCGGCCGGAAGCAGACCTAGCCTAGTGGCGTTCCAGTCCAATCCGGCGCGCGCCGCTCAGTCGCTGACGTCACGAAGTGCTTCGGCTGATACCACGACGCCGGGATACCCATAACTACTCCCGCGTAGATGGTTAGTGCGTATAGGCTCGTAGCCAACTCAAATCAAATACCAAGATCTCGTTAAGCGTGTTAAGTATCCGCGAACGCCGAACAGGGCCAGGCCCACCTCTCTCCTAGGCGGTCTCAACCTGCCCTGTCGCTCCGCCACAAAGATCCACTCGCGGGTGCTCCACCAGCCGACCCGACTTTAGTCTCCACATGTATCATGTATAAAGTATATAGTATATACCCGTGATCACCTCCCGAGTGATCACGGCCCGATAGTATAGCACGGCTGACGGACAAGAATGTAGGGCCACAGATGAATATACTAGCATCCTATACTAAGCATATAGGATTGAAGGTAAAGGTATCAACAGTAGTAACAAGGACAGGCTATGCATCAGGATAGGTATAACGGAAAGCAGTAACATGATACACTACTCTAATGCAAGCAGTATAGAGTAGAATGGGCGATATCTGGTGATCAAGGGGGGGGCTTGCCTGGTTGCTCTGGCAAGAGAGAGGGGTCGTCAACTCCGTAGTCGAACCGGTCAGCAGCAGCGTCGGTCTCGTAGTCTACCGGAGAGAAGAGGGGGAAGAAATAATGAATACAGAGCAAACAAAGCATCACAAAATATAACAAGGCAATACACGGTGTTCGGTGTGCCCTAACGCGGTAGTGGGTGATACCGGTGAAGGGGGAAAACATCCGGGAAAGTATTCCCGGTGTTTCGTGTTTTCTGACAGATGAACCGGAGGGGGAAAGTTGCGGGTTTGATATGTTAGGGGTGTGTGGTGAAGGAACGGGCTACGTATCCGGGTTTGTCTCGTCGTTCTGAGCAACTTTCATGTTGAAATTATTTTAATCCGAGTTACGGATTAAAAGGTATGATTTTCTAAAGATTTTATTAATTTCTGGAATTTAATTAATTATTTAATTAATTCGAAAATGGATTTATGACATCAGCATGATGTCATGCTGATGTCAGCAGTCAACGTTGGCCGTTGACCTGGTCAACCTGTCATGTGGGCCCAGGGGGACCCACCTGTCAACCTCTACTTAGGTTAATTAGGGTTTAGGTTAATCTAATTAGTGATTAGGTTAATTTAATCAGGATTAGTTAACTTAATTAATTACTTAACTAATTAATTGATAATTGATTTATTAAATCATTTTTATTTTTATTTATTATTTTTTATTTTTTTTAATTCTTTTTTTTTGTTCTGGGGCTGGGCCCCATTCGGCAGTGACCCAGAGGCTAAACGGGCGCGGGTGCGGGCGCTCGCCCGAACGGGCGTGGGCGCTGCGGGCGCAGCCCAACAAGGCGATGCGGGGCGCTGGTGGCGACGGCGCCGGCCAGGCGGCCGGAACAGTGGACGGTGGCCACGGCGAGGCCATGGCCGGAGCGGGGCGCGCCGGCCATGGCCTATGGAGAG
>NC_041393.1:70628846-70663149 GCF_002162155.2 Triticum dicoccoides
TGGGGGTGCGGGGTGGGCCGGCCTGGCCGGCCTGGTGGCCAGCTGGGCCGGTTGGCCCAACGGGTGGGGGGGTTTCTCTTTTTTTTTCTTTTATTTATTTTCTTTTCTGTTTTAAATCATTTTAAATTATCTAGGCATTTTATAAAAATGTGTTTGCTTTATTATAATTATCCAGGCATTGAACTGCACACCCCGAACATTTTAGTTTAATATTTTGAAAACTTTGTCGTTTGACATTAATTAGAATTTAAATTTGAAACGTTTTTGAATCAACCCGAGATTAACTACAGTGACAGAGGTGAAGTGTCATCATTAGTAGGAGATTACTGTAGCTTGATTATCCGGGCGTCACATAGAAGAAGAATTACATAGAATGCTTGGCATGAAATATGTGAATGATGAGCATGATTGCAATGTTGTTAGTATGAATTCCTTGAATATCCATGATGCTAATGATATGCAAAGCCATAACCTTGGGGATGCTATGTTTGACGAATATGATATTTTTTGTCCCCCAAGTTTTGATGAGAATATTTATTATGATGAAAGCATGCCTCCTATTTATGATGATTATATTGATGAAAGTGCATTTGGAATAGTGTCAACTTTAGGAAGTAATGATCCCTCTATTTTGGAGGATGTTTAATATTATAGTGATAATTATGAAAGTGGATTTGGAGAGGTCATGACTTTATTTAGTGATGAATCCACTATTTCGGAAGAGGTTCCAATTGATTATGAGAACAAAGTTGCTATCTATGATGATTATTGTGATGACTTTTATGCTATTAGGAATAATGATAACCATGAAACTTGTCATCGTGATTTTAGTTTTCAATTGGATTATGCCTCACATGATAATTATTTTGTTGAGTTTGCTCCCACTACTATTCATGAGAAGAAATTTGCTTATGTGGAGAGTAGTAAATTTTCTATGCTTGTAGATCATGAAAAGAATGCTTTAGGTGCTGGTTATATTGTTGAATTAATTCATGATGCTACTGAAAATTATTATGAGGGAGGAATGTATGCTTGTAGGAATTGCAATAATGTCAAGTTTCCTCTCTATGTGCTTCAAGTTTTGAACTTATGCTTGTTTTGCCTTCCTATACTAGTTGATTATTGTTCCCATAAGTTGTTTGCTCACAAAATCCTTATGCATAGGAAGTGGGTTAGGCTTAAATGTGATAGTCATATGCTTCATGATGCTCCCGTTATGTTTTAATTCTTATCTTTTATGTGAGCATCATTGAAATCATCATGCCTAGCTAGGGGCGTTAAACGATAGCGCTTGTTGGGAGGCAACCCAACTTTACTTTTGTTTATTGATTTTTGTTCCTGTTTAATAATAAATAATTAATCTATCCTCTGGTTATATGTGGTTTTATGTTTTAATTAGTGTTTGTGCCAAATAGAACCTTTGGGAAGACTTGGGTGAAGTCTTTGTGATCTTGTTGTAAAAAACAGAAACTTTGGCGCTCACAAGAATAGCTGCCAGTTTTTACTGAAGAGTACTTTTAGGTTGATTCTTTTTTCATATGATTAATAGACAAATTCCTCAGGTACACCAATTTGTTTCAGAATTTTTTGAGTTCCATAAGTATACTTTTGATACAGATTACTACAGACTGTTCTATTTTTGACAGATTCTGTTTTCTATGTGTTGTTTGCTTATTTTAATGAATCTATGAGTAGTATCGGAGGGTATGAACCATAGATAAGTTGGAATACAGTAGATATTACACCAATATGAATTTAAAATGAGTTCACAACAGTACCTAAGTGGTCATTTATTTTCTTATACTAACGGAGCTTACGAGTTTTGTGTTGAGTTTTGTGTGGTTGAAGTTTTCAAGTTTTGGGTAAGGATCCGATGGACTATGGAATAAGGAGTGGCAAGAGCCTAAGATTGGGGATTCCCAAGTCACCCCAAGGTAATATTCAAGGACAACCAAGAGCCTAAGCTTGGGGATGCCCCGGAAGGCATCCCCTCTTTTGTCTTCGTTCATTTGTAACTTTACTTGGAGCTATATTTTTATTCATCACATGATATGTGTTTTGCTTGGAGCGTCATTTTATTTTGTTAGTATTTGCTTTCTTTTATTTATAATAATGTTTTGAACCTATATTTTCAATAAAAATGTCAAGGATAGCCTTTATTATGCTTATTTTGCAAGTATACATGTTGCTGTTTGAAAACAGAAAGTTTACCGCTGTTGCAGAAGTTCCCTAGAAAAGTCAGAGAATGGCATAATGTTGAATATTTTTGTATATTGAGCTCTGATAAATCTTATACAGCATAGTATTTTTCTCATAATGTTTGAAGTTAGGGAAGTATGATGAATCTTGCATTCTTTCAGACTATACTGTTTTGGCAGATTGCTGTTATGGTTGCATTGTTTGCATATGTTTGCTTGTTTAATGATTCTATTTGAGGATAGGAGTGTTAAATATGCAGAGGCATTTAGTATGCAATGTTGAATAATAATTTTAGTGATTTGTTACAGTAAAAAATGATAAGTTTTTCCATTAGTTTATACTAACCTATCTCACGAGTTCTTGTTGAGTTTGGTGTGGATGAAGCTTTTGATAAAAAGAGAAACCATGATATGAGAGGATATAAGGAGACACAAAAGTTCAAGCTTGGGGATGCCCAAGACACCCCAAGATAATATTTCAAGAAGTCTCAAGCATCCAAGCTTGGGGATGCCCCGGTAGGCATCCCACCTTTCTTCTTCAACAACAATCGGTTAGTATCGGTTGAACCTAAGTTTTTGCTTCTTCACATGAGTTGTGCTATCCTTGCAATGCCATTTTATTTTACTTTGCTTGCTGTTTGAATAAAGTACTTAAGATCTGAAATTCTTTAATGAGAGAGAGTCTTCATATAGCTACATAATTATTTAGCTACTCATCGTTCTTCACTTGTATCTTTTTGGAGTAGTTTTTCATTTACTCATGTGCTTCACTTATATCCTATGAGTAAACGGTTGAATGAGTTGAATGTCATAAATCTGAAATTATATATGTCTCATTTGCTTATCCCATGGGGAGTAATGACTTCACATCTAAGAAGTAGAGGTTTATTGAAGGTTAGCAAGCATTGTATTGGTCATTTGAACAATTCATGAAATAATATTGAAGGAAGAGAGATTTCACATATAAATATACTACCCTAGACATCTTTTATAGTTGTGAGCACTCATTATGTATGACATGCTAAAGATTTGATGTTGGACAAGTAAGACAACATAATGGGTTATGTTTTCTCACATCTCAGTTAAAGTATATTGGCATGGATCATTCAAACATGTTGAGCTTGCCTTTCCCCCTCATGCTAGCCAAAATTCCTTGCACCAAGTAGAGATACTACTTGTGCTTCCAAATATCCTTAAACCCAGTTTTTCCATGAGAGTCCACTATACCTACCTATGGATTGAGTAAGATCCTTCAAGTAAGTTGTCATCGGTGCAAGCAATAAAAATTGCTCTCTAAATATGTATGATCTATTAGTGTGAAGAAAATAAGCTTTAGATGATCTTGTTATGGAAGCAATAAAAGCGACGGACTACATAATAAAGGTCCATATACAAGTGGCAATATAAAATGACGTTCTTTTGCATTAAGATTTTGTGCATCCAACCATAAAAGCGCATGACAACCTCTGCTTCCCTCTGCGAAGGGCCTATCTTTTACTTTATGTCTTTTACTTTATGCAAGAGTCAAGGTGATCTTCACCTTTCTCTTTTTTATTTTATCCTTTGGCAAGCACCTCGTGTTGGAAAGATTTTGATATATATATCCAATTAGATGTAAGTTAGCATGAACTATTATTGTTGACATCTACATTGGGAGGCAACACTATAAGCCCCTATCTTTCTCAGTGTCCGACTAAAAATCCATAACCATTAATATTACGTGAGTGTTAGCAATTGTAGAAGACTATATGATAGTTGAGTATGTGGAGTTTGCCAAATCAAAGCTCTGACATAGACCCTTCCTGAAAATAAGATGAATTGCAATTGTTTGATGACTGAGAATGAAGTTTGCTAGTTTTTGGTCTATGCTTTAACATGTGAATAGCTTGTTACTTGATCTTGAGAAGTTTTATGAGATGCACTACTATTATGACATATAATCATGCTAGAAAAGGTGATTGAAATTATCATTGATCAAACTTGTGCACCTGCTAGCATTCACAGTTCATAAATTCTTTCTTTTATCATTTATCTACTCGAGGACAAGCAGGAATTAAGCTTGGGGATGCTGATACGTCTCCAACGTATCTATAATTTATGAAGCATTCATGCTATTTTATTATCTGTTTTGAATGATTACGGGCTTTATTATACACTTTTATATTACTTTTGGGACTAACCTATTAACCGGAGGCCCAGCCCATATTGCTGTTTTATTGCCTGTTTCAGTATTTTGAAGAAAAGGAATATCAAACGGAGTCCAAGCGGAATGAAACCTTCGAGAGCGTGATTTTTGGAAAGGATATGATCTGGGAGACTTGGAGTTCAAGCCAGGGAAGGTTCGAGGAAGCCAGGAGATAGGAGGGCGCGCCCACCCCCCTGGGCGCGCCCCCTGTCTCCTGGGCCCCTCGAGGCTCCCCCGACCGACTTCTTTCGCCTATATAAGTCCACGTACCCTAAAAACATCAAATACGAAGATAGATCGTGAGTTCCGCCGCCGCAAGCCTCTGTAGCCACCAAAAACCTCTCGGGAGCCCGTTCCGGCACCCTGCCGGAGGGGGAACCCATCACCGCTGGCCATCTTCATCTTCCCGGTGCTCTCCATGATGAGGAGGGAGTAGTTCACCCTCGGGGCTGAGGGTATGTACCAGTAGCTATGTGTTTGATCTCTCTCTCTCTCTCGTGTTCTCTCTATGGCACGATCTTGATGTATCGCGAGCTTTGCTATTATAGTTGGCTCTTATGATGTTTCTCCCCCCTCTACTCTCTTGTGATGAATTGAGTTTTCCCTTTGAAGTTATCTTGTCAGATTGAGTCTTTAAGGATTTGAGAACACTTGATGTATGTCTTGCCGTGCTTATCTATGGTGACAATGGGATATCACGTGATCCACTTGATGTATGTTTTGGTGATCAACTTGCGGGTTACGCCCATGAACCTATGCATAAGGGTTGGCACATGTTTTCATCTTGACTCTCCGGTAGAAACTTTAGGGCACTCTTTGAAGTACTTTGTGTTGGTTGAATAGATGAATCTGAGATTGTGTGATGCATATCTTATAATCATGCCCACGGATACTTGAGGTGACAATGGAGTATCTAGGTAACATTAGGGTTTTGGTTGATTTTTGTCTTAAGGTGTTATTCTATTACGAACTCTTGAATAGATTGATCCGAAAGAATAACTTTGAGGTGGTTTTGTACCCTACCATAATCTCTTCGTTTGTTCTATGCTATTAGTGGCTTTGGAGTGACTCTTTGTTGCATATTGAGGGATTGTTATATGATCTATCTATGTTATTATTGTTGAGAGAACTTGCACTAGTGAAAGTATGAACCCTAGGCCTTGTTTCCTATCATTGAAATACCGTTTGTGCTCACTTTTATCGTTAGTTACCTTGCTGTTTTTATATTTTCAGATTACAAAAACCTATATCTACCATCCATATTGCACTTGTATCACCATCTCTTCGCCGAACTAGTGCACCTATAGAATTTACCATTGTATTGGGTGTGTTGGGGACACAAGAGACTCTTTGTTATTTGGTTGCAGGGTTGTTTGAGAGAGACCATCTTCATCCTACGCCTCCCACGGATTGATAAACCTTAGGTCATCCACTTGAGGGAAATTTGCTACTGTCCTACAAACATGTGCACTTGCATGCCCAACAACGTCTACAAGGAGAAGGTTGTGTAGTAGACATCACCATGCGCCAAGGGTCTGCTCAACCCTGGCGATGACATGCATCACAGCGTCGTCCATCGCGTTACCGGGGAGCGCCTCAGCCTCGACGAGCCATGGCGCCTTCTCGTTTTCCTTGTCGAGGAGGTTGATGGCAGAGGCGGCGCTTTGGTGGGTTGGCATGCTTGGAAATGGTGGATGTGCTACAGGCTGCGCTTGTTGCCTACGTGCGTCGCGCACCGCACGCAATATCGCTGGGTGGCAGCGGGAAACCGGTGAGAAAATGGTGGGAAACGATGGTGTGTTCATAAAACGCCATCAATTAATGGAAACTTATCATAGAAGGAACATCGAGCTAGCATGACACGTGCGGGCACATTGCTCACCCAAGGCTATGATCCATATACTTGTGTGCCCAACAGAGCACACTATTCACAGTAAAGAATATTGTTCCCTCTATCCTAGTAGAGAAGTGGTGGCAAGCGTCACAAGAAGTAGATGATGATCAGATGATCATTTATCCTATATAATTATGCATGTAATAGTTCGCTTTTGTGTGTGGAAATTTCATGTGTGTACTAGCCACCTATGTAATTGGATGTTTGTCGCGTATCACACACATCTCGTTTACACTAAACGTTTCTGCTCTCTTGGCTCAATACAAATAGTTTATCAAAATGAACAGTATGCCCTCCATTGCACACACCTTGCTCTGGATGAACTGTTTCTATTGTGTTTCTTAACCGAAAATAGTTCATCCGAGTGAACTGTATGTCGTATATCGCAACACCTTGATCTGGCTGACCGTTTCTTTTGTGTTGCCTAATCACAAACAGTTCATCTGAGTGAATTGTATGCCGTATATCTCACACACTTTTAGCTGGCTGCCTGTTCCCGCTGTTCCGCCTCATCACAAACAGTTTATCCAAGTGAACTGTATACCATATATCGCACACGCCTTCACCTAGCTGCCCGTTTCTGTTGTTCTGCCTCATCACAAACAGTTCATTGAATTGAACTATATGCCCCTAATCGCACACACAACTAAAATCTGAATCGTGTTTGATGTATCCGCCACCACAAATGTTTTGCATCTTTTTTACGGTTTTTTAAATCACTGTTTGTGATTAATGCATCACACACAGTTTCATCGAAGGGTCTCTGATTGTAGGATCGCGTTAGCAGCATCCTGCAGTAGTGATCCTACCTAACATGTGTATCATGTAATCTCTTTACGGTATAATCATTGAGAAACGATGAAGTAACAATATCAACATAATAATATCCATGAATATAAGAACATAATCATTAGTTTTTTGAAATATAAGATCCTTAACGAATGCTATCCCCACTCATTTTCTCATGTTAGCATGGCATGACTTTGCCTTCACCGCATAAATATAAATCATGAGGACCCCTATGTCAAACCAGGCAATTGGATCATACTTCTAACGTTCTTCAGCATTTTCAACCCCACGCAATACATGAGTGTGAGCCATGGATGTAACACTATATGTGGAATAGAATGTGGTGATTGAGATCAATAAGGATAAGTAAAAAAAGGAAGAAAGTCTCGCATCGACGCGGCTAATCAACGGGCTATGGAGATGCCCACAATGTCAATACGAGGAGTAGGTACTACCATGCAACAGATGCACTAAGAGCTATAAGTGTACGAAAGCTCAGTGGAAACTAAGTGGGTGTGCATCCAATTTCCTTGCTCATGAAGACCTCAGGCATTTGAGGAAGCCCATCATCGAAATATACAAGCCAAGTTCTATAACGAAAAATTCCCACTAGTATATAAAAGTGACAACTCAGGAGACTCAATATGAAGAACATGGTCCTACTCTAAAGCACAAGTGTGGTAAAGGATAGTAACATTGACCCTTCTCTCTTTTTCTCTCATTTTTTTGTTTGTATTTTTTTTGGCCTCGTTTCTTCGTTTGGAGTCTCATCCCGACTTGTGGGCGAATCGTAGTCTCAATCATCCTTTCCTCATTGGGACAATGCTCTAATAATAATGATCATCCTACTTTTATTTACTTACAACTCGATAACTAGAACAATATGACTCTATATGAATGTCTCTGGCAGTGTGCCAGGATGTGCAATGATTCTAGCATAACATGTATAATAATGATGAATGGTGGTTGAGCCACAAATACTATGACAGTTATATGATCATGCAAAGCAATATGACAATGAATACGTATGTCATGAAAACGGAACAGTGGATGTTGCATGGCAATATATCTTGGAATGGCTATGGAAATGCCATAATAGGTAGGTATGGTGGCTATTTTGAGGAAGATATAAGGAGGACTATGTGTGACAGACCGTATCATATCATGGGGTTTGGATGCACCGACAAAGTTTGCACCAACTCTCGATGTGAGAAAGGGCAATGCACGATTCCGAAGAGGCTAACAAATTATAGGAAGGTAGGAGTGCGTATAATCCATGGACTAACATTAGTCATAAAGAACTCATATACTTATTGTAAAAGTTTATTAGACCTCGAAGAAAAGTACTACTCGCATGCCCCTAGGGAATTGGTTGGTAGGAGTTAACCATCACGTGCATCCGATTATAACAGCACCCAAGGATTTCAATTAGAAATACTAATGCTCAAGCCTCCCCACCATGCCATGACCAACACTGAGGTGAGAAGTCAATAACAAGCTTCAATACCGATATTTCTACTAACCAATGATCATGAACCAATATCCTTTCATATTACGACATCATTATAATTAAACCATACATTTCATATTTAGTGATCTACATGGAAGTTTTTATCATACCGCCCTTGAATACCTATCCTTTTTAACTAGTCTTATAACACATGCACATTGCCAACTACTGTTTAGACTCTCAAAAAAATTAAGTGAAGCATGAGAGTGCAATCATTTCTATAAAATATAACCACCGCCATGCTCTAAAAGATATAAGTAAAGCACTAGAGCAACCTCCTAGCTCGAAAGATGTAAGTGAAGCACTTAGAGTATTCTAACAAATTACGATAAATGCGTGTCCCCCTCAAAAGGTGTGTCCAATAAACAACGATTGTGGAAAACTAAAAAGCAAATAAAGAAAAGTTGTGGTACGAGACTCTCCAAGCAAAACTCATATCATGTGATGAATAAAAATGTAGCCCCAAGTAACATACCAATAATTTGTAAACAATAGAGGGGATGCCATCCGGGGCATTCCCAAGCTTAGACGCTTGGGTCTTCCTTGAGTATTACCTTGGGGTACCTTGGGCATCCCCAAGCTTATGGTCTTGCTGCTCCTTATTCCTTCATCCATCATGATCTCACCCAAAATTTGCAAACTTCAGCACACAAAACTCAACAGAAACCTCGTGGGATCCGTTAGTATAAAGTAGACAAATAATAAACTTTAGGTACTATTATAAAAGCATTCATAATTTATTATTGCATAATATCTAATGTATTATAACTTCTCCATGATTTATACCCCTCGATATAATCCATAGCCTCATTAAAACAAGTAAACTATGCAATAAAAATAGAATCTATCTAAAACAAAATAGTCAGTGATGATATGAACATAAACTATACTTCTTCGACTCCAAAACTTCTGAAAAAATTAGGACAATGTGGAAAATTTGAATATCAATTGTATGTCAAAACTTGAGGATTTTATCATGTTCTAGTGAATTATAGTAATTCCAGCACTAGGTGCAAAAGTTTTTGTTTTTTCACAGAATCAAGTTAACTGTTATCCAAATCATCCCAAAGGCTTTACTTGGCATGAAAAATAATTAAAACATAAAAACACAATCATTACAGTAGCAATAATTTTGTGAACACACAAGAACGGAAAGTAAAAGCAAAAAAATAAGATAACTATTGGGGTGCCTCCCAACAAGCGCTATTGTTTACGCCCCTAGCTAGGCGTAAGGCAAAGTTTAAAGTGTTATCATCCTTCAAATTAATTCAATAGGTGGCCCTCATAATAGATTCATATGGTAGTTTAATTCTCTTCCTTGGAAACTGTTCCATTCCTTTCTTTAATGGAAATCCGAACCTTATATTTCCTTCTTTCATATCACTAATAGCACCTATGCTTCGTCGAAAAGGCCTACCAATAACTTCAAAAAAAGGCCTACCAAGTATTATAGGGCAAGACGGATTGCACGCAACATCAAGCACAATGAAATCCAAGGGTACATAATTTATATTAGCAAGTATGAAAACATCATTTATTCTACCCAATGGTTTCATAATAGTTGAATCCGCTAAATGCAAATTAAGGGAACATGCATCCATATCGGTGAGACCTAGCACGTCACATAAAGATTTTGGAATAGTAGAGACGGTAGCACCTAAATCACATAAAGCATTACATTCATAGTCTTTAATTTTTACTTTAGTAGTAGGTTCCCATTCATCATGCAATTTCCTTGGTTTAGAAACCTCCAACTCTATCTTTCTTCATGAGCTTTTATCATAGCTTCTACAATATGTTTAGTAAAAGCTTTAGTTTGTTCATAAGCATTGGGTGAATTTATCATGGATTACAACAAGGAAATACATTCAGTTAAAGAAAAACTATCATAATTAAAGTCATTGTAATCCAAAGTAGTGGGCACATCACTATTTAAAGTCTTGATCTCTCCAAACTCACTTTTATCATTCTTATCTTTTAGATCATCACCCTCCAAACAATTGGGACGCCTTCTAGCTAAAGTTGACTCATCTTCAGTCCCTTTTTCATCAATTTCTATATTACCGCACAAGGATTCAATAGTTGAGACACCAATCATTTTAATATCTTCATCATGATTACGATAAATAACGGGTAGAATAGTTTTTTCTAGGAATGCTCGCTTAGCTCTCAACCTAGTGGTTCTCTCTTTAGTTTCATTAATTGAGACTTCATTAGACTTTATTGACCCATTATTATAATGCTTAGGTGGCAAAGTTTTAATTTTAAGATTTTCCCATCACGAGCGATTCTATCCATGTTTCTAGCCATACCATCAACCTTATGAAAATTTTCTTCTACCATAGCATTGAAAATCTTTTGAGAACTAATAAATTCTATAATTTGGTTCTCAAGATCAGCAGGTATCCTATTATTATTGTATGAATAACCATAATTATTAGAGGAATTTTTTGGATATGGTCTAGGATTGAAATTACCTCTATAAGCATTGTTGTTGAAATTATTTCTAGAGACAAAATTCACATCAATAGCATCATTATTTTGCTCAATTAAAGTATATAATGGCACATCATTAGGATCAACATGAGCGTTTTTACTAGCAATAATTTTCATAAGGGCATCCATTTTATCTCAAAGTATATACTTCTTCAACAGAGTTTACCTTCTTACCAGTTGGAGCTGTTCGGTGTGCCATGAGAGTAATATGCCATTATGTTATCAAGGAGTTTTGTAGCTTCTCCCAATGTGATTTTCATAAAAGTACCACCTACAGCAGAGTCTAGAAGATTTCTCGACACAAAGTTTAGTCCTGCATAGAAATATTGTATAATCAACCATAAGCCTAAACCATGAGTGGGACAATGTCTGATCATTAGTTTCATTCTCTCCCAAGATTGTGCAACATGTTCATGCTCAAGTTGCTTAAAATTCATAATTTGATTTCTAAGAGAAATAATCTTAGCGGGAGGAAAATACTTGGCAATAAAAGCATCCATACACTTATCACATGAACCAATACTATTGCGAGGCAAGGATGAAACCAAGTTTTGGCATGATCTCTTAGCAAGAAAGGAAATAATTTCAACTTAATAATGTCATTATTCACATCTTTTCTCTTTTGCATATAACACAATTCAACGAAAGTATTATGATGGGATGCAGCATCTTCGTTAGGATTTCCAGAAAATTGTTCTTTCATAACAAGATTTAGCAATGCAGCATTAATATCATATGACTCCGCACTAGTGGGGGGGAAGCAATTGAAGTACTAATAAAATCCTTATTATTAGTATTTGGAAAGTCACACAACTTAGTGTTTTCTTGAGACATAGTGACAAGCAAGCAAACTGACAAAGTAAAATACTTCTGTGTTTTTATTATTATGAGAAGTGGAAGGAGATGAAAAAGAGAGGCAAATAAAAAGTAGAGCAAGTAGATGATAGTTTGTGTGCAGGAACCTAATAAGAATTTGATGATGTCCCCCTGGCGACGACGCCAAAAATTCTTCCTGCTACTTGTAAACTGCATTGGGATTTTCCCTGAAGAGAAGAGGAGATGCAGTACAGTAGAGATAAGTATTTCGCTCAGTGAGAACCATGTTTATCGAACCAATAGCAGAACCAAGAAAACTCTCCTTGTCAGCACCTGCACACACAAAAGCAAATACTTGCACCCAACGCAGGCAAGAGGGTTGTCAAACCCCTTGAATTTGTTATTTCCAAGGACCAAATCTTATATAGGTAGATAGATATATTTCAAAATAAAATGAAACTAAATAAATTGCAGGAAAGTTTTTTTTTGGTTTTTATAATATGGCAAAACTAGACCGGGGGGGGCATAGTTTTCGCTGAGGCTTCTCTCCCGAACACATAGCATACGGTTGGTTAAAAAATTAGAGTTAGGCAATAGATAGAAAAGCTCATAGTTATGACATTATTCGTGGTAATGATCACACATATAGGCATCACATCTATGACAAGTAGACCGACTCCTGCATGCATTTATTGATATTACTCCACCAATCGATCGCTATCCAACATGCATCTATGGTATTAAGTTCATGACAAACAAAGTAATACCTTAAGCAAGATGACATGATGTAGACAAACTAAACCCAATCAATATGAATAAATCTCGTCGTTTTATCCTTAGTAGCAACAATACAATACAATACAATACATGCCTTGCTACCACTTCTGTTAAAAGGTGAGGACACTGCAAGATTGAACCCACTACAAAGCACCCCTCCCACTGAAGATAAATCAATCTAGTTTCCCAAACCAAATGGATAGATCAGAGAGAGATACAAAGCTATCATGAGCATGCATAATAAAGTTCAGAAAAGACTCAATTACTTTTAATGAATAATCTGATCATAAACCAACAATTCATTGGATCCCAACAAAATGCACCACACAAAAAATTACATCAGATAGAACTCCAAGAAGATCAAGGATAACATTGTATTGAAGATCAAAGAGAGAAAAGAAGCCATCTAGCTACTAGCTATTGACCCGTAGGTCTGTGGTAAACTACTCACGCGTCATCAGAAGGTGACAAGGATGATTGAGAAGCCCTCCATGATCGATCCCCCTCTGGCAAAGTACCAAAAAGGCCTCCAGATGGGACCGTGGAAGAAAAGAATCTTGCGGCGGCAGAAAAAGTGTTTCAGGTGGCTCTCTGGGGGTTTCCCAATATTTGAGAATTTATAGAAGTGGAATTAGGTCAGACGGAGCCACATGGGGCCGACAAGGTAATAGGACGCGCTCCCCTGTGCATGCCATGTTGCCTTGTCGTCCCCTCATTCGTCTCTGGTCTCCCCTCGAAGCTTCTAGGGTCTCTTATGTCCAGAAAAATATCGTCAAAAGTTTCATAGCGTTTGGACTCCATTTGGTACTGATTTTCTGGAAAACCAAAAAGAAGCATAAAATGGCAACTGGCACTAGGCACTTGGCTAATAGGTTAGTTCCCAAAATGATATAAAATAGCATAAAATGCATATAAAGTATCCAAGATTGATAATATAATAGCATGAAACAATCAGAAATTATAGATAAGTTGGAGACATATCAAGTAGTTAATTAAATAGGTAGTAAAGATTTTCAAATCCAAGTATTGTATTGAAACAACAAACAAAAATGAAAAGACGCTCCAAGCAAAACACATATTGTGACACCCCTGGTTCAATCGTACACTAAACATACACGCAAATGTGTATGATCATGATCAGGGACTCACGGGAAGATATCACAACGCAACTCTAGACACAAATTAAAATAATACAAGCTTTATATTACAAGCCAGGGCCTCGAGGGCTTGAATACATAAGCTCAATACACAAGAGTCAGCGGAAGCAACAATATCTGAGTACAGACATATTTTAAACAAGACTACCTTAAGAAGGCAAGCACAAAAGCAACAACGATCGAAGAGGCAAGGCTTCCTGCCTGGGACCTCCTAACTACTCCTGGTCATCGGCAGTCTCCACGTAGTAGTAGGCTCTGTTGGGGTAGAGTAGACATTGGCGTGGGGCATCTAGCTCGTGGGATCCACCATCTGATCGTAACAACTGGGTATAGGGGAAAAGAGGTAGCAAAGCAACCATGAGTACTCAACCAATACTCGTAAGACATATATCAGAACTATACTAAGTATGCATCAGTATCAAACGAATGAGTTGTATCTGTGGACTGAACTGCAGAATGCCAGATGAGAAGGGAAAGACTATCCTACCAAAGAATAGCACCTCCAAGCATCTTGCAGCATTCATAAGAGTATAGAATAGAATTTTATAAATAACAAGCATGTTGTAGTACTAATGCCCAGAGATCCTTCCTCCACTCTCTGTGAGAAAGCAATCCTAGAGCCAATGAATCCATCTCATGTCTCAAGTATCCATTTCCAGTTGTAATCGATCGGGATACAACTCCGAGCGTCTATTACCGTGGACATGGCTATTCGAATAGATAAACTTCCTTGCAGGGGTGCACCACATTACCCAACATGCTTGATTACTCTCGCAGGACACATTTTCCTGGGTCATGCCCGACCTCGGAAGATCAACACGATGTAGTCCTACCTAGGCTCCACAGAGAGGTCCCCACCGGTCTACATTCTAAGCGATCCAGGGTCTTAGGCCCATCACACTTTGCACTCTGGGTCATTATGCGACGAGTCGCGACGAGCACCACCTCATCCTGGATGGCACTGGCCCGACAGGCCCACAATGCTGAACTAGATGTGTGACAGAGTTTTCTGTAGAAACGTACGACACCGAGTTCCCATAATTGTTCTCGCGTGGTGGTTAGTGTGTATAGGCCAGTGGCCAACTCAGATCAAATAACCAAACCCTTAGTGTATTGGGAGCTCGCGAAGGCGAGCAAAGACTCACGATCATGTGACCCCGTCGCCCCGTCTCGAGGAAATACGACAAGGGCCAGGCCCAACCCTCTCACTAGGGCGGTCTACCTGCCCTGCCGTGCCTCGTCTTTTATCTCGCGGGTACCCTCCAGGTCAACCCGACTAACTAGAGACTATCGGGAACTCAGGTCCACCTCTACCGGGCTGGTACCGCATGTCCCTATAGTCGTGAAGTAATAGTAACTCTCGCAGGTACCCCCATGGTTAACCTGACTTCACATATCTCGCGGGTACCCCTCGGGGCCAACCCGACTTTAACATGGGCCTAGAGTAAATCCAAGGTAACCGTGTGTCCATAATATCAAGGGGGAATCCGAGGAATCACCCTCGATGGAATCCACTTAATGTAATCGTTAAGGTGAACATATGAGGAACCACCCTTGAGTTTCACACTTGAGGTGTTGCATGACAGAGTCGTCTCGAGAGTGGTGAAGGAGGAATCACCCCCAATAGACCACGGTCAATTAGCTACACTACAGAGTTCTCATCAGAAGTGTTGTACGAGGTATCACCCTCGATACTCGATAGCAACTCTGCATAGTCGTACAACTAAGGGGGTGTGCGGTGATGTGTCGCGCTCTGGACGTCGACCACGATGATCGAGTCATCGGCCATCAAGTCGGGGCAACTGGGACAAGGTGAGGGGTCACTGATGGATCACTAACCAACCTATACTAAGCAGTTTAGGATAAGCAGGTAAGGTACAATAGTAGGTTAAAAAGCATGTTATGCATCAGAATAGGATCAATCAATTACAGTAGCAAAATCTAATGCAAGCATGAGAGAGGATGGAATGGGCAATATCAGAATGATCAAGGGGGGAGGGTTGCTTGCCTGGAAGCTCTACTGAAAAGGAAGAAGGGTCGTCGGTGACGTAGTTGATCACAGGGGCAGCGTCGGTCTCGGGGCCAACCGAAGAGAAGAGGGGGAAGAAACAATAAATAGAAGCAAGAAAATGCATGACACCACTACATGCAGAGCTAGGGTGTTCTAACGCACTACTACGTGATACCGGCGAAGGGGGAAAACATTCGGGAATGTTTTCCCAAAGTTTGGCATTTCGAACAGATGAAAGAGAGGGGACGGTTCCATGTTCGCTATGCTAGGGACGTGTCGCGGACAAACGGAGTGCGTATTCGGATTCGTCATACTTTCTGAGCAACTTTCATCTCACTTATAGATTATTTTATATTAATTTTTAAAGTTTTAGCTGATTTTTTGGATTTAATTTAATTCAAAATTAAAAGACAAAATGCTAAGTGCACCCACAAAGTGTACCCAGCAGGGTACACTATGGCTGACATGTAGGCCAGGGGGGGCCAGCTGACCAGTCAAAGTTCGACTGGTCAATAGGGGGTGGGGCCCCCTGTCATACACACATTAGCTAAATAGTTGATTAATTAGGCTAAGTAATTAGTTTAATTAATCAAAATTAATTAATCATTTTAATTATTATTTATTTTATTCTAGTTATTTTTATGTCTGATTCGTTTTCTCTTTTTTTCAGGGCGGGCCCCATGTGTCATCTATCTAGGGCCAACCGGGGCGGGTCAGCAAGCGCGGCTAATGGGCGCCGGGGCATACGCGCGACGGCCACGGGGCAGCGGCGGAGTAGGGAAGGGCGACGGGCGATATCAGGGCGCGGGCGCGCATGGGCGTGTACCGGACGGCCGGGACGCAACCGGCGCAGCGGGCGATGGAGGCAGAGGGGAGCGGGGTGGTGGTCGAGCAGGGGTCTCACCGGCGTTTGATAGGGAGAGGGGGCGTTGAGGCGCGAAGAAGCGGCTCGGGGAAAAGGCGAGGAGGCGGCGGCAAGGTCCACGTCCCTCAGCGGTGGTCGGCGATGGCGTGGGGATGATGGGGACGGGGCGATGATGTGAGGCCGCGGCCTCGGGTGGCACGGCGACGGAGAGAGGCAGGGGGCGCGAGAGAAGGGGCGAGGGCTAGGGTTCTACGGGGAGGGGCACCACGGGGGTGAAGTAGAAGGGCAGCCAGCCAATGGCTACCACGGCACCGCCCGGCAGCCAGATGGCTGCCACGGCTCCCCCCCCCCTCGTGAACAGGAAGAGGGAGGGGGGGCTGGCCCAGGAGGTTTCGCCTTTAATTTTATTTTTTATTTCTGTTTTTCTTTTATCTATTTTCTGTTTATTTGCTTTATTTTATTTTCATTGTATTTTAGTTTAACAAAAAAGATGAGACCAACACCTAAATTAGTGTTTTAGTTTAACCCTCCGCCAAAAAAAGTTTTACTTCCAAATAAAATAGTTTGATATTTTATAAATTAGAAAAGGCATTTAATTAATTGTGAATGCCATAGTTTTAATTATTTAGTGCAATTAAACCACTTTGTAAAATGTTGGTTCATCACCTGAATTATTTTCCATAGATTGTACTTTTTAGTTTTGACATTTTGAAAACTTTAAACTTTGACTTTAATTTAAATTTGAATTTGAACCAAATGGAATTATAGGGGGATTGAGCAACAAAGAAAATGATGACATTGCACCATTAACATGGATTACTTTAGCTTAATTATCCCGACGTTACACATATTATATGACGAATAAAAATATAGTTGCAAGTGAGGTTACCGATAATGTTGAAGACGAACGAGGGATGCCATCGGGAGCAGCCCCAAGCTTAGGTGCTTGAGCATTCCTTGAATATTACCTTAGGGTGCTTTGTACATCACCGTCCTTAGGGTCTTGCCACTCCTTATTCTCCTCATATCGATATCTCACCCAGAACTTGAAAACTTCAATCACAAAAAACATAACGGAACTTCATGAGATATGTTAGTATGATGAAGAGAAAATCGTTCACTTTGGTATTGTCAAGACAAGATTCATAATTGTTCTCGCATAATGCCTATTGTACTCTATCATTTCTATAACTTATATTGACCAATATAAGTCACAGAAACTATAAAACAAACAAACTATGTATTGAAAATAGAATCTCTCACAAACAGAACAGCCTGTAATGATCTGAACAAAAGCCATAGTTCTATAACTCCAAAAATTCTAAAAAATTATGACAACGTAGAAAATTGTATGTCAATACTGTGTAAAAATTTGAGACCAAGATCACGTTCCAATAAAAACGTAAATTCCTGCACTGGGCGCAATTCTGTTTTTTCACAGAATCAATTCAACTAGTATCCACACTATCTCAAATGCTTTACCTGGCTTATTGAAATAAAAGGTACAAAACATGATTACTATAGTATGTTAATCATGTAGGCACATTTTTCTTTATAGCCTTTTAGCTAGGCATAATGATTTCAATGATGCTCACATAAAGAAAATAATTGAAGCATAAAGAGAGCATCCTGAAATTATATAGCAAACACATTTAAACCTAACACACTTTCTATGCATAGGGATTTTATAAGCAAACAATTTATTGAAGCAAAAATCAACTAGTATAAGAAGGCAAAACAAGTGCAACTTCAAAACTTTAACATAAAGAGAGGAAACATGATGTTGTTGAAATATATATAAGCATATCTTTCTCTCTCGTAATAATTTTCCCTCGACTGAGAAATGTTTGAATTCAAGATACAAAAATGACAAGTATCTCGCAGTGTACAGAAGTAACAAAATGTGGACCAACTTTCTTTCAACGTGTACAACTCTGGGCTGCAGTGTGTGCCTACTGTCGCAAAGTACAAATCAGACAAATGTGGTTGATTCGCTCGGGACATAATGACACGAAGTGGCCTTTTTTGTAGTGCCACCGCCCACCGCCGAGCGCGAAGGCCGTCAGATCCGCTCCCGCCACGCCGTCAAACAGGTCCACCGCCGCCGACGGCGCCCGGCGACGCGCTTGGGCAGCATGCGTATGTAATATTTCCTCAGGAACTGGTTATATACATTCAGACTATCTTAGAATCGCATTCAGCAATTAATTGGTCTCTATATTTTCTCACGACTGTGAAATGTTTGAATACCAGATACAGGAACGACAAGTATCTTGCGGTATGCAAAAGTAACCAAAATGTGGACCAACTTTCTTTCAACATGTACAACTGTGGGCTACAGTGTGTGCCTGCTGTCGCAAGGTATAAATCAGACAAATGTTGTTAATTCCGGCAGATACTAGGATTACCTTGGCACTCGCCTGTCAGTGGTCATATATACACTCTTTCGAAAATAAGACCAACAACATCAAATTCAGAAAATAAATTAATCTGGGTATCAGTCACAGAACCTGCTATTCCTAGCTAGGGTATGATATGGGCATTGGTGAATATCCCCATAAGACGGAACGAAAGTATTTTTCATTTCTTCTGATCTGATGCGCGCTATGCAGAACAGTTGTCGGCATCTCATCGGGTGTTCATCTCGATTAGGATGGCGTGTTCGGGCACAGAGTCTACATCACCAGGACCTTCTCTGATCCCAGTGACACCCTGAGGATGCTCATTTCTGGCTTCATGGTGGGGTTGATCAGCCATAGACCCATTGCCCATGTCGTTCTGCAGCGGACCAAATCCTCTGTGGCCTTCACTTCCGCCATCTCCATCGGCACTCTGCATATCAGAATCCCTCACTTTGGTGTATTTGGCATGAACCGACTTGGCAATGCTTATCAACAGCATGAGAGCTGACATACATATAGTGATGATGAAGAGACCAGAGAAACTTCGCAAAGTGAGAGGTGTTGCGTCCGTGTTGGCGATGCCATAGCTGGGCAATGGTGTTTCTGTGCCTAACCATTTCTTTTCAATTCGTGAGCCCTCAGCCCCAAGGTCCAGGATGGCAACCGAAAGATCATGCACCAGCGGAGATTTTTGAGGAAACACCTGAAAACAAAAACATGATGCTGGTTAGACAATATTGTTTTTGTCAGTGTAGCTATTGTAAGGATGCAGAGTGCATCTACTGAAGTGCTAGAGTAAGAAGCTTACAAAACCAAGTCCAGGTGTCTTGTATATGCGATTAACCATCTGGAATTCATTACGGTATTTAGGGTCAGAGAGAAACGAGGTTATATATGGGATCTCATCAACGATAGCTGAGACACCTCCACTCTTTGATCCCTTCCTCAAAGCTTTAGCATATTCCTCTTTATTCGGATAGTCCTTTAGCCTATTGACGTTGAAGCCTTCTTTTATCAAGACAGAACGTACAAATGATCCAGATTGGTATCCAATATAATCACCATTTGATCGGAGCTGCTCAAGATCTGTCACTGAGGGCCGGAGCCTCTTTGCAGTCAAAATGGATGATAAGCTAGCTGTGTAGCTCTGCACTATAACCAGCACAACAAAGCACCATATCACCACAACAATTTTCGACAGGGGGCTTCTAATAATTTGACCTGTGCAGATATTACGATAATCAATAGATTAGAGTATTCCGGACATAATGTAAGGTATGTAACCACTTATAAATTATAATGGATCAAGTATTGTGAGCAAGTTTGAGCCTGCTAACCATGAGAAAATGTCAAAGTCGAGAAAGAAAAGTAGAGAGCAGTGCTGCACTGTCTCAAACTCGATCCTTGGTACTCCGGGTTTCTGGGCCACTCGATCGTCCACACAACAAGTCCAGTGAAGAAGAATCCCCCCATAAGTGCTAACCAAAGTTGTGGTGTTAGTGGCTTTAGGAACACCCATTCAATTGCTGACTTGGAGTCATTCTCGGTGAGCACAAGCAGTGACACGCCTGACTCGGTGTATGGCATCGTGAAGTCCACGTCTACAGCTCGCTCTGCGGTTATAGTTATGTCACCCACTACTGCATCGTAGTTCTGGTTGTAAGAACCAACAAAGTACAGTGTGAGTTATGTGATTCTCACAAAATGCAGAAATGGCATGCAAGTGAAAGGAGCAAGGCTCACCCTCGAAGACACGTTGCGTACTAGTTCGTCATAAGAACCATCAACGGCAACGAACTCATAATGAAGAACATGTGGTAGTTTCTTCGCAGCAGCCTCAAAGATATCAATGCAATAGCCACTGACATTATGAGAAGTTGCATTCACAAAAGCTTTAAACCCCGGTTTTTTAGGCACAGCAACCTTGAGCTCCTTCACATAGCCTCTGGTCAAAGCCCCTGTGTCTCTTCCCGATAGTATTCTGTTGTTCATTCTCCCGATTTCTGGATTAACACAAGTTTTAATACCTTATCCGACTGCCAAGACAATGTTCTCAAGTTGTATGGGAAAAAGCGAGAGCTCCATAGCACAAAATTAAAATTAGTTGCTCCAATATGACTAACGCATGAGAGTGTTTAAGGTAAGCAGAATATAGCTTTGCACTTCTTCACACACTTAAAGGAAAACACATGTTTTTAGGTGACCTGCAAGATTAACTTGGTTCTCATGTTTGGATACATAGTTCGATCTGACATGCTTTCCTCCTATTATACGTGCTACTACACATGCAAAACACAAGCCTGTTACTTGGAGGTACAAACCGATTTATTTTTTTTTGGCTTAATATCAAAGTGGTACAAAAATGGGCAATACAATTCAGTGTAAAATGAATGTGGACCACAGATAGTATGTACTACTCCCTCCGTCCCATAATATAAGAACGTTTTGTTATGCGACGGAGGGAGTACTTTCCACCTCGACGATCTGAAATGGTCGATATTGTCCATCTAACAAGGGAATTGTAGGAGAAATTTATGTAATGGCAGAACAAAAGAAGGGGCGAAACATGCTTTTTATCTGATAGACCTAAACTACATTCAACCGAGCTGAAATCAGAGTAGGTTTCATCAAATCTTAGATATGCACAACAACTTATGCTTAAATGTGTGGGATTAAGCAGTTACCTTTCCCAGTCAGTTTTGTACTACAATATTCACATCGATCCCCTTGTTTGGTACTCCCTCCGTTCGGAAATACTTGTCATCAAAATTGATGAAAAGAGATGTATTTAAAACTAAAATACGTCTAGATACACCCCCTTTTATCCGTTTTGATGACAAGTATTTCCGGACGGAGGGAGTACTATATTAGCAGAGTAACAGTTACTAGTATTTTTCATGATGAAGGCAGTGGACAAGGCCTCGGCATTGGCAACAACGAACCTCCTCGGCCTTATTTGGAATCGGATCTGGTTTGGAGTTCCTCACCTGGGGTTGAGGAGAGGAGGTAGCCCGTCGCAGGTGCGGCGAGGGGCCTGCACTGCATCTACCTGGAAGAAGGTAGTCCATCTTCTGCCCCATTGGCAACAGCAATCCCCGCCACCGTACGACTCCCGCAAACGGTGGGGGGCCGGGACGGGAGGTCATTCCGACGAACAGCGAGCTCGCCGCCGTTGCGCCGGTCGGCGGAAAGGCTGGAGATAGCGGCCAGGGATTTAGGTTGCGTTTGGTTTAGGCCCAAGATTGGCCCTACAAAATATGGACGCCCATAAATGGGCTTATGCTAAATCCCCATGGACCAGGCCCAAAACACCTCTGAGACAAAACTGAATCAAAGTCTATACCCAAAAAGGTTTTAATTACCGAAAAAGGAATCAAAATCTATACCCGGACATCCCCTGAAAAGAAAATCTATACCCGGACAACTCTCAGTTAAGGTTTCCTGAAAAAAAGAAGGTGTGCCTAGGTCTCAGCCGACTGAGATTTAATCAAGTCTCAATCAAGTGACATAACATATAAAAAAGAAAAAGGAAAAACTGAAAAAATAATTTGCAGGAATTTTAATGTAAGATCTCTCACGGATATACTGTCGACTAAGACTTCGTTAAATCTCAGTCGACTGAGACTTAGCAAGATTGAAAAAAATCTCTAAGTTAAGGTTGTTTCGCTCAAAATAAAAAATTAAGGTTGTTCGAAGAACGCCATTTCTTTCACAAAGCTCTTCTGGCTAGTGTTTGACGCGAATATTCCCTAAATAAATACCGAAATTTCATCAACGAACGTGCCTCTGTTGTGTGGTTCATGATAGATCGGGCGGCTACCACAACTTGAAGGTTTCCAAGAAAAACCACTACATATATTGGGGGTTCAACTGAGAGTACAACTGTATTATTTACCAGCCGTTGTAGCGTCTCCGGGTGAGCCACGGGGAAGCCGGTCCAGGCGGCACGACTCCGGCGCCGGGGAAATGCTTCCGTCGCCGGCCGCCGCCGGCATGCTCCAGAGCGTGAGCATGACGAGCAAGGCGACGGCGAGCGCGCGCTCCATTTTTGGATCTCCCCAGTCCAACCCATCGGCTCGGTATATATAAGCATTCTGACTGATGTGATGCAACTAAAAGTCTATTCGGACCAGGACCTGGACGTTGTGACTGGTCCTTGTTGAATCTTCGATGCTGGCTGGGTAGCCTGGCGCGAACGAACGGGTCAGAAGGCCATTTTCCAGAGGTGGAGCGAGCTGAGCTAGATGCATGGATCGATGGAACAAATGGAAGATCGGCCGAGCATGTCCCTCTCCAAGCAAACCTCAGGAATGAAGAAGAATCGTATCAGCCGGCGAATAAGTTACAACACGCGTGGCGACGTGGCATCACCTTCGGGAAGTTGATTCTCGATCGAGGCTGTATGTGGTGTGAAAAGAGCATGCTTCCAGAGACAAGTCAGACTTCCCTAATTTGACTCTTGTACGTTACATGCAGCTCTTCATACGGTTCCACATTTACAAATAGAAATAGAACTCAAGGGTGTACTGTTTTTTTTTTTTTTGGAATTCAAGAGCTTTATTGATTTAAACAGCGGGGTTACATTCCTTCATTACACATGCCGTAAGGAAGGATGGAATATAGTTTATCCAAAGGCATCTTCTCCTAGAGGAACTACACTGTCTAGCGCAAAGATGCGCCATTTCATTTGCTTCTCTATGAGTATAAACCAAACAAAATTCCTCAAACATCCCGCAAAGCTCTTGTATCTCTGTCACAGTGATCGCTATCTCCGAACGGTCTAGACCTGGAGAGTTGCACTGTTTTATAACTTGCTGAGCATCGGATTCAATGATGACTTTCCGATACCCCAAGTCTGCAGCCAACTGCACGCCATCTCTGATTGCATATACTTCCAGTGATCTTGCATTAAGCCCCACCTCATACCATAAGGATTGTGCTCTGATCAGATTACCTTCATGGTTCCTCACAGCCACCCCGGTCCCACCTTCATGAGTTTCTGCACAAAAAGCTGCATCCACATTGATTTTTATGAAACTCTCTTCTGGCGGCTTCCACTTGTGAGCTTCTTTGCTCGCTCGGACTGCACTCTGCTCTCCTGTAACTGATAGATCAGTGGTTACATCTATTGCCCATTTAACAGATTGTGCTATGGACCGAGTAGTTTCGCCATGATTTCGCGCATTCCTCTCTGTCCAAACAGCCCAGGATCCACATAATACTATACATAACGCAGTTTGGTTCACCTTATCTCCTTCTACTATGTCCATCGCCCAAGTTACAGGGTGCAGAGTTGGTATCTTTACTGATGTAAATTTCTTTATCTCCTGCCAAAATATTTTTGCCCATGTACATTCAAACAAGGCATGTTGTATGGTTTCCTCCGCATGCTTGGCAAAAACCAATCTGCTCAATATGCCTTTGGCACAAGACAGCTCTTGCTGGGACAAAGCCTTTTATGACACGCCACCAAAAATTCAGAACTTTGGGAGGGACGGGAAGGCTCCATAATTTCCTCCAAAACTTCTTATCTTGTCCCCCTGAGCTAGCCGGAGTTTCATCATTTCTTCTGAGTTGCACACTTAGTTTATAGGCCGATCTTACTGTAAAGTTACCAAGCCGATCCGGGTGCCACGCCCAGAAATCCTCCTGCACTCTTCCCACTGGAATTCTAGCAATCATAGATATATCTGGTTCAAAGAAATTTTCTTCTAGTTTCTCCATATCCCAACCACTAAGGTCAGGCTGTAGCAGTTCATCCACTCGGGATACATTGGCAGTTGGTCGCCTAAAGATAGGCCTCTTACTGTTGCTTTCGGGGATCCAAGTGAAGGAAATATGCCCTAGAGGCAATAATAAAGTTATTATTTATTTCCTTATTTCATGATAAATGTTTATTATTCATGCTAGAATTGTATTAACCGGAAACATAATACATGTGTGAATACATAGACAAACATAGTGTCACTAGTATGCCTCTACTTGACTAGCTCGTTGAATCAAAGATGGTTAAGTTTCCTAGCCATAGACATGAGTTGTCATTTGATTAACGGGATCACATCATTAGGAGAATGATGTGATTGACTTGACTCATTCCGTTAGCTTAGCACTTGATCGTTAAGTATGTTGCTATTGCTTTCTCCATGACTTATACATGTTCTTATAACTATGAGATTATGCAACTCCCGTTTATCGGAGGAACACTTTGGGTGCTACCAAACGTCACAACGTAATGGGTGATTATAAAGGAGTACTACAGGTGTCTCCAAAGGTACATGTTGGGTTGGCGTATTTCGAGATTAGGTTTTGTCACTCCGATTGTCGGAGAGGTATCTCTTGGCCCTCTCGGTAATACACATCACTGTAAGCCTTGCAAGCATTGCAACTAATGAGTTAGTTGTGAGATGATGTATTACGTAACGAGTAAAGAGACTTGTCGGTAACGAGATTGAACTAGGTATTGGATACCGACGATCGAATCTCGGGCAAGTAACATACCGATGACAAAGGGAACAAAGTATGTTGTTATGCGGTTTGACCGATAAAGATCTTCGTAGAATATGTAGGAGCCAATATGGGCATCCAGGTTCCGCTATTGGTTATTGACCAAGAATAGTTCTAGGTCATGTCTACATAGTTCTCGAACCCGTAGGGTCCGCACGCTTAAGGTTTCGATGACAGTTATATTATGAGTTTATGAGTTTTGATGTACTGAAGGAGTTCGGAGTCTCGGATGAGATCGGGGACATGACGAGGAGTCTCGAAATGGTCGAGACGTAAAGATCGATATATTGGACGACTATATTTGGAGTTCGGAAAGGTTCCGAGTGATTCGGGTATTTCTCGGAGTACCGGAGAGTTACGGGAATTCGCCGGGGAGTATATGGGCCTTATTGGGCCATACGGGAATAGAAGAGAGAGGCAAAAAGGAAGGAGGCCTGCCCCCCCCCCTCTGGTCCGAATTGGACAAGGGGCGCAGCCCCCCTTTCCTTCTTCCTCTCCCCCTCTTTCCCCTTCTCCTACTCCAACAAGGGAGGTGGAATCCTACTAGGACTAGGGAGTCCTAGTAGGACTCCACACTTGGCGCGCCCCCTCCTAGGGCCGGCCTCCTCCCCCCTTGCTCCTTTATATACGGGGGCAGGGGGGCACCCCATGACACACAAGTTGATCTACGGATCGTTTCTTAGCCGTGTGCGGTGCCCCCTCCATCATATTCCACCTCGGTTATATCGTCGCGGAGTTTAGGCGAAGCCCTGCGCCGGTAGAACATCATCATCGTCACCATGCCGTCGTGCTGACGGAACTCATCCCCGACGCTTTGCTGGATTGGAGCCCGGGGAACGTCATCGAGCTGAATGTGTGCTGAACACGGAGGTGCCGTACGTTCGGTGCTTGGATCGGTCGGATCGTGAAGACGTACGACTACATCAACCGCGTTGTCATAACACTTCCGCTTACGGTTTACGAGGGTACGTGGACAACACTCTCCCCTCTCATTGCTATGTCATCACCATGATCTTGCATGTGCGTAGGATTTTTTTTGAAATTACTACGTTCCCCAACACCAAGGATCATCCCAAATTCTAGTGCTGCTTCTATCCCCTACACGTTTGATTAATCCCCTATTAAGGAGTTCTCGTCCATGCAATATTGCTCTCCACGTGTGAGATGAGTTCCGTTTATTCCTAGCTTCCATAAAATCTCTGTCGTGGAAGTATTTCCCCTTCAGAATTCTAGCACACAAGGAATCAGGCTTTGTTAATAACCTCCACCCCTGTTTTGCCAACATTGCCTGATTGAATAGTTGTATGTCCCTCAATCCCATTCCTCCTTCCCCTTTTGGTATTGCAATATCAGCCCATTTCTTCCAATGCATTTTCCTCTTTTTGTCATCTCCTCCCCACCAAAACCGTGCAACTACACTCATTATCTTCTTACACATGTTTTTTGATAGACTGAAACAGCTCATGGAGAAGGTAGGTATGGCTTGGCAGATTGATTTTACAAGAACCTCTCGGCCCGCACTGTTCAGTAACAATGGTAACCATCCATTGCAGAACTTCTTGATGGAGGATACAATACCTTCAAATTGTGAGTCTGTTGACTTCCCTAGGGCAGTAGGGAGTCCAAGATATTTCTCCCTCAGTGCCTCAGTCGCAATGCCAGCCCTCTGCTGTACTGTCTGTTTCACTTCATCCGGACAGTTAGCGCGGAAGAAAATTGCAGATTTTGCTCTGTTTACTAATTGTCCAAAGCTCCTCCTGTATGTTTCTAGTATATCATGTATTCTAGTTGCTCCAGCTTCAGTGGCCCGCGTAAAGATTAAACAATCATCCGCGAAAAGCAAATGTGTGATCCATGGTGCATGAATTCCCACTCTAATTCCCCTGGTTAGATGACCTTCTCCAACTTTCCTCAGCAAGTACGTCAGTCCTTCCGAGCAGATCAGAAATAGGTAAGGGGATATGGGTCCCCTTGCCGTATACCTTTAGATGGTTTAAGGGATTCAGAGAAGACACCATTTACTCTGACTGAGAATGAAACAGTTTCCACATATGCAGGCCCGGACCTATGGGAGTGCAACCTGTGCGCTTGCACAGGGCCTCCACTTCCTAGGGGCCCCAGATTTTTTATACAATGCACAAGCTGGCCCTGCATGCATACAGTCCATTTGGCACTGTTGGCTGTTCCAAAAAAAATTTTGAGCGAAATTGGCTGTTCCAATTAATCAATTCGGCTGGGACCCTGAGGTGGGCCTCTGGCCTGCACGCATCACGCGATCCCCCAATAGCTAAATTAAATCATGTGACTAGTAGTAGTCAGACTAAAAGTTTTTAGTCAGACCCTGTTTGGAAGGTGACTACTACTAGTCAGCATTAAATGTCTCAGTATTAAATTCTTCCTAGGGAAACGGCGGAGTGGAAAGGGGAGCGGCTGCCCCCTGCCTGCGTGCGAAGGGGATGGGGCGGCAGATGCGTCGCCCGCAACAGGATGGGCCCGCCAATTAATTAGAGGAGAGACTTTAGTCACTTTTAGTTGGGGGTGGGGTGACTAGGGACTAAACTAGTTTTAGTCACCCACTAGTCAGAGGTGTTTGGAGGTTTACTGACTAAGAGTGACTACTACTAGTCTCTAGTCTCTAGTCACTAGTGATCCAAACACCCTCTCAGTCCAATCGTCTCTCGAGCAGAGGAACCACGACTGCGTCTCTTCGTCCGCAACGCTGGTAGATTCTTCCCTCCGGACGGCACCACAGGAAGGGCAGGAGCGAATTGTTTCTGCAAATGATGGAACTCATTTTCCATCGGCCAAGGATTGGTGGCTCTGACCGTGAGTTTAACTAGTACTTCCTCTGTCTGAAAAATCTTGTTTTAAACTTGTCACTTGAATGGATTTATTTAGCACTAATTTGGTGCTAGATACATTCATTTAAGGGACAATCTTTTTTGGACGGAGAGAGTATTTTTAGTTTTCGTCTTTTTATGTTTGACTTTTGAATTTTGAATTTTACCAATATCTTCTAGTTAATTTTATTCTTTTTATCTTTTGTATGTACATTAGATGTTTAAGTGATCTATGTCATGTTTTCATCGGAAATAATAATCTAGATACCAAAAAGCGCAAGGAAAAACTAAAAAATAGAGGATCTAACTAAATCTCAAAAAAGACTATGCAACAAAGCGTTGGATGTATTAAAAAAAGCGTTGAATGTATAAGATTCTCGAACCATCTGATTGCTATGTGACAGGTATGACTTATATATCATTATCATTCCATTTTCTACTATATAATATTAGGCCCCATTTTAGAGTTTAGCACAGGGCCTCCTATATAAGTCTTCCGGGGACAAAGGCGCTTTGTTCCTCCGAAATAATCTCTTCCAAAAAAGGCCTCAACCTGAGAGCAAGTACCTTAGCAATTATCTTATACAAGACGTTGCAAAGAGATATCGGTCGGTATTGAGCCAGGTTCTATGGGTTTTTAATCTTGGGAATGAGAACCAACACCTTAATCTTGGAAATAATCTCAAGGGTGTACTGTTATGCATCATCTTAATACTACTCCTACTTCTCTTGGTCACGAGCACGAGCAGTAGCCCATTCATGCATGCATGCGTGCATGCATGAGCCAATCGAGAAATGGGTATACGCGCGCATGCATGCCCGCTGTGGCCGGCTAGCTCTTCCGTCGCCATGTTTCGGGCGGCCGCTGCATACGTGTTTTTTTTTTTTTTTGAAAAGGGGCCGCTGCATACGTACTCTTGCAGATACGTGGTGTGCTACAATTCCTTTGTGTGTGTGGGTAATGGGTATACACATGTACGTAGGTCGACCCAACACGTGGCGCGGAAGTGCTTGGAGAGCCCCTATAGGTCCCTCTCCGAGAAAATTGGCACGGAAGAACCGCATGCACCACGCGTGGCATCAGCTTCGATGCGTTGGCCGCCACACACTGGTTCAGATACGTGGCATGTACTTGTGTATGTGTGTAAGAATCCGCTGAGAAGTTCCCTGTGGTGTTACGGCTCCACATGTACTACCAGAGTTCATCTTGATCCTCTCGGTGTCAATCGATATCACGCATGCATGCATGAGCCAATCGAACGAATGGTCTGTGCTTCTGCCGCGATCTTCTGGCTTTGGTGTGCGAAATCGCGTGGAAGCTTTGGCGCCGCGCTACGGTTCCTTGAAAGTGCAGAGCTCTGCGTACCGTTGTGTGGCTACATGTTCAGTATCTGATCAGGTCCATGCGGTTGAAAGTAATCCGGTCGTCGCCCGGAATTTCGTTGGTGCTCCTGCCCCTGCACGCGAAAAATATATTTCAAGATGTGAAAAAATTCTAAACAAAAATTTGGCGCATACATCTCAAGTTTTTGTTTGGAATTTTTTGACATTTTAAAATATATTTAAAACACATTTTAAAAACCAGGAGCACGCGCTCCCATGTGCCAAAACGCCACTCTCGGTCGTCGCCTAGCTATGTTCATTGTTCAGATCACCGGGCAGATGAAAAGTTGAGTTTTAGAGGAACCCAGACGAAAATGCATACTGGCTGACAGATAGAGGTTTTGCAACATTTTTTTTTGCGGGATAATACTTGTATTATTCAACACTCAAAGTTACAATCACCACCGGCAATGTTGAGGAGTTCATCCGGATCCGATCCAAGCCACACAACAATTCGGCATTGTGATCGCCCAAAACTTGACAGGAGGTGACTAGCGTTGTTTTTGCTACGGACAATATGAGTAATACTAGAATTATACCCGATCAAACCTTCTTTGATCTCTTTTATTAAAAAGGCATATTTAGATATATTTTCATCTCCCTCTTGAATCATCTGTACTGCTTTTAAATTGTATGATTCAACATCAATAGGTAGATCCACTCCATTGCAAAAGCGAGTAAGAGGCCCTCTCGAGTGCCCGAAATCTCAGATTCAAGCACATCATCACAACAAAAAAGATAATTGCATGTGTTAAATATGATGCTGCCACTTTGGTCCCTACGGAGTAGGGATCATACCTGTTTCAGCCACACCATCCAAAACAGACCCATCTGTGTTGAGCTTCACCCGTCCAGCCGCTGGTGGAGACCAAGGATTGTGTTCTTGATGCCTCATATCACATGTGGGTGCCACCAGAGGGAAACAAACTTGAGCTGGGAACTTCCCCTTTGTATGGGAGGTTGCAACAGAGTTGTTATGTACCTCATCAGAAGCGAGTTTGTGGGCGCTTTGTACTGTAAACACACCTGCTTTTCCTGGTGCCTAGGCCAGGAAGTCCTCACCAAAACGGGGTGATGGTCAGATTTTCAAAATTTCAATTCTGTCCACGGGCAGAAAGAATTTATGTTGTTTTGTGAGGTCCCAAGCTCCATTGTGATCCAAGAGCTCGGACACCCACTTTAGCCTACAGCGTCCCTTATGACAAATGAGGCTACCCGTTGTCCCTCGCACCACCAATCTATCTCTTCAAATACGCACACTCTGGCCATTGGCAATCCTCCATACAAGCCCTTTCTTCAATAGGTCCAACACGTAATTGATGGCCTGCCATGTTGAAGAGGGGTTACTAGCAAAAATTGTGTCCTCAAATCTCCCACTTGGATAGTATTTAGCCTTCAATAATCTAGCACACATAGTATTTAGGAATGCAATCTATCTCCATGCCTGCCTTGCAAGTAGCGCTTGGTTAAACAGCCGGAAGTCTCTAAAACCTAGGCCCCCAATGGACTTTGGCCTTGTCATTTTATCCCATGCATGCCAGTGCATCTTGCGTTGCCTTTTTCAGCTCCACAATAATAATTTCGTACCATATGATTTAAATCATCACAAAGTTCCCAACGGAAGTTTAAAAACACTCATTAAGTAGGTATGGATCGACTATGCAATTGACCGGATGAACACCTCTTTTCCCGCCGGAGTGGAGTGGACATCAAAAGCAAACAGTCTCTTTGTGAGCTTTACTTGGAGATTTTGAAAATTACCTTTCATCATTCTGTCGTCTGGGGTGGGTAAATTTAACATTTTATTCTTCGAACTAGGAGGCAATTGCCTCGATCCATGCATTCCCATTAGTTATGCATGTAAGTAGATAATTGAAAAGTTAACTATAGAAAATCATACTAAAACACAGACAACCACTAATCAGGAAACATGATACCCTCTGGATAGCACACTGCACACCAGTGACGGAGTGACGGAGGCCGGATTGAAGCAAATCTTGGGCCAAATTCTTTTTGGCAACATGGAATCTTTTTTGCCTCTTATGACTACCCCACTTTACAGCAACATGTAAAACATCTCATCTTCTATTTTTACAACATGAAATAAAATTTGACATGAAATTTTTATGCATCAATTTTAAGAACATACACGGATAAAAAAAATTGAGAACACACAATTTGTCACAATAGTCGGCAACCGAGCAACTATGAAGGAGAAATATGCAAGGTTGGGGCGGCAAAAGAACACTGAGCCGAACCACTCTCCTTCGCAAAAAAAACATACTACAGGGCCCCGCAGGCATGACGAAGAACCAACTATCACAACCTGGCCGTGACCCCTCCTCACTCAACCCTGATGTCGTTGCCACATGAGTCACCAACACAACCGCCTCTAACCATATACCCCTCTAACCAAATCCAACCCTAAGATGATGCCTCCCAAGAGAAGCACGGCATCAAGTGCCTTCATCGCCGATTCTAGGATTCCTAGTCTAGGTTTTAACCTGACCATAGTTGAGCCTAACTTTCGCCGACAATCTCTCCTTTTGATCTGCGACCAACTCGTCTAGCTGGCACATTGTTGTATGTTGCCTCAAAAGTTGCAACCCACACCAAAGGTGAGACATTCCAAACTCTAGCACCGAGGACTCCGCGGACAACCAAGGCAGCACCCTCATGAAGCAAACAACGTCATGACGCCATCGCCGCCTGTTTCGGGGGACCGAAACAAGGGTTTCCCCAGGCGCTCGAGGAGTGACATGATCAAGACTATGGCAGCGGCCCAAGAAGGATACGCAACCCGCAGGCGTCGTCGCTACCAGCAACGGGCAAGCCATGCGGAGATTTCGCCCCGGCCCATGACCATAATCCAAAATACCGGAGCCACGATAGGGAGCATGTCGTCGGGTGAGTTCACCGCTACAGGAAGGCGAGACACGCTCATCAACATTGCGGAGAGGTGACACCGGCCTTCCCGTCGCCAACGACGACCACGAACGGCCGTCCTCGCCGCACCGAGGTAAAGACCCGTCAGACCGCCGCCCAGAGCCACTGCTTTGGCTTCCGGAGTCCACACCAGGCCGCAACCTATCTGAATCCCACCGCCGCGTGCGCCATCTGTCGAGCAGAGCCAACCTTGAGCATAGCCGGCACCACGCCACCACCTCCGGCCACCCCCAACCACGCCGGTGAAGGGGAGGCCACCTAGGCGCGTGCCCGCCGTGTTGTGAAGCCATGTCAATATGACAAGGGGAAAGGAATAGCACCCGCGGCCCGCGCAGTTGTGCGGTTTGGAACCGCCGCAACACCGTAAGAGAAGGCCGTGGAAGAACACCAACCAAGGGAACACAACCTGGTGTTGCCTTCGGCAACATAGACTTATTTAGACAAGATTTTTCAACGGTGACAGAAGTGGAGGGGTGGTGGAACGACAAGCAACGATGGCTAGGGTTTCCCCGTGCCACCGTTGGGAGGAAAGCAATACATTGTTCTAGTTTTAGAACATTTGAATTGCATATTGTCAAAACGGGAAGAAACTATTGTTGCAGCATTTGGATACAGAAACTGGTCTGGGAGCTACTTTGCGATATCATCCACCTTCAAGCATGGACTACCAGGTTGCTTGACGATTGATTCCAAAAATAAATAAAAATGGTTGCCTGACAATTTATTTAGCAAAGCAAAAAAAGAAAAAATATATATCATCCACCTTCAAGCATGGACTACCAGGTTGCTTGACGATTGATTCCAAAAATAAATAAAAATGGTTGCCTGACAATTTATTTAGCAAAGCAAAAAAAGAAAAAATATATATCATCCACCTTCAAGCATGGACTACCAGGTTGCTTGACGATTTGATTCCAAAAATGAAAAAAAAAAGGTTGCCTGACAATTTATTTAGCAAAGCAAAAAAAGAAAAAATATATCATCAATCACGCCGTCCGTGGGATTCGAACCCACGACCACACGGTTAAAAGCCGTGCGCTCTACCAACTGAGCTAGGACGGCTTGTCGCACATTAATCTTCAATAAAGACTGTGTACATTAACGTTTGTTTTCAAGATGCATTGTCCAATTTTTTTGCGAGGCCGTTTTTCAGCAACTTGGGAAATGGGAACTATGTTTTGCGAGGCCCTTTTTCAGCTTGCAACTATGTAATCAATCAAAAGCACCTGCAACTATGTTCGTTCTGTTACGTTACCTCTAGAACATCCATGTCAACATGTCACGTAGAGAAAACAAGAAAGAGATGATCCATTTGCCGATATGTTGTCACGAAGTAAGCACTCCTTTCACGTTACTAAAAGCTTGCAAAAGACTTCGGATAACAAAGTGAAAGATGTTTCAGCATAAGCATAGGCTTTGATTTGGCGTGTTCCAGTCGCGATCTGAATAAAAACCGGCTCATGGCTGATTGTTTTTTCTAGCTTGCTGATTGTTTTTTTTTTCAAATGTGAAGTTGTGAACTAGTCCCTC